>NC_142511.1:22010543-22318369 GCF_057876585.1 Rhinolophus sinicus
CGGAGCCAGGCAGGGGCACAGGGAGGAGACACAGCACAGGCAGTACCTGATCTCACCTTCCCAGAATGCCATCACTCTGCAAAAATCTGGACTGCCCACTATGTGCCACACACTGGTCTGGACGGTGCTGGGATATAACATGGAAACCAACAAATGAGGCTGTGCCCCCATGAGACTTACTTTTTTTTAAAGAATTAAATGACAAGGTTTTATTCAACGATCTTAAGATTTGCAAATTGTGGGACACTACCAGGTAACACGCAGAGTGGTCCAAAGAAAAGAGGAAAGCTTAGAGTTCTTATAGTAAAATGTACATTCTTGGGAAGGTAAGTCCTACATTCTTAGTCTCTGGATTGGTCTGAGATGGTAATCTTCCAGAGGTCTGATGGTCTGGGCAATGGAGGTCAGGGAGTCTGGACTTGTGAACATTATTTCCTAAGTTCTTCAGAGGGTTAGCTATAGGATATGTATCTCCAGGTACTGATGCACAACTGAAACGTCCTCAGGCTAGTTAAAGTAATATGAAATCTATTCCTCATGTTTCAGCCCATTCTGATTTAAGTAATTGTGTTAGCTTGTTGATTCCCTTTGGTCTCTTCACTGTTTCATCAGATAGGAAGGTGCATGTAAAAGGCCGAGCACAGCTAGTGGCGTGTGTTAAGCAGGAGGTTACGACCCATGAGAACATGACACTTAAACCACCTCAGCATAAAAAGAGACGGAAAAGACCAAGACCTTCAAACAGACTGTTCTTTTTTGTGTTCTGTGGGTAATTCTTAATCATATTATTATAATGCAGCCTAGGCAATAATCTTGTGTTCAGTTGTATTTACCAGTTTAATTACTTTTTGCCTCTTTGGTCGGTCTTGAGAAATCCAGAAGTTGCTTTTAATTGGGAAATGAATTCTCTCTCTGAACTACGAGTTCATGAAGTTGGGATATAAAACGAGACTTACTTTTTAATGCATGAGGTACACAATAAACAGTTTTTAATTGTACACTGTGGTTTGTGCTGCAAAGGAAATACAAAGGGAGCGGCCCCCAAAGCAGCAGTGGTGGTGAGGGAGACTCTCTCTCATCCGCTGAACGACAGAGCTGCTTAAAGGCTGGAGAGATGTGTCACATGTCTCTCTTCATCTAGCCCAGCTCAGGAACATAAGAAATGACGAACAGGTAAGTCTTGGTTGAAACGATGCCTTTCTTCTACTTCTACTGGGGGACAGGGAGTATGCCTTCCTTCCAGAACTCAGCGAGGATCAAAACTCAGTGAGGGGCAACTGATGGTCCTCCCCTAGAAACTGACCTAAACATAAATCTCACAGCAAATTGTTTAAATCGTAGAAAGTCTCCAAAACAAAAGATGCACAGAAGTACATCATTGGAGACCCCACGTTGGCACATTCGCAAACATTGGGCTGGGAGGTAAAAGCCTCTATTTGTTACTGACTTTCATTAATGTGATGGGGGGAGTCCCCACCCAAAAACAAAGCTACAGCTTACCCTGGGTGATCCAGTACCCAAAGCCTTAAGACAAGCGAGCCACACTGCCCAGAAGGTGAGGGTGACTCCCCTGTGCTCCCCGCCCTCACGCTCCAGGATCTTCCTGGGGCAGCCACAGAGGGCCGAGAGTCAAAGAAAAGGCAAGAGCCTTAAAAATCACTGTAAATGACAGTATTTTTTTAAATATTTGCAACACATAGGCTAACTTAACTCTGGTGAATCAATTATAAAAGATTAACAATCCAATATAAAAACGAGCAAAGAATAAAAACAGGCAGTTCAAAGACAAAGAAACACAGATGGCCAAATGGAAGATGCACCATACAACTCATTAAAAGAGAAATGTTTATAAAAAGAAGAAGAATTTCACCAGAATGGCAAAAAAAATTTTAATGTTTGACCAAAAACATAACAAAATAAAACTCCTGGGTTTATGGAAAGATTTTGGGGAGGAAAAAGCACTCTCTTATATAATCAGCGGGGATATAAACTAGTATATTTTTAGAGCAATTTGGTCATGTCTACCAAAACTGTAAACGTTCAAACCTTAGACCCAGTAACTAACGCACTCAGCTAGGAAATCACCCTACAAATGTGTTCCGTAAGTATTTTAATGTCAAAAGACTGGTAACAACAACCTAAATGTCTGCCCCTAAGGAGCTGGTCAGATAAATGGCAGCAAACGCATACAGCAGAGTATCGCCCAGCCTTGTGAGCGTGAGGCCAGGCTAACGCACCGCTGCGGGGAGGCAGGTGTTACTCACGGGGCAAGCAGACAGGAACAGGACGATACTTTGGCACCATCATTAATGGTCTAATTTTGTTAATGGAACTGCATTCACATTACGCAACTAACTTTTAAAGTATAATCAGAAAGAAGCAAACACACCAAACGTTCATTAGTGGTTATTTATAAATGGTGGCAAGATAGGTGACATTTTCCTCTTTTGTGTGTTTTTTAAATTTCCAAATAGAATATAAAATAGAATCCCATTTGGGATTCTATTCTTGTTGTTGTTGTTATGTTTGGTTTTTAAAGCAGAAGGAAAAAGATACATGGACTTGTGGATGCTTAAAATTTTTCTGGAGGAACTTACCTTCCCCAACCCCCCCAAAAATATTAATAGTGTTGACTACTAGAGAGTAGGTACTAGAGAGAAGCTTGTATTTTTCTTTTTGCCTTTTCCTTTTACATTTTTCTATTGTTTAAATATTTACCATCTGCATGTATTATTTTGTTTTTCAATTAAGTCGAGGGGTTTAGACTCTAAAGTGCAGTTTGCTTCAGGTCTTGACCCCCGGCCTGACAGTGACAGTTACCCATGCCCCAAAGCGCCCTTCCTGCTCGAGAGGGAGGTGAGTGGAGACGGGGATCCCACACTAACCACAGGGGGAAGAAGAGCCTGGTGGAACTCGAAGTCTGAGGCAACTCAGTTGGTGGAGACGTGTGGCGTCTTCCTGGAGAATACAACCAAAATATACCAAAAGCAGGGCAAGGCCCCAAACTGCCACTGCTGACCACTTATGACTTACGTGGCTGTGAACACCACACACTGCGGGGGTGTCAACCACTCGAGAGTCTTGGGTAGGAAACCGAAACACTGGAGGACACAGATATTTCTGTTTCTTCTAGCAGAGGATATGACTTCGAAAGAGAAAGAGGAATCTTCATGTATGCCGCACCAACGTGTGTCAGGTGCACTTTACACAGAGCATATTTGCTCTGTGGAAGCCTCCTAAGAGCTTTTTGAAATAAAGTCAATCACTGACTCCATTTACAGGTGTGGCAACCAAGACCCAGTGCCATAACCACGCGGCTCGAGCCATCGACTCGACCCAATTCCGACTCTGACCTCCAAGTTCTTCTTTTATTTTTTTCATTACAAAGGAGGCTTTGACAAACAAACCCTGTCTCATTGCGCCTGACCGACTCCCTTCCCAGCTCCGTTCACAGGTCTCTACCCCAGTGAGCTCTGCATCCGTCAGGCCCAGCACAGAGCTGGGTGCAAAGGAGTCGCAATACATACACTTACTGACTAAAAGGGCGGACTGTACATCAGAACACCTACATAGGCCACGGTCGGCGACAAGATACAGGCCTCTTTCCCTAAGCACACAAGGTAGACACAAGGTGGTAGGAAGGAAACTTAACTCTCCAAGTTGGCATCAAGCTAAAAAATGAGTGGCAGGAAGAAAAATGTCATGTTCTTTGTAGTATCTAGGTATGGCTTTTAAAAATCCAGAGATGGACAAATTATCAAGAGAAATTAAGACAGAAGGGGGTTAGGAATACCGCTTCTGGCCTATGCAGCCTCCATCAATTTGACCCTGGGCAACTGACAAAGCAAATTTAAATTTTTAAATGGAAGTGACAAATGCCATCTCCTCTTCATCACCCTAATTTAGTGGAATGAGATTCATGGCATGTATACCTTAATCAACAGATCTAATGGGCGGTGGGGGGAGTTGAGAAAGTGAAGAAGAGAAGGGTCCTGTATATCAGCAGGTAGTAGACACGTGCACGTGCGTGCACCCCACCCCTGACAACAATTCCGCGATTCCACTTGCCTGACAGTGGAGGACAGCTGAGTGAGGAGAGAAGGAGAAAGAACCAGAAGTAATTATTGTGGCAACATACGGAAGAACACATGGTCAGGCAGAAGATATGAACCACTCTTTTCCTACACAGTTAGCAAAATTGGCCCAAACACAAGACAGAACTCAAGTCACCCAACATGAACACGAGGACATACGGGAGAGAGATGTCAGTCTTCTTCTGCTAAGAGCAGGGAACCTGATCAATTTTTGTCTTGCCCTACTAAATAGTTCACCTCTCGTAACAGCCAAAGATGCAAGCGAGGGAGCTACAACCCTAAATGCAATTCTGACTAAGAAGCAAAGTCTAGTAAATTAAAAAACCTTTGTTAGCAAAACAAAAATAGCAACAAGAACACCACATTGGAAGGAAGTTAACCTCATCATTTTAGAGTTCAAAGGAGAGAAGAAAAAACCTGAGGATAAAAACAACTGTTGAGCCTGGACTTCAAAAACTACAATATTTAGATGTTGACACACAGGAGCAGTATGAGCAGAGATCCCAACAAGGAATGTAGTTTGAAAGCTATGGCCTGATCTGTAACAAGTGAATTCTGATCATCTAAAGCACAATAATCCTGAAAAAAGAAATCAGGAGGAAACAGCCACAGATGGTAAGGCCACACGGCACAAGCAGCTCTGATGAACTCAGATATTAAAGGATGTGTCCAAAGACACAAGCAACTGCCCATAATCAGGACAGACCCAAAGAGAGGGACTCACAAAACAGAATGAGCCAGAGCTTGTGAAAATGCGAGAAGTAGGAGAAGAGTGTCTAAACCTGTATGCAAAGCTGTAAGAAGAATCAGAGAGGAAGTGGGCCCTCATGGGGACAGAGGCTGTAAGCTACAGAAACAACAGAATGGGGGAATGCTCATCTCCAATATGTTCCATCTTTCTGTCAAGGAGCCTGCTCTCCAGGCTGGAACAAGCTCAACAGGTGCACACGCACGAAAAGGAAACCTCGAGCCCAAGAACAACTTACAATCACCCAAGGGTGACTGGGTTAAAAGACGCTCATCTCAGAATCACACCCCAGGACGCACAAACAAGGTGCAAGTGATTCCAGAACCACGGCTGGTTCTGAGATAGGCAATGCCCTGCTTTTTGGCATCACGCATTCCCACAGCACCCACTGTGCTCCAGGCACCAGACTAAACACTCGGGGATTCAAGGAGTTCACAGTCTAGTCAATGAAACAGAAACAATATGTGAACAGAATTGCTACAAGAAAGACTGCTTAACTTCCCATCTGCCTCTGGCAAGGCTCTAGACCAGATCATGAATTGGACCATCACAACCCAGCCTGGGTTTCCTGAGAAGCCATACAAACCAGTCTGATGACCTATTTTTAGCAGGGTTACTAAATCAGACCAGTGGTCAGATACATAGGGCCTTGACTTCTATAAAATATACAAAGTCTCCTGCCAGACCTTTGGGATGACAAAGAAAGAGGAGGTGTGATGACAAAGCACTTTGATAATATTTGCCATTGTTATAAATCACCAATAATGAAGTGTCATTTAATGGGTCTAGGACAGGCTGACCATGTACCACACTGAACTCACTGCTCCCTCTCACTTGTTCCCCGGCCTCAGTTAATGACAATGACGTCACCATCTAGCCAGGCTCCCAGAAATAAATCTTGAGGGGGTCATCCTCAGCCTCTCCCCCTCCCTTATCCGCAGAAGCAATCCGATTTTGTCTTGGAAAGATCTCGCAAAGCCAACTTCCCTTTTCCAGCCTTGCTGCCACTTGCTTGGTTCCCTTTTCTCTTGTGTGCTAATTGGATTCTAGACCGTGGACTTAATCTGTTCTAATACATTCTGTGTCCACTGCTGAAAGGCAAATCTGAGCAGGACATTTTCTTCCTTAAACATGTCCATTGGGTAACAGGATAAAACCCAAATTCCTTAACTTGGTCTTTCCTAGTTATTTCCTTTCCTAGATATTATGGGTAGGCATAGTATCTCTGCCCTCACCTCCTACCATTCCTTCTTTTTAAGCTGCTCTGAACTTCAGTGTCAAACAAGCCATGTCTTTGCATCCTCCAAGCACCAGTGCAATCACTGTCGCCTCATTTGTGAAGCCTTGCTGATGACTTCCAGGCAGTCAGCCCCTGTCCATTCTGCTCCCACAGGACTCTTGTTAACCCCGACTCCAGCACTCACTATCACTATTTACATCACTGTCCCTTCTCCCGCCGTACAGACCCTAAGCCTCCGGGAGGCTGGGACCATGTCTTGTCCGAACACCTTTCGATTCCAAATCCTAGGCCCGATACATGGCATTATGGATGTACTCAGTATTTGTTTTTTGGCTAAACACAGAGAACTCCTCCAGTGACAAACCGAAGAATGCCATCTTTGACCTTGCCTGGTATTTTATTAACAAGCTGGTTGAATACAGAATGACAGCAAGCTCATCACACTTCCAAGTGACTGAAACACTGGGAGTATGCAAGGTAATTGCTTTTTAAAAGACTACAGTAACATGGGCTAAAACTAACCCAAAACAAAGTCTTATGTTAGGGTTCAAAAACCTCCTCTACAGTAGCACGTAATGAAAGAGCTTTCTCAAGTCAGAGCCGTGTCACACGATGAGTGAGCAAAGGTTCTGAAGCCAGGCTGCCTGGGTGAGTCCCAGCTCCTGCATTAACTCACTGTGGGACATGGCAGTTTCCTAACCTTCTTAGACCTCCAGTTTCCGTCAGCGAAATACAGAGCTAACAGTATCGACCTCACAGGATTGTTTTCAGTTAACAATAATGTATTTGCAATTAGGATTGTGCCCAGCTCAATAAATTCTACTATTATTTTTTGTTATTAAAAAATTACTTCTGAGAGAGAGAGAGAGAGAGAGAGAGAGAGAGAGAGAGAGAGGTTGTAAAGCATTGTGGTCAAAAGCAAAGGCTCTGAAATTAGACTGTCCCAAGTTCAAATGCCAGCTCTAAGCTTAGTAGCTGCCTGACCTCAGGCAGTGATTTTACTTTCTCATTATGTTCTTCATGCCATAAACGGGGCTAATAATAGTATCAGTCAGAGATATTCACTTCAGCATTCTTTCAAATGGGGAAAAAAACTGGAGATAATTTCTCCAAAAAATATATTCTTCCATGAAAAAAGCAAGCTGCAGATTGATATATATAGTCTGATTCCCATTTCTGGAAAATGTTTTGGAAATGCAGAAGAAATGCCGTGTGTGTGTGTGTGTGTGTGTGTGTGTGTGTGTGTGTGTGTTCACCCCACCCTCGTGAATAAAGACAGTCCTTACTTTGCACAGTAATGAGGAGCCACACAAACGACCATGCAAAACAACCTTAGTCATCAATGAAGAAAAGTAAGATTGTTCCACGACCTTTAGAAATTTTTGCCAAAACATTGTAATAAAAACCTATTATAGACACTGAGGATAAGTTTTTTCTTTCTTTCTAAAAACCTTACTCAGAGCAGTTTGAACAGAGTTTGCCTTCTTGTCACATAACATGGTGCAGGTCGAGCATCTTACCTACGCCTCTGCAAATTCCCACACCTCTTCCTAAGTTTAGATCAGTTTCCAACATTTTATTGTTTGCACTCTCGATGCTGCAAAATACCTCCAAGAGTGCCTTCAATGTCAAGTTGGTTCCAGGTATCACCTTCTCTCTGGAATGACTACATCTTTTGCATCACAATCACTTATGTCAATGAGTTCACCTTCACTGAGTTCCTCCGGCTGCATACATAGACTTGAATGGTGGCAATGTCAACATTCCTACAATCAGTTATTTATTCTATAGTTGCATTTACGTTCAGCTTGAATTCCACTTTCCAGAATTACCACTTTTCATCATATTCGTTGGCCAATTCCCTTTTTCAGTTACCCATTTTTGTAAAATGTCACCTGAGTTTATCATTAGGAGACAAGGAGGCAACACAACTGCACACTGTCACGTCTGTATGTGACATGACATACAGACATGGGCAGTGACCCACTGACAGACTTTGAAAGAAGAGTCATGAATGGTAGTAACTGGTCATAACAAACATGTTATATAACATAGTGATCTGTGGACTAAAGAGCTGGCAGCAAAGTTTGTATCCATGCAATTAATCAGTTAACATACCATAGCAACTGGAATTTGAGCCATGATGTTGGGGGAATGGTGTTATTTAACTAAACCATGGTAGCTGAAATTCATGCATGTTGGAACGTGAAAAGTGAGGACTGTCTGTATAAAGGACATAAGACACAAGTTTACACACTAACAAGTGAACAGTGGTTCCCTTCAGGAAGAGCTAGATTATTTCCATTTTTTTCAATGACTTAGTTCTACATCTTGGGAATGGTCTCAACATGATTTCTCCCCACAGAGGACATTTGAAAATGTCTAGAGACATTTTTGATTATTGTAACTTGGGGAGCCTGGAGAGGGCTGCAACTGGGATTTGTTGGGTACAGGCCAGGGATGCTACTAATTCCAATGAAACACAGGATGAGCCCCCACAACAAAGAATTATCTGGTCCAAAATGTCAATAGTGCCGAAATTGACAAACCTTGTTTTAAACCAGGTAGTTTTATTATTTTTATTAAAAATAGTACCTTTCTCATAAGGTGGTGAGAAAAAAAAGATTAAGTGAGATGATGGCAAGTAGAAATAATCTTGCTATTATCAATTAATGCAATAACGCTATTAACATCAGAGGCTCTAGCTGACTTCAATCTGAAGAGTATCTTAATACCACCTTAGATTTGCTGTATATTTTACAAACATTAACTCATTAACGCCATGATGTGACTCCCAAAAAGGTCACATCACCCTCAGCTCACTGACAGCTCAAGTCCCCAAATCAAGACAGGAGCCCAGACCCAACCGCACTCTACCTATCAGACCACATCTAGAAACCCAGTGCTCACTTCTGGGAAACAACTTGAAAAACTTCCAAAGGAAGACAACCAGGACACAGAAGGTGTGAGAACCATGTCACATGAGAAAGGATTCAATAAACGGGGACAATTAGCCTGAAGAAGAGGAACCTGAAGGAGCAACTGAGGGATGAGATGTGATACTAGTCCTGAAAGGAAGTCTACAGGGCTGTCACAGAGGCTAACTGAAACTTGCCCTATGTGGTTTCCCAAGGCAGAAATTACAAGCTGTCATACAAGAATAGGGGCCTGGAAGGCAGTGAGCTCCTTAACCCTGGAAACATTCCAGCAGAGCTGGGGCTCTCAGGGAACTCCTACTTTGAGTAAGAGAATAACCTAGATTGAGCAATAAGGCACTTTGTAATACAATCTTCGGTGGAGAACACAAGAGGGCAGCAGAAAAGAGAGAGCCAGGAATAGGATAGTAACAGCCTCTTTTGACCAGCAATCCCACTCCTAGGTACTGACCCAAGAGAAATGAAAACACGATGTCCACAAAGAGAGCGTGCAAAAATGTTCATAAGAGCGTTACTCATCAAACCAAAACTGGAAACACTCCGAATGTTCACCCACAGAAGAATGGACGAGCAAATTATATCATATCCATACAACACAATACTATTCAGGATATAAGAAACTACCAATACAGGGAACCATGTGGATGAACCTTACATAAAAGAGTTCATACTGATTATTCCATTTACATGAAGTTCCAGAACAGGTGAAATTAATCTATGGTGAAAAAACAAAGAACTGTGGTTGCCTGGGAAGGAGCATGAGAAAACTTACTAGGATAATAACGATTTTGGTTCTCTATCTTCACAGATTTGGGTTGCATGGATGCAAGCATTTATCAAAACTCATAAAATGATGCACTTATAATCTGAGTGTTTCACTAGTATATAAATTTTACCACCAAAAACCAAAACAAAATAAATGCACGAAGAAATATTGAACTCTAATTAATACCTAAGGTACACCGAAATGTTTAAGGTGAAGTGTACTGATGTCTGCAACTTACTGTAAAATGCATGCTCAAAATAAGATATGCTGATAAATGGACAGAGAAATGGAAAGATAGAGAAAGTCGTGACAAAGCAGAGAGCAAAACGTTAATGAAAGAATCTAGGTGGTTGGGTATGTGAGTATTCACTGCACAGCGCTTTCAAGTTTGCAGCACACCTGATGTGTTTCATAAGAAAAGGGGCAGGGAAGTAACAGCCAGCCGGGAGCACAGGGAAAGAAGAGGTGGCTGGGAGGTCATGGGAGGAGAGCAGGAAGGAGAAGAAGAGGGACTGTTCCAGCCAATACAGAGGCCTCCCAAGGGCAGAACTGCGTAAGGCCTGGCGGACCTGGGGACAGCAGTGTTAGCCAGGACGCAGCACATGTGAGACTGGTGCTCAGGCCTTTGTTGTCATAGCTCTTGCTCCCATGGGACCAGCTCCATCATTATCCTCCTCTGTGTCCGGAACAAGTTCCTGTCCCGCTCTGGCCTTGGTACCTTCCCCTGGACACTGAAGGGACCAGTTTAGAGGGTCGTTAATGTATTTTCCAGCTCTGACAATGTACTATTCACTGCATCTGTGCAAACCATGTTTCTAGACAGGGGCCAAAGGATGCAGAGATGCAATGACAACTTCAGCGAGCTCCAGCCAGTTTCTTACACACAAAAGGCATGGAGCTTGCTGTCGTGTCAGTATGCCCGCAAAGAAAGGGACTGGGTACGGCTAGCTCTGAACTGTCTGCATGTGGATTACCCACTTTGTAGATGAGCCACAGCAAGCCCTGACTCAATGAGCAGGAGCACCCCACCCCCAACACACAGCAGGCTTCTGAGACACAGAACATTACGGAAGCCCAAGAGAATTAAAGAGATACACTTGCTGGGCGAGAAAAATGCACTAATATTTGGAAAAGTCTAATTTCAATAATTTTTAGATTATCTACTCTATCTCTCTCTCTCCCCTGCCCTAATGGCATGGATAATTTAAACCTAACTGTATACAGGACTGTCGGGTTTTCTGTGGTCTGATTTATCTACTCTATGGTTTTCTACCCCAAGGACACACATCCTGGCGTATAGCAAGGACAGAAGGATGTGCCAGAAAGCGGGGCGACCTGGTTCTGACCCTCATTCTACAGTTAACTTGCTGAGTACCTGCAGACAAGACACTTTCATTCTGTCTCCTCCTCCGGAAAATCTAACACATGTCTAGCCTACCTGAGGCCGAAGGTTTCTTCCAACTCTAAATTCTTTGACATGATTCTCTTTCCTAGGTAAGTAACATAACCTTAAAGTTTGCTTAGTTTTCAAAAACAAATTCATAGGTACAGACAACAGAAGTGGGGTTATCGAGAGAAGGGGTTGGGGGAGGTCAAATGTATGGTGACAGTAAGAAACCAGACTTTTTGGTGGTGAGCACGCAATAGAATATACTGATATTGAATTATAATGTTGTGCACCTGAAATTTATATAATGTAATTAACCAATGTTGCCTCAATAAACCTAGTTTTAACTTTTCTTTAGTTTTCTGTAGTCCTGCTGTGTACAAAATCACCTTTAGAGCTGCAATCCAGGTGGACCCAACACGATCCTCACGTCAGGCACGTGAAAACTAAGGTACAGAGAGGTTAATATGTTTGCCAAGTTCCACAGCTGTTTGGTGACAGAGTAAGGGCCACACTCCAGGGCCCTGAGTAGACCATGTGGATTCCCAGGAAAAGCACCAGGGACCCCGGGAACCCCTCCTAGATTTCAGCACCATAACCACCCCCTTCTTTCTCTGCCTTACCCCGTCAAGAGTCTAGCGCTCCTGGCCTGAGATCTTAAAGGGGAGGGGAATACGTGTACGTTTCTCAAACCAAAGACCGTTACCTCACAAACCAAAAACAACTCTGGCAGGACTTCCTTCCCGCCATTCTCCTTGGGCGGGGTGAGGGGGGCAGACTGCTTAGAGGTCAAGACTCAGAAATAGGAGCCCAGGAGTCTGGAGGAAATCTCTGGAGTCTAGAGGAGTGCCGGGGGTGTGGGCAGTCGCAGTCCTCCCTGGAGTAACTGTGGCCAGTCACCCCGGGGACTTGGGCACCTCATCCTGCAGCACAACAGACACCCAGTCGAGGTCCAGATGTGCCACAGCTGCAAGTGGGGCCATGACAGGAAATGGACCCCAACAAGTCTAGGACTGTGGGAAAGAGAGAAGTGAGGTGGACAGCACCACCCTCCCCCCTGCATGCCTATTACACACCTCTGAGAGGTAAAGGGAGAACAGGGAGAGATCGCAGGAATGGGCGCTCAGACACTACCCTGCCTTCTAGCCTCGAGGGGGTGGCAGGTAAGTGGCTTACCGTGTTTCCCCGGAAATAAGACCTAGCCGGACCACCAGCTCTAATGCATCTTTTGCAGCAAAAATTCATATAAGACCTGGTATTATATTATATTATACCTGGTCTTATATTAAAATAAGACCGGGTCTTATATTAATTTTTGCTCCAAAAGACACATTAGAGCTGATGGTCTGGCTAGGTCTTATTTTCGGGGAAACACGGTAATTGCGCTGCTAGGACGTGGAAAGAGTACATGTGAAGGTTCTTCTGAACAAGTAGAGCCCCATCTGGGGTGAGAAAGCATTTCCATAATGACTGACTTGTCTAGAAGTGACCTGAGTGCATTCCCAGCAGTGGTGATGCATCCCCAGCCGATGGGGGAGGAAGGGTGTCAGCCCTACCTCACGTCTCCTCCTTAGTCCTCCTCCACCCCTGCCCAACACCCAACACTCCAGTGAGCTCAGACCTTCCTGGCAAGGGCACCCCCACCTCCCCTGGAGCAAGTCCACGAGGGTCAGAGCTGCTGGTCCCTCCCAGGTCGCTGGAGCCCGGGAGTCTGCAAACGCAGCTCCAGTTGGCAACAGCAGCTAATACTCTGGCTTCCCAAGCAAAGCCTGGCCCACCCAGACTTCCTGCTCTGAGCTGAAGGGGGGACTGAAGGAGAGGCATCTGCCCTTTCTACTAACCCAGCAGCAATCAGAGGGATTGGGCGAGCTTCTCCCCCATCTGAGCAACACTCAGCCGCAGTACCAGTGGCTGAGAAAGGCAAGGCCAGAGGAGCTGGGAGGTGACAGACACCTCACCCTAGCTCCTGAGGACAGAATAACTCCTCTCCCTTTGGGAAGGTCAAAAGAGGAAAAGCAGCATAAAGAACATATATACATCACACACACTCAGCGACAGGAAACGCTGGGCCTGCCTTAATGACACTGAGTCTACTCGCATTAGACATGTATACTCCCCAGCAAGAGTGACTGATTCCCACTCACATCCCCATTTTTTCCCCAGTTGTCAGTTTCCTTAGAAATAACCACAGCCTCCTGGCAAAGCCGCACCAGGAGGGTGCTGAGGCCGGCAACAGGCTCAGGAATTCCCTGGGCCTGGGTTCGCTCAGTGAAGAACCCAGTAGGCCTTTGTCAGGGAGGGGCCGTCTGGGGGAAACAATCATTCATATCCACCTCCTGTCATCAATGGTCTGAAAACAATTCTACCCAGGACTCTCAAATGTTAAAACTCCACAAACTTTAGTAAATCCATGCCGAACTCTTCCTTAAATTTAAACAAAATGCCTTCACCTCCATTCCCCTGGGTGACAGAGAGCCAAAGTGCCTTTCCACCCTGGTCTACTCTCCAAATGCCCTTCGGTTGGCAGCGAGGGGAGAAAACACCCAGCCCATCTGCTTCTTCCTGGCTGCCACCTTCAGGTTCAACACAATCTCCCCCAAGGACAGGAGAATGCAGAGACAAGAGAGCTAAATCTTGCTCCTTCCACTTCCAGGATTAGCAAGCAGCTGCCTTGGGGTCAGCAGCCCCTCCCTTCTCCACACCGGGACTTCTCAGTTGCCTGGGCCCCAAGCAGGGGGGTGCCTGCTCACTGCTTGCTCACCCCGATGCTGCAAACTGCCGCTTCCCAGGCATGACAGATGTAGCTGCTATTCAGTGTGTTCAAGCCAGGACAAAAGCCTCTCCAGAAGCACAAAGCCAGCAGGGATGCAGACAGGGTCAACTTCAATAGAAACCACCTGCCAGGGGCCTTGTCTGCCACACCCCCCAATGGGAAGAAGGGAGGGGGGAGGGAGGGCGGGAAGGGGGGTGAGAGAGAGAGAGAACAGACACACACCTCTTTTAAGCCTCTCAAACCTGTGTTGACCTAGAGTCAGGTGAATTTTTCTCTGAATCACTGGACAACTTTCCCAGAGCAGGGAGATTGTACTACCGTTTCTCAGATATATTCTGTAGGATGTTAGTAAGTGATAAGTAAGAGAGGGGTCCTCTATACGCCAGAAGCACTAAGCTACACAAAGTCAAATACATTCTTTTACTACAGAACTTCTCAGAGCCTTCAAAAGGTTAATGTGCACTACAGAATGTTTCCCAGATACATTTGATCACAGAGCATCTCAGACATTCCACCAACACATTCCAAGACTGCAGTGTTTGGAGAAATGGGTGACTCTTCCCTCCATGTTCACCCAGGCCCCCGTACAGGGCTCTTCAATCACTTGGAGCGTATACGAAATACTTGGCTTGCATGTTTCCCCCTCAGTGAGCGTCCAGTGAACAGATGAATGAACAGATGAATGTGCCCACACATGCACTGGTGTCGTTCCATTCAACTGACAATGACGCTTCTGCAAAGGCCATTAGAACTTCATCAAAGAGACGAATCCTCCGCATACACTCGAGCCAACCTTGGCTGGGAATCATCTGCACACAGGACAAGGCTTTGGCCCCCGAGGAGCCCGCTGGTTTTATTCCCTTATCAAGTCTCCCCCTAGACCGCCCCAATTGCTTTGCATTTGGCTATAAGGATAAGTGGGTGCCCACACTCAATGCACACACCTGTAGTCAATGAGCGGTCACCACCGTACGTGTCACACATGGTCTGGGTGAGCTCAGCCACCAATACCACAAATTCCAACAGAGAAACCTGGAAGGAATAGCAGGCTGACCAAGCTTGAGCAGCGTGGGTTCTCATTCAACCCTCCTCCCATCAGGGCCAGACACCAATGGACAGGTAAGAATGACTGACAGATACTCAGACATGCCATCAATCGTCAGCATTTCCCAGAGAGTCCAATATCGTCATATTCAAACTACATATATATCTCAGATTGTCTCTTGGATCTCATAGTAGTCCAGCACAAAAACACTTGTTTGTCAGAAAGACCTTACTTTGGGTTGGAAAAATAGAGGTCGTGTACCTGCGGTGAACTTATAGAAAAGACGCTTCAGCAGCCTCTCTGGTTTCCTGCCATGCGCTTTCTGCTTCATTCACAATGAAGCAGATTCTGAAAGGGTGTCTCCCACTGACCCCTGCAGCTGAGCAGAGGCAGGTGACCCCCATGACAGGCTGCAAGGCACGCTCAAGCCCCCCACCCCTCACACAGGAAGCCATAGCATCTTGAGCAGCTGCCCTTGTTCTGAAGCCACAGACTATTCCTGGTACGCATGTGTATTTCTTAGAACTCCTTCCGCGGAGATGGAGACTGTGGTTACTATCTGGGCACCAGCAAGAGGCTGGGAAATTCCTTGTGCTCTGGGTCTGACCTAGGAAGGAAGAAGGCCCTAATGTCAGCTCTCCCCTCCCACTCCCAGTAGCATTAGAAGAAAACAAGATGACACACCACAAGGCAGTACTGAACCATCTCCATATATCACTGAATACAGAAGTGGAAGCTTTATCTCCTTAGGGAAAAGCCCCGAGTTTATTCCTACCCTATTTTTCTAAAACTCTCTTCTTGCCCACCTGGCAAAATTAGTCCAACCTATAGAAACTGGGAGTGCAAGGGAACACTGACAGCGCTTTCTAGTGAAGTCCTCCCCCCAATTCTCCAAGCAGCCGCAGGCCTCACCCCGAGAGCAGAAACATAAAAGTCCTTTTCACGGTTCCTGCCAGCACCCCTCCCACCCAGGCCTCTTCCCCCTGAACTCTGTCAAGGCTAAAGAGAATTCTCTGCCTCCACTCTCTATTCCACTTACCTTCTCTAACTGGGGAGAGGGAGGCGGGGGGAACTTGTGTTTGGATGTAACTGCTTCTGAAGCTGACACTTTAATTCTTGATTTTAAAAAGCTTTATTGTTTAAATACCAATTTTGCTCTGAGGCAGCCACGGCTCCATGTCCTCCTTGTTAATTATCAGCTGCTACACAGCAATTTTCTCATCGGAGATGATGAGACCTGAGGTCATGGGGACAAGAACACTGGTGCCGGGAAGGTGCTCCAGATCCCTGCGACGGTCTCATCAGAATCCAAGAGAAGACAAACAGGCAAGACACTACTACGCCTTCTGTGGGTGTGTCCCGCGCCTCGGCTAAGCACCCCGGGCACTGCGCGTGAACTGGGGACACCCAACAAGACACCATCCTTGTCCTCAAGGAGCGCAGCGTCCAGCAGGGGAGGACATGGGAGCACCAGTAATTCAAATTCTTAGCAGTCATGCAGCTAGTGAACTGTCACTAGTACAGCAGAGGGAGTTACGCTGCCTGGAGTTGGGGTTGGGGGTTGGTGAAATCTCAGCCTCAGGATAAGGACAATTCTACCAGAAGTTAAAAGGATGAACAGGTGAAAAGCCCAGGAGAAACTCTGGAAGCGTAAGAATGCACTGCCCAACGGGAAGGAGCCCTCTCCTGCTGAGGGGAGTGTGCGTACAGATGAGGGTGGAGATGGAACGGAAGGAAGGCCAGAGCTTTGCCTGAATACTGTGTTTAGGAGTCTGAGCCTTACACTGGAGGTGAGGGGAGGCTACTGAAGGCCTGTCAACACAACTGGTGTTTGTGGTCCTATCAGGCAGAGGACGACGGACAAGTCTCTGAAGAAAAACAGATCAGTGCCTGCGAAAAGCAAGTGTTAACCAGAGAAACAAGGATTCTGTCCTATGGCGCAGCTCCCAGAGAGGTGGAGGGTACACGTGGCCCACACCAGCTGGAAAATCCTTGTGACTCCACTGTCGCGTGCACTGAGATGTGGAACTTCCTCAACCTCTCAGCAAGGCCTGACAATCAGGAGTCTAGGGATGTCCCCATCTCTGCTTCTCCCCAGAGCCCTCGGCAGGTCGTGCACTCTGAAAATGTGCTGTGACACGGTCCCAGGGGAGCACACCATGGCTGTGCTCAGGCATCTGCAGAAGACGGAACTGATGCATTCTGGAAGGCTTTGGAACATACAACCAGCACAAAAGAATGTTACCAGTGCAGGGAACCAAATTTGGAAACCAGTAAACATAGAACTGTAACAAGAGCAATTTTTTTTTAATGGTAAGTTTTTATAAAGGGGTAAGCTCCCCATCACTGAAGGAATTTAAGCATAGATTTGATAGATCGGTGGAGGCCACACCCAGATAATTATCACAGATAAAAACACATATTCCTGAATACCACCTCTGTAGAGTCTTGAACTCAACAATATACAAAGAGTGGGGCCCAGGAATCTGCATTTTCAAATGTTACCCACAGGTGATTCTGACAATCAACTTAGTTGGGGGGCCACTAGGCTAGATGACGTGTGCTGAGGAGACAAACTAACTACTACTTAAGGTCGTCCCCTTCTAAATGATTACCTTCTCGTTACCCTCTGGCCTGGACCTCAGAACCTCGCAACGTGCTCTTCCAGCTCACATAAACCTTTACCCGGGTGTAGAGTGATTACTTCCGAGTCCAGCACTAAGGGAATCTTCTGTGACAGTGGAGTGTTCTCCACCTGTGCCACCCAATATGGCTGGACACGACTGTGGACCACTCGAAAGGTGGTCAGTGCTACAGAGGCACTCAGTTCTCATTTTATTTATTTAAATTTAAATAGCCACATGTGGGTAGTGGCTACTGGATTGTGTTGGCCAGTGCAACTTCCTGTGAAAGAGAGCTTCCGTAGTCACTGTGGGATTCAGGCAAACAAGCAAATTCTGACCCAACTCCCTCCACCACCACCTCTTTGGAGCTCAACTGCAGCCTGAAGAGACCTACCTGATAACAGGGAGATTAAATTCAAAGAAAACAGCAGGAAAGGAGGAGCTCTGTGTCCGCTGCACAGAGCCAACGGTAGGTAGAGAGAACAAAGAGCCCGATCAAAAACTCTCCCTCTTGGGCACTTTGCCCTATTCTGCCCAAGACAGCAGTTAACACCAGCAGCCATCACCCAACCCAGGCAGCTCCCGCCGAGAAAGGAGACCTCGCTCTCAGGGACAACCTGGAACATCCTGCAGTCGACTGAGGCTGGAGGCAAACCACGCTTGTACCGGAACGTTTGGGCAGCATTGGGTATAGCGATCCAAGAGAGAAGAAATGAATGGCACCAGGAAAGGAAGGAAGGAAGGAAGGAAGGAGGGAGGGAGGGAGGGACGGAGGGAGGGAGGGAGGGAGGGAAGGAAGGAAGGAAGGAAGGAAGGAAGGAAGGAAGGAAGGAAGGAAGGAAGGGGAAGGGGAAGGGGAAGGGGAAGGGGAAGGAAAGGAAAGGAAAGGAAAGAGAAAAGCTCCATTACTTTTCCAGACCTCAAAAGTTTTCATCAGGAAAATATCATCTACACACTTCCAAACACAACTGGATTCCTGCCCGGGTACAACACAAAGGCCAAGTTCAAATGTAACCAAGGACTCCAGATAGACATGTGTGGTCTTCCAGCCTTGATTTCCGCCTCCCACATTTCGGGGCCCTTTTCCCAGCATCTGCCAAGACTGTGCTCTGAAGCTCCCAAAACGTCTGGTGATTTGAGCTGAGAAACAAGCATTGCCTCAACCTCCTGGGCCACCAAATGAACAGCAGACCTGACAAGCGAGGCCAGGTGGGTACCCTGTTTAAACGGCTCTCACTGTCAAGGAGAGGCCACCAGGTCGCCTTTCAAAAATGAGCTGGTGCAGCCTGTCTCTTGCCTGGAGAGCAACGGACAAGACACTTTCTCAAGGCTCCCTCAGCCCAAGGCAAGGACTACTTTCTCTTTGGAAAAGCAGCTAGCCTGCTGCAGAGACATAGTCTCTCCGAGAAGAGAGACACTGGAAGGTATGAATGGGGGAGGAAGGATGGAAGAAAGGCTCCAGAAGAAAGGATTGTGGGCAGAGGGGGGTAATAGCCATCCATCAAAGATTAGATACTTTCCCTGAAGTTTACTGGAAGATGTTTTTTGTCCCCTTCCTGCTCTATAAAACCAAAGAAAGAAAACATGTTGCAACTTCCTTTGTCACACACAGCCACATGCTCAGGAAAAAACAGACCCGACCCATTGCTTCACTTTCCCATCTGCACTAACGGTTAGTCCTTTGGCTCCATCCCAAGCAACTTCTGCTCACCCAGCTCCTGAGAGGCAGGAAGCAAATGGCCAGAGCTTGGGGCAGGGGGCCTCCCCATCACCCTGCCTGCCACCTCCTCCCCCTGGGAGGCTAACGCATGAAGGGTGCGATTCTTCAGAGCAAGAGAGAAGCCCTGTGAAGGCCCCGAGGGGCGAAAAATAACCTCTGCCAGGGCTTCAGCCTGGCCATTTCCTTCTCATTACCCCCTTCCACCCTGGCTCTAAGCGATGGTCAGGAAACACCCAATCCCAGTATTTCCTATTACCAGGAAGATCCCTGGGAAGACATCGTCTCTTTCCCCCTCAGCCACACAGAAGCTGGGAGCACCCAGTGAAGTTCCCTCCACAAGCCTTACAAACGCTTCTGTCAGCTTAACTTTTATCTGCACCGTCCCCTGGGTGTGTCACAGGGGTGAGTCCGTAATGTCTCTGCCAGTGCCAGACAAAAGTGATCCTACCTTCTCAGCCCCTCCAGCCTTGAGGACCCCACCCCTCGTCTCTGTATCCTCTGTTGCTCAACTCAATCACTTTCCCCACCACCTGCCTGAACCTTTCTTCACGTGTAAAACCAGGAATCAGACCACTCGGCCTACCTGTCAGAAAGGTACAGTAAGTCCGCACTCAACGCTGTCGATAGGTTCTGTGACTTTAAGTGAAACGACGACGGAGAATGAAACCAATTTTATCATAGGCTAATGGCTGTAAACAGCAGTTAAGTTCCTATAGCAGCATCTTATCTCATCAACATTATAACGAAAAGACGTTATTATTAGAGGACGTGCTATACTGTCTGTCAGAGTGTCAAGTGAGACTGTGTCAAAGGGCACAGTCCAGATTTAGGGGACAGTCTTTTTTCATTCCTTTCATTCTTTATACACACATAGGTGTTCATTCCTCTAAACTATTTTAAGTTCCCAAAGGCAGGGCCTACATCTTATCATTGTAGCAATTTGTACAAAATAAGCATTCCATCAATATTTGATGATGAAACATAAATCGCTGGGTCAACTACGTACTGAATTATAACGCAGTCACGGAAGAACCATCAGAGAGGCAGTACTGCCAGCGAGCAGGAGCCCAGGTGTCAGAGCCACACACTCCACAGTAACGGCCTCCGGTCTCTGCACTTGCTCTTCTTCTGCCTGCTGCCCTGCCCCCTCCAAGTCGTTCCAAGGCTCACTCAACTATCACCTTTGCAGTGAAGCCCTGCCTGAGCCCCTATTTATAATTTCAACCCAAGTACATACTCCCAGCATTCCAGGGCCTTCTCCCCTAATTTATCTTCTTCTTTATACTTATTACCATCCAATAAGCTGTGTCACTTAGTTGATTATGTTCTGTCTCCCCTGCAAGCTCTATGCAGGCAGGATTTTGTTTTGTTTTGTTTTTCTGGTCAGTTTTGTACAGCGATGTACTTCCAGGGCCTAAAATAATACTTAGCACTTCGTAGGTTCAGTAAATAATTGGTAATAAGTGAATGATTCTGCACGTTTTCTCTTCTGTAAAATGAGGACTTGCACTTGGCAGTATCACTAAGGATGTATGTAAGGCACCTAACACAATGCCTGTGATACATAGTATCTGCTCAGTAAAGACTCCATCTGGGAAACCTTCACAGTGTTGCTAGAACTTTCAACAGTGACCTGAATGAGACAGAAGACAGAAGATTGTTACATGTATCAAAGTCAATCTGCTCTTCTGATCTATCCTTCAGGAGGATGCAAAAGTCATTCTTGGCTCTGCTAATTAACTTTCTTGAGTATTAAGTTGCTTTGGATCTCAGAGGGATAAAAGGCACCCTAAGGCAAACCCAGCTTAGAAAGGCAAATCCAGCAGAGGTCTAGTGTGAACTGCTGGAAATCAACCCTCATTGTTCGAAATTCCTCTCACCTCATAGAGCAGAGGCATTAAAGGGGTCTAAACCCAAGGGGATGGCCCTGACTAGTCACCCATTCTAGGTTAATCCTGCCATCTGGGCCTCCTGATGGCCAGTCAGCAGGGAAGGCAGGAGGCAGGCATGGATTACATAAATGTTTGTAAATATTGGTTGAATGGCTGAATGAATAAAAATACTACAGCCAGGAGGAGGATGAAAGAACACTGGCCTGCAGTGAGGACAGAAAGGAGGCTCCCAGTCCCCTGGCTCCCCGGAACCCAGCTCCCAGGGAACCTGGGCTGACCACCTCTTTCCCAGCATCAGGTTGCTTTCCCAGCAATACGGTTACAACAACAGTAAATGCAGAAAGCCCTTCAATGCAGAGTCCTTCCAGATCAAGACCAAACCCTCTGATTTACAAATGAGGAAACTGAGGAGGCCCAAATAGGCTCTAGGACTTGCTGAGGACCACCAGTCCAGTTCTATTTCCCCTGGAAACTTGTGGCATGGACTTAAGTGGCCCCACAAGGTTCAAACCTCTGACCTCAGTCCTGGAAACTCGGTGTGCAACGCTGGGCCTCTTGCAACACATCAGAGCGAGGCCAGCAGATAGATCACCTTGGACTGCACTTTGTGTCTGTGCTGTTTCTGGAGCTACTAGAAGATGCCAGAGCTGTAGGAAAGCTGGCAAGTTCCACATCTGTCCCTCTCGCTCAGACAAAGTTTCCCAAGAGGCAAAAGGGTCATCTCCAGAGCAGAACAGGAAAAGGTGGGGTTCTAGAACAGGGAGGAGGAGGAGGAGAGGCATCAGTGGGAAACTGTGGTCAGGGCCCTTACAAGAATGAGAACTCCATTAGCAAAAACAGAAGGTGCCAGCTTGAGTCAGCAGATCCGAGTGGGTGGAGGGGAGAAGTGCCCAGAAGAGTTTTCTGAAAATGAATTTTTAGCAGACAGGAGGAAAACCAGGGACATTCAGAGGGACTGTCACATACACCTGGCTCAGTCACAGAGAGTGCAGCCCAATACTGCCCTTCTCCCAGAACCAGCCCTTCCGTCCCGAGAATCCCCGCTAGTGCCTTGTATTTATGTAGGTAGCATCCACCACTAGCTATCACACCTTTACTAGGCAGCTCGGGGTCATGCACAGTGCCTCAGTACTCGGAATTGGCAGGATACGGAAGCAATGAAGATGTGGGTCTTCAAGGAACTTCGAATCCATTATCTAGAGGAGCACCTTGCACATGGAGAAAGACATCTACAATGTGGACTAAAAGGTAAGAGTGTCTTGGCAAGGTTGACAGGGAGGGATGGTGGAGACCTGCTTCTGGTGGGAAAGGCTTCCTGAAAGTAGCAGCACTGTGCAGGGCAGAACAGGCAGGTACAGACGAGGGCGGGGCAGAGGGCAAAGAAGCTACAGATGGGACACACACCACCGCAGTTACGGGGTGGGACAGCAAAGCCCTGCTAAGGAAACAGCATAGATAAGCCACTTGAGCTGACACATAACATGCGTGGTGGGGGGTCAAGGGGGGGCGACAATGACAAAACAATCCAACAGGGTCAGAGCAGGGAAGGCTTTGGAAACTTCCTGTATTCTGCAGGCAAAGGGAACCCACTGAAGGGTTTAAGCTGGGAAGCTGCATGATCAGAGCTGGGCTTTAGGCAAACTGATGCACCCTCACGCCAAGGAACTGAGGCCCAAGAGCTTTCCTTCCATGGTTGAGGGTCTCAGTCAGCTCCATGTTTCTACTACCCATCGCACCCCCCGCCCCCTCCCACCACCACCACTAGTCTCTATTGCTTCTTTCTCTAATTACACCTCAAACCCAATTTTATGTCCTTTTGAAAAAAAATCTAAGGCAATGTAACCAAGACAATTCCATGAAATCAGGAGAGCCAGGCAAAGGGGCGCTCACACCCCTCTTCTTCCTCCCCAACAGCACTGCCAAGTGTAGCCACGAAGGGTATGAAGTCCCTGTGAATCCTACACAGGCTCTAGTGGACAGAATACGAAGCTTGTGAGCCTGGGAGCCAGAGGGAATGACAAAACTCAGCACTTCTATAAACGCAAGTATTTACAAAGCTGGTTACTATACACGCTCACTTAGTCCCCGTGGCCTTCTGCCTTTTGGAGATCTGGGTGCCTGTGAGGAGACAGGCAGGAGGAAAGGCATGAGACGATCCCTGCTGCCCTCACCAGCACAGCAGAGTGCGCCAGACGGCAGCAAGTTCCAAGGCTGCAAGCCCCAAGGCACAGGCTCTCTTCACCAGCCCACCTGCATTCCTAGAATGCTCGAAGTTCCACTGGGGCCTCAAATGCCCAGGACTATCCCTCGCCCCCCTCAGTCCCCACGACCCACCCGGGGCTCTGCAGAAGTATTTGCCAAGCAATTTGCAGATTCTTTACTTAGACAGGCTTCCCTTCCTGGCTCCTGTAAAGCCTGACCTTTTAGAGTCCTACCAGCCTTCCTCTAAGAATTACAGAAGCCAAGAAGGGGTCCAGAGTAGGGAGAGAAGTGGAAAAGCATGGCTACCCAAGGACAGGGGCTCCTCTGTCAGAGTTAAAAATAAACTCTTAGTAATTTACACCCAACTCCTCCCCTACAACGGCTAATGGGCTTTGGCAGATAAATCTCTCCCTGCAGAGGGAGGAAGGCCTCAGGCGGATGGGAGAAGGCAGACATGGAGACACGGTCTGCGTATGTAAATCTAGGTGAAGGCAGAGGAACCCCCCCCCCCCCCCGCCAAGTCCTGCCTGGCCTCCTACCGTTCACCCATATACCCCTTCTCTCAAATAAGTTCTCGTCCCAGAAAACAGACACAGAACCTCACCTCCCAGGCCATGGTTAGTACTAACACCTGTCCAAGGAGTAGAGCAATCAGAAAGAAGAGAATGCCAAAGTCAAGCTAAAAGAAATACTCTGTCCAGAATCCATCAGTTGACAGGTGTCCCAGCTACCTGAGCCCCTTTCTTCACCTCCTTCTATAGGTTCCCAGGATCCATGGGTGGCAAGGAAGAGGTGACCTCGATGGACCTCAGTGGACACTTTCACCAATCCCCCTGCCCCCTCCCCCCCACAGTCAGGAGGTAGAAGAGACCCACGCTCTCTGTGACACTTGCAGGTGGCTGAGTTGGGAGGGCCAGAGGGGCCGTGGTCCGACTCATGGAGGAGGCCTGAGAGCCAGGCCCAGTTACTCCTCAGTTATTCTTGAAAGCCAACGAGATGAGGTCACACTTGTGAATGTGAGTGTGGTAACCTGAAGCCCCACGCTGCGGGAGGTTGAGAGTATCCTTAGCAACAGGGCAGGAGTT
This sequence comes from Rhinolophus sinicus, assembly GCF_057876585.1. Taxonomy (NCBI): domain Eukaryota; kingdom Metazoa; phylum Chordata; class Mammalia; order Chiroptera; family Rhinolophidae; genus Rhinolophus; species Rhinolophus sinicus. Next base: position 22,035,056 of record NC_142511.1, read on the forward strand.
CTAGGGCAGGTAGCATGCGCAGTCACAGGCAGTCGCAGTCACAGGCAGTCGCAGTCACAGGCAGTCGGGGTGAGGGCCCGGGACAGGCAGGAGGGCTTTCCTCCTCATCCCCACACATCTTCCGGCAGGGAGACCTGCTTGCAGGTGGAGCCTGGAGGAAGCCAGAGCTGGAGGCAAGCACAGATGAGAGTGGACTTGTTCACCCTCCTCCCTAGCTCACGCCTCCCCTAGTGAGGAATAGGCAAGGCGGCTCCCCAGAGCCTCTGTGCACATACAGCGTGCTACCTGCACAAGCACCAGCCAAAGCTCACTCCCAGCACTTAGAAAGCAACTTGGTCCAAAACCACCTCCCAAGCTCAGGCTGGAAGCAAAGGGGCAAACGGAGAGAGCACGAGTAAACAGACAGAAGTTCAGCAGTGTTGCAGGAAGATCTGGGACAGATCCCAGGGCCTGGCAGTGAGGGGAGACTGCGGCAGTGACAGGTTTATTTTTAGTTGTTGGGACAGAGGGGCTGAGTTACAGTCTGGGCCCTGGGCAGAAGACCACGTTGCAAATGCCTAGGGTGGGCTGGCAGCCTTGTAACAATTTGGATAATCAAAATGACAGCAAAGTGACCAACTCAATCACCTGCCTGGGGAGAGACTGAGAGGAAGGAGACCCCAGGAACATTAAGGAACAGCTGGCAGGGGGATGCTCTCTTAGGCCCCTCCCCTACCCAGGACCGGAGAGATTTCATCTTTGCTTCAGGTTCAAAAGAAGAATCTTCACCGAGTTAAGCCAAACAGAGAGAAGGCGTGGACAGAACGGCTCCTTTTGGCCCCCTCATCTCTGAGACAGGAAAGACTTCCAACAGTGGCCATGAAGCTGCTGCGTTGGTCACCGCTCTTCACCGCCCAGACAAGTCCTGGAGTGACACTGGCCATGGAGATACCTGGAAACGTCCCTTAAGAGTAAGATGCCCTTTCTTATGACCCTTTGGGACAGCTCAGATTCCTAGCAGAACAAACACACAGCCTGGATGGTCCTGGAGGGAACATGAGTTACAGACAGCGATTGACCTTGAGGCCACATCCCAGCCTCTACCACCTGCCGGATGGCACACCAAGGTGTTTACTGGATTAGATAACAAAGACCCCAAGAACTCTACATGGCCAGAGGCTAAGCACAACCTTACCCCCTTTCTACTGTGTCTCTTCCTCCTCCAACCAAATTTGATGGCCTGGCACAAGGCACCGCACAGTCCAAAGCTCCAGGGCTGAAACTACTGCTTTAGCCTTGACTAGGCAGGAAGAAAAGAGAACAGACATCACCAGGCAGCCCCCTGTCCTCTTGCTTCTGCAGACTCCCGATATCCCTTTTTACACAGTCCTGCGGTAAAGGTACAAAGTGGTACGTGCATGTAACTCCTGACTTCCCCATCAGCTCTGGGAATCAGTCTCCAACTGTCACCTCACAACAGCCCCTAGCCGATACCACATCTTTGGGTGAAAGAGAACACACATACCTGACAAGTGGACAGTGGGCTAGCTGCAGCCCCCCCTCCGCCAGATGCCCCTGTTCTGGGCACAGCCTGCAGCACCAATCCCAGGGGCCATGTTTGGCCCCACAGTTTCAAATGGGAAAAAAGTTTTGGATGTAAGACAGAGAACTCTCCATCTCTACCTGAGCCACCACTACACTAAGATTCTTCTGATTTCAAGGCAAAAGTAGGTTCACACCCCATGGAATTTTACAGCCTGTCCTCTCTGCTAACTGAAACACAAGTCTTCACACAAGAAAAGGAGCGGCTAGCTGGTCATGGGCTTCCCTAGAGCCCAGAATTAAGCTTATGAAAAAGGCACGCACGCTGGCCCAGGTACTGCTGACGGTCAGTCATGGAGAAAGGCAGCAAGCTAAGCTGTCTGCTCCCGGGTTCTTGCTCCCAGCACAGCCTTCCACTGCTGCACACGCCACTGCTCAAGCAGCCACCAGTAGCCTGACCCTCTGGTGTACACACTGAGGCCTGGAAAACTTAATTGACCTACTCAGGGTCACACAACTAGCTAGCAGGGCACAAAGACAGACCCTTTGTTGCTCTTGCTAATCGAGCGCATAACCCATAGTAATGGGTTCATCTCGACATTTCTATCCGTACAGATCTTAAAATAAAAAATGTCAGTATTCCCCTAAAGACAGAAAATCTGATTTGGGTTACCGACCCGGTGGACATCAAGCTGCCCAGTGGTGTGGCCCCTTCTCTTTACCAGTGTCCCCGTTCATAAGGTGACCTATGTAGAAAGACCCTAGTGGCCAGTTAGTGGAGCTCAGTTTTGCAGCACTACCACGTCTGCAATCTGGTACTACCTCTGGCAAGCAGAAAACCAAAGGAACCCAAACCAAGAGGAGGTCCCGGAGAGGCAGGTGCCAAGACATGGCTCTGATGCTGACACCAGGTGAGACCAGGTATGTACCCTTCAACCGTCCTGGACTGGCCAAGCCTTTTCCTCTACGAGGCGGAAGGAGTCAAAGATGACAGGGAAGTGTCAGCGCGAAGGTGCGTTGAGGAACCCCTGGGCCTTAAATCATTACCCCTTCCAACTCCAAGAACTCGGCCCTGTCCACCTAACTCCCTCTGGGACACTGAAACACCTGGAAAGAAAGATGCAGTACCCGGAGAGGGAAAGGGAGCCCATATGACACTTGCAAGGGACTGAAGCAGAGGAGAGGAAGCAGGAAAGCATGAATCCTGTGCTACAGCATCAAACCACCGGGGAGAATCCCGGATCAGAGCACAGGAGGGCTACTGGGGAGTTGTTACAGACTCAGAAGCAGATGCTGGGGCCCTGTCCTTCCCTGCTGGGGCTGACATTCCTCCTGGCACAGACTCCACAGCGGTGACAGGAGCGTGAGCCCCCCTCTTGCTGCCCCAGGATCTGGCCAGGATTAAGTCTGCCTCCAGCAGTGCTGAGCTTCGGCTCCTCTAGGCCTTGCCCTGAGTCCCTGCACCTGCTACGTAAGTAAAACCATCAACTGATGATGGTCCAGCTTTGTGGAGCCCAAGCAGTTGAAACACCATAGAGTGGACACCAATACTTTCATCCTCCTGAAAAGGAGGCCCCTCACTTCCCAGACACCCACCGATGTCCAGGCCGGAGGCCTTGGCTGCCTTTCCCCACCCCCCGCCTTCTGTAAGCCACTGATCCCAGATCTTAGCTGGAGATTATGTTCGAGCTCTGTCAAAGCCCAGAATTCACAAGTGAAGAAGGACCCTGAGCCAAGCCTGCTTTGATCCTGCCTCAGTGGACGCCCAGAGTTGCACTGCAGCAGACGGGGGCCAGGGCCCCAGGAGAGGGACAGTGTCTCTAAAACCCTCCCTCAAAGAACCACAAGCCTCAACCTCAGCGACTCGTAACCTTTCTTTAAAACATCCTGTTAGTTTACTTGATGCCCCTCAAACACTTTAGAACCTGCTTTGAATACAAAGATGGCGCAGGTTTGCTCCTGAGCCACCAGCCCCACTTGCTCCCTACCAACCTGAGCTCCCGCTCTCCCTTCAACTCTCCCCAAGGCCAAGGCCACCACACCTGCTGCAGAGCTGCTTACTGCTCAAGGCCCAGCAATGGGCTGTCCTCAGCGCCTTGGGTCCTCACAGATATCCATTTCAAAGCTCCTCTATTCCCAACCAAACGTTTAACCCCTAGACCAGCAAAGTTTCGTGGAACTTTCTACAAGGATGAAAACACTCTTCTGCACTGTTCAATCCCGTAGCCATTCGCCACATGCAGCCACTGGATACTCCAAATGTGGCTAGCAGCTGATTTTTCACATTTATTTAGTTTAACTTAATTCATTTTAATTTAAATAGCCATGCGTGGCTACAGGTTACCACATCAGGCAGTGCAGCCTAGACTACATTTAACTTCACCTTCCCCAAATCAGTTTCTTGACCCTCCACCCCCAAATTCTGAGGCCACTTCATGTCTGTATCCTCTACACAACTAAAAATACGGTAGGACGCTCAGCAAACTGCTAAATACCTGCAACCGTAGTGGACATGAAAGAGGCTGCTTTGGTCAATGAACCTTCCTCACCTTGTGATTCCACCCAGCAAACCCCAATTTGAACACGGCCCATCACCCAGCCACACTACCCATCTTGCTCCCAACAGGCACACAGCACCAAGTGTGCTGGATCTGTTGCCTGTCCTGGGGGGATGTGGGCGCTCTGGTGTTCCCCCTAACAGTATCCAGACCAACCATGAGAGGTTCCAACCAGCAATTCTTCAGAACACCAAAGAAAGCCGTATCACAGTGACACGAAGTGACCTGGGGAGAGAGGACCACTGGAGAAAGAAGAAACCATGGGACCTTGCTTTTCTAATCCACGCAATAGAAAGACTGACAGAGATAAGTTATGACAACAGTCTATATTTTATAAAGCAATAACATGCTTCACCTAGTAAGAGTCACACAGCAGAGGGACAACAATACCAGCTTTAATTAAATTTGTTCAGCTAATACCTAAGAGTCACCATGACACAGTGAGGCAGGAAGCGGCTGAGGAACCCATGGCGAATATGACCAATTACCACAGAAGTGGGTTGAGACTAGGCGTCCCTATCAAATAAATAGTTAATAGAATTCCCATATTCTTGTACGAAAAAATAAGACATTTGTCAAACACTACTACAAGGGGGAGGGGTGGTAAAAAAGCTGGTTTACCACAGATTCAAAACTCATAGAGCGGCTGCTGAGCTGGTTTATAAACTGCCCCTCCAACGTCAGGGATTGTTTCTGGGGAGGTGATAAATCCCTGCCTAGCACCCCCTCACCCAAGAGTGAAGCTCCTCTGGCTTGAGGGACTGGAGCAGCAGCCAGTCCCAAGCCCTGGCCTACTGATGTCACTGCAGTTACAGAGTGGGAAGGGGCCTGACACTGCGACTCAGGCATCCTGGGGTCTGATCCTGGCTCTGCCAAGTGCATGGCTGTATTACCCTCAAGCAAGTCTACCCTGGGCCTTATTTTTCTTATCTGCAGAATGAGAGGGTTAGAGATGACCTCTAAAGTCCCTTCGGACTCTGACTGAAGCATGAGTAAAAGCAGCCGGAAGAGACGGTGAGTGAGGTCATAGCACCCACCAGAAGCATTTAAATGTCAGATCTCTCAGGTGGAAGTAGAGAAGCAGCAGGGCAAACTGAGGCTGCTGCTTTAAGCGCTGATTTCACTTAATAGGCCTAAAAGATCACAGACCACAGATAGGGAGCAGGGCAGCTGGGCAGTCACCACCTCCTATCAACTCTCAGCGCTGTGACACAGCAGAGGCCATGCTGCTGCCCTACGCTCTGCTCTCTGCCCCAAATCCCCAGGAACGACCTGACATACTGTGTAGAGTAGGGGTCTCCTCCCTTTTCCCTCGGGCCCTTTCCAGATGGGGTAACCCCTCCTGCCCCCCACCCGTCTTCCTCCCTTGCTTTATAATCAAAACACTACTGGTTTTGAAAATCACTTCACTAATCAGCACCTAAGGTTAAGTTCATCAAGATCCAAGATCTATAAGTCTCTTTGGTGCATGCCTGGAACAGGATTCTTTGAACCAGATTCCCCTACAACTGTAATTATGTCTTAGCCAATATTTGGATATGAAGTGCTGTTGACACTGCTGTCAGTCTCTGAATGTCTCATCCCTTCTTTCTTCCTCTATTATTAAGTTTTTATACAAAGATGTGTGGGAAATCTATAATATAACAGTTGAGTCAACTTGTAAGATCTGGGAGCAGGCTGCCTATCAAAACAGATTGACTTCAGTCTTCACCCACTCCTAGCTGGAGAAGAATAAACGATGAGCATTATTTAAAATACTGCTGGATTTTCGCTTTCAGAACGATTCAAAAGGGGGTAACATCCAAATCTCTCTTCTACTAATTACAACAGAAATCTGCATTGCCACACAAAAGCATCTTAGAGGGTGGTTCTGCGTGGCTATGAAACAGAATGAGAAGATGAGAGCTTTTGTTCTGAAGTCTTTGCACAATATTCCAACTCCCAAGAAAATGAGTAGCCAGTGTCCCCAAACTGCTGATGGGTGAAGGCAGATGGCATTTCAGAGGGGACAGAAAATTCTCCTGGAAAGAAGCAGCAGTCACTTCCTCAACTCCACTGCCCAAGGTCAGAGCCACGGTCAAACAACTATCCCCCCTCCCTGCCCCCAGTTATAAGTACAGAAAAAGTGGTCTAAGGCACAAAAAGTATTAAAATGTTCAAGAGACTAATATATCCCTTCTCCAACAGTCTAACACTAAACACTAACCAAAACCCCATAGCAACACCATAAAGTAGAAACCAAATAAAATCTGAATGTTGGAACTAGTTGAAAGCTTTCTCCAAAAAAGGTAGGTTGAAAGCAGCAAGAAAATAATTTTAGAGATCTTAAATCTGGAAATCGGACATGCTTACCCTCTACAAACCTGAAGTATGTACCCGAGTTTTATTACAGCTAATTATATATTCAACAGTTTCACCCAACACATATCTCAGTTTTGTATTAATAGCTGAAACACAGCTAGCCCTGCGGGTTGAGGGGGAAGAAATACAACACAGGAAGTAATTTTCTCCTCCTCCAATCATTAAGACACCCCAGGGGAAACAGGCCTGACATACCACCTTTAGAGATGTGGTTTAATCTGTAAACCCTCAGAGGGGAAAACGTCTGTAGTGACTCTGAACCCTGGCTACCATTGCAGGGGGCCCACTCACCTCATCAACCTCCAAGTCAATTCTGTTTAACTTCTGGAGTAGGTATTCTCACTGAAATCCCCGTTCTCCCTCTACCAGACCCTCTCATAAAGAAAAAGAGGTTGGGTTTCCCCAACTGAAGGATAACGCTCCCTTCCACTGTCCAACAACGGTCCATATCCAGGACTCAAGTGGCCACCTCTGATCTGCGGAATCAGTACTGGGCCACGCGTGGCCTGCAGACGGGGTTTACAATGGTCACTGGAGCTGTGGAAACAGCGGACGCCGTGCGGGAGGCTGCTGGCCTCCCACCCGGAGCCTCACTGCACTCAAGGTAGGAGGGTCCCTACTCTAGGATCAAAAGAACCCCTCCTGCCCCCGGGGGCGGCGGCCGAGCGGAATCCCCAGCAGGGCACCCACCTCTGGGGCCCGCACGACGCCAGGCGGCACCGCCGCACTCGCGAGGCTCAGGGAAGTGAAATCACACACTCCGGCTCCCAAATAAGGAGCGAGCCTAAATAAACTCTGAGATCCGACTTCTCAAAACCAACCGACCAACCAGCTCAATGAGTAATGGGCCTTTTGTGCCCGCAGAAAGAAAGGAAGGCGAAGGAGAGGATGGGGAACCACAAACCCCGAAAATCACTTCCTCGAGGCGCGGTGAAATTAGCAGAAGAGGTCGCGAAGCCAACCGTTCCGACTCGGCTGGATCCGGATCAAACCCCAAAATGGCAGAGTCCTCAAGAGTCCTCGCGAGCCCCCGCCGCTCACACCCGGAGGTGACCGGAAACGCGGTCTCGGCGGCGTGGTCAGCTGGGCCCTGACCTTCCCGCTGCCCCCGCCCTCCGCGCACTTGGCACCCTCGGCGCCGGGACCCACGGTCCCGCAGCGGCCCGGACGCCCCGTCCCAGCAAAGGGTCGGTGCGGTCACGCTGAGCCACCGCGCGCTCCGGCCGCCCCAGGGCGTGGGGCGCGTCCCTCGGAGCCCCCGCTGCCGGTCCTCCCCTCCCCCCGCCCCCAAACCTACTTTTAGGGCGAATTTCTCCTGGGTCCTCTTGTTGAAGATCTGTAAAACTTTCCCGTTGATGCCCAGCCCCAGGACCTGGGTGGTGACCTTGTAGTCGTCGATGATGGCGTTCTTCTTGATCTGCAGGCTCGACCTGACGTGGAACTGGGGAAACTGCTGCGGGATCTGCGGCGGCAGCTGGGCCGGGGCGGGGGGCTGCGGCGGCGGCGGCGGGTTGGGGAACAGCACCGGCGGGGTCTGGCCCTGGGAGTTGGACAGCATGGTGCCGGGAGACGCGGGAGGAGAGGCGGGAGGGCCCGCGGCCGCTCCCTCCTCCGGCTCCGGACGGGGTCCCCGCCACCCCCCGCCCGGCGGCGAAGTTTGCTCCGGGCTGGGGCCGGCTTCCCCGGCCCGGCCCGGCTCCAGGCTCGGCGGGTCGCGGGGCTCCGTGGGTCCCGCTGTGCGCCGCTGGCGCCCACCAGCCCAGTTCCCTCCCTCCCACCCTCCCCCCGGGGGCCTGACGCTCGGAGGAACGCGGGACGGCGGGGGCCCAGCCCGGGGGGAAGCGGCCGTGCGACAAAGTACCCAGCCCAGGGGCCGGCGGCCGCGTCACAGCCTCGTCTGCGTCCGGGGCTGGTCCTTAAAGGGGAGGGTCGGAGGGGGCAGGGCTTGGGGAGGCGGGGCCGGGCCGGGAGGTGTGGGCGTGGGGGAGGGGCTGGCCTTAAAGGGGAGGACGCGCGACATCCGGAGCGTAGAGGGCGGGGCTCGGGGCTGGGGGACAAGTGGGGACAGTGAAATCCTAGTTCTTAATTAAGGCCACGCAAGGGGAAGGCGGAGGCGTATGGAAGTCGCTGCATAATTCAGATAGAAAATCCACTTTTTTCCCCCAACTGTGTGGCTTTCAGCGGCAGCCAATAGGAAGAGGGAGTGTATTTTGAGGGAGAGGGATGCCTAGGAAGCAGGGGCTGGAGGAGACTCAGCGGGGAGCGAAGCCCCAGGGGCCGCTCATCCTAGGAGGGGCTGTGAGGCCAACATTAACCAGTTTCTCGAGTTGAACATTTGCCTCTGAGTTTTGCATTTCTTTTCTCATAAATTTATGGTTTTCAGGAAAGACATGTAACTATGAAGAATGTAGTAATTATACCTTTGAACGTATATGTATATTTTCATGTAAAATGGCTTTTAAAAACAGGACACAGGGTGGGAAGAGGATGATTGACGTTCAGACTTCCTGAGCTCGGGAGCCTTTCCCCACTGGCTGGCATGTGACCCTGAGCAAAGCCGTCGTGGCGTCTCTGTGGGAAGCAGAGCCATGCCTGCTCGTGGCTCGTGGCCCGCGTTACAAGACAACGCAGCAAACGGGAGGGTCTGGTGAATAGGTTCTGATTTCCAATGCGGAGAACCTAGACCCTGAATGTACAGCCATGAGAAGTGGGTGTTTTTGAAGAAGCAGAGTTCTAGTCCGCGTGAGCCCCATGTCTCCGAGGAAGACAGCGAGGATCAGCTGGACCTACAGCGCAGCCCGCATCAGGGGAGGGGGAGGGAGGCTCTAAATAGGAGCTGCCAGAGGCCTCTATGCACCTTCCGTGGGGCTTCGGGGTGATTGCCAAATACATCCCTGCTGAACTTCCAGCTCTGGCTACTGGAACAGTTGAGAGATAAGACCAAAGAACCAGACAGGCGGCTACTGATAAGTGCAAATTAGACAATGGGGCTTGACCTGCGGCTACCCGTGCCCCCGAATACATCCCCCCACACTCCACAGTCCCCCTTGTCCGGGGAGACCCAGCTCAGGAAGAAGGAGAGAAGTGAACATCCTGAGGACAGGGGCCCTTGCGGACTGAGGCCAGGCAGGGAAGGAGTGAGGGGCCGAGTGGAGGGCAGGAGTTACCCTCCCAGCACAGTCCCTTCCTGGACCTGCAAGGCTCACTCCACAGCCCCGGGAGAGAAATGGTTCCCCTAACACAAATATTTGTTCTTTTCAAGCAGAGTTAATTTAGTGCACACCTTGACTGACCATGCTCGGTTGGCCCTGCGGTGGTGAATTGTGTTAATCTCTGGGGAAGAAGACACACAGGTGCAAGGCGGACAGCATCACAAGAGGGGCACAGACACAGGTCGGGAGCAGAAGGCGGAGGGATTCACCTCTGGCAGCAGGAACCCGAACTTCCTCCTGTGCTAAAGGGTGGATGTGGTTAGACAATTCCCCCAAACCCTGACTCTTCAAAGACCAAGAGACTGCCTAAGACCACAGAGATTAGAAGACACCTTTACCTCACTAGATCTATCGAACTGTGAATCGCGGGAGGCACACGTGGGAGATGCCCAAGAGTCCTTAGGGAGGGGCGAAAGCTCCAACTGCTTAGTCTCTTTCTCAGCTGATAGGTTCCAGAGTCTGGGGCTGCTCAGGACTCTGAATTGGTCTTTTTTCCTCTGCAGAGGGTCACTAGGGGCTTCCTACTGCTTGGCATTGAGCAGTCACCTGCTTCTCTCCACAAGGCTAGACAGATGACAAGCTCTTTATGCCCTTTCAGAGGTGGCCAGGCACCATGGAAAGAATACAGAATTTGGAGGCAAATGACCTGAATTCAAGTCTATCCTCAAGTTGAGTTACCTTGAGTAAGCCATTTATCCTCTCTTTGTATCTGAGAAAAATGAGAACAAGTGTAAAGTCTACTTTCAGGGCTGAGAATTAAATGAGATGGTGTTCATAAGAACTCTTCATAAACTATAAATTATCATAAAATAGTCAATATTATCATTATTGAGGGATTGCTGGCTTGCTCCTCAACTCTGTGGATCACTGCCTGGGGATGGGTCCCTGATATTAAAGCTGCCCGCTTACCTAGATAGGTCCCTGCGGAAGTGCTGAAGCCTGGTGACCTAGGAATAACAAGATACCTGAAACCCCAGCTGGGAACTCCTCCCGGAGTTACAAGGGCCTATTAGGCCTGGGGGACACATAAGAACTCTAAGGGCCTGTACATAGAGCATAGAGATTACAGAAACTGCACACAACACCCAGAAAACACACAAATATATGAACACAAACACATAGGCACAATGTGATTGACATGTAACAGGCATGGAATAAATGCATAATGCATAAATCATAACTGGGGAATAAGACAGACTAAAGGAAGAACCATTAGGCAAGAGATGCAGAGTCTTAAGTTCCATTCCAGCACTAACGACGTAACCTCATGAAAGTCCCTTGCCCTCTCAGTTCCCTTTTTCTCATCTGTAAAATAGTAATAATAACATTTGTCCTGCCTACATTGTAGAGCTATTGTAACGATAAAATAAAATATTTCCCTTAAGATACTGAAGTCTGAAGTCCTGTTTATATAACACCAAACTCTCAACCATCTGCAATGAACTACTTAAACAGTTTTTCTGGATGTGCAGGAGCCCTTTAAAAGTTAAAAGTATATGCACATAGAAAGTACTATTTTTGTCTACTATTGACATGCAAACACATATGTCATGCAATATTGTACACACAAAGGTAATTTAAAGACCTCAAGTACATAAAATTGGATTATTTCTAATCCTTGATTCATGACACACCTTCATCGTTGGATCTTTAGTCCAAGTATCTCTGCTTTTATTTAGTCACTAGTTATTTTTAATAATACAATAGGCACCTGTGAATCCACTACCCAAAATTAAAACTAGGACTTTGACAATAACATACATCTAAGTAGGTATTTCCTCCATTCCCCCACAACCCACCTCTGTTTCCCTAGCTAAAGATAACCATTATCCTGAATCCAATGGTCACCATTCCCCTGCTTTCCTTTTATATAGTTTTATTTCATAAGGACACACTAGAGGCACAGGTGTCTGCTTCATGAAAGATGAAATCATAGTGTCTTAAAAGGAAGATGGATAAGGACGACTTTATCAGCAAGATGAGGTTAAAATAAGGAAACGTCTTTTCACAATTTCAAAGTATTCCCCTTCTCATGGTGGCGGTGATGATGGTGATGGTGATGACAATAATCATTGAGTGCTTGCTCTGTGGCCATCATGGTGCTCAGCCCGCTACACAAATTGTCTCATTTAAGTCTCATAAAGATCTGTGGAGATGCTATATTGGGCCAATGCCCGTTTTCTCCTCTTCCATAGTAAAGAACCTCTAACATTTAGCTAGGCACATGACTGCCTGGAATGAAAATTTCCCAGCCTCCATTATAGCTGGCTATGTTCATGAGATTACGTTCTAGCCAATGGCTTGTAAATAGAACTGTTTGAAGGGAAGAGGTGGGTCCTCCTACTTCTCCTCTTTTCTCTTTCCTGCTGGCTGGAACGAAAATTTGATGGCTGGAGCTTGAGCAGCCATCTGAGATCAGGAAGTGGAGACCGCAGGTTGAGGATGACAGAGCAGAAGAACAGAAGGAGCTTATGTCCTGGGGAACATGGATTCATCGTATCAGCCCTAAACTTCTCATCCAGGCTTTTAAGAAATAGAAGGCAGTGTTTTGGAGGTGTTAAGCCGCTGCCTTCTCAGACCAGCGGTGCTCTGATAATAAACATTTATTCTATGACCCACCCCCCAAAAAGAAAAAGAAATACATACCTTTCTTGTTACAGTAACTGATGCATTCAGTTTCCTATCATTCACAGCCAAACTTTATCCTAAATGTTACACAACCTTGTGGAAATATGTACTGTGATCCTCATTTTTCAACTTTTTTTTAAAGATTTTATTGGGGAAGGGGAACAGGACTTTATTGGGGAACAGTGTGTACTTCCAGGCCTTTTTTTCCAAGTCAAGTTGTCCTTTCAATCTTAGTTGTGGAGGGTGCCGTTCAGCTTCAAGTTGTTGTCCCTTCAGTCTTAGTTGTGGAGGGCGCAGCTCAGCTCCAGGTCCAGTTGCTGTTGCTAGTTGCAGGGGGCGCAGCCCACCATCCCTTGCGGGACTCTAGGAATTGAACTGGCAACCTTGTGGTTGAGAGCCCACTGGCCCATGTGGGAATCGAACCGGCAGCCTTTGGAATTAGGAACATAGAGCTCTAACCGCTTGAGCCACCGGGCCAGCCCCTCTACTTTATAAATTGAGTACTAGAGAAATTAAGTAACTTTTTTAGGGTCACACAGCTAGCAAAGGACAGAACCCAGGTCTTTCTGACCCGAAGTCCATGTTCATGGCCTCCACTCTCAATCCTGAGCAGACATGTACCCACATGTCCTTCTTGATGTCAGGAATATAGTATGTGGCATTTCTGAGCAGGAATGGCCTAAAGAACTATGAGCTGTACTATCATTTTAGATAAACTTTAAATCTCCCATATCCCAATTTCCTTCAATCTTCTAGTATAGACTTGTGTTGATTTGCATGGCTGGATTATATTATAGGATATGAATGATGAATCATGAATCCATGATGACCTCTCTTCCCCAAGCTTTCCCCATGCTGCCTTCACATCATCAGGCAGTAAAAATGTCCTGTTGTACTATGATATGACATTATGAATGGATGACAGAGGGTAGAAATCTAGAGGTGGATCTGCAGCTCGATAAGATAGGATCACCCATAGGCTGTGAATAGGCACATGCACACAGATGAAGTGGCCTTTGCAGCTACTGCTGGTCCTGCGCAGTACGGCAAAGAAAATATTGCAGAAGGGAGGCAGCGTAAATCACAGGAACAGTCTGTCCACTGAAAACTCACCCTTGGAAAGGCAGATGACTTGAGGCCAGGGAGAGAGAGAGTAGCAGTCTTCATGTCATAGGCTAATAACTCTGATAAAATGAGAAATTCTCCAAAGCAAGAATGACAGACCTGTAAAAATCATTAGTCACAAAAATTTCTGAAATCTCTGGAAGTGCTAAGGTCTGGATCCATAGAAAGAAATTCTACCTAAGGCAGGCGCTGTCAGCAGTGCACTCCCCAGAGGGGAAGAAAAATCTGCTCCCCACACTGATGCCCGCGTATGCATCCCATGTTTGACAGTTGAATACCACAGCATGGAGCAGCTGGAGCAGTGGGGAGGAACGGGAATGGAAAGAGAAAGAAGGAAGTGCCCAAAGGGGAACAGAAACTTAGCCTCAGCACATCGACAGACATAACATGGTCCAAAGGGACTACAAATGGGACTAATTAGGACTGTAGCATGCATAATTATAAATTCTGTGGCTTAGTATGGGAATTGGAAGGAAAAGAGGTAAGTATTCCACCATATTCAAGGTGGCTCAAAGCTGTTGTCCCTGTATTAAAAGCTTTGCCCCTCCAGACTGGCCTGTATCCACCATGTCAATTGCAATTCCGATAAGTATTCAGCCTGGAGAATGAATTGGGGAAGGGAGAAAGGCAAAGGGGATTTGCCCTCCAGGAACACAACCAGGGTGTGTTACCCCAAAAGGTCATTCAGTCTCTGCCTGGTGACCTGGTGACCCCTGGATTTCCCCCCTTCCTCACTAAGGTAAGTAAATGGAAATGGGAGGGTAGCAAAGGTAGAGAAAAGGTGTGTGTGTGTGTGTGTGTGTGTGTGTGTGTGTGTGTGTGTGTAATGGGTAGTGATTTTCTAAGGCTATAATGATAAATGTCTTCACATGAGAACGTAATTTTGAGGCAGCAGGGAATCAAATCCTGCGTTCAAATCCCACCTCCATCACTTACTACTATATCAACTACACCTCAGTGTTCTCTTTCTATAATGAAGGGGATGATGCTAGATTAAACTTACATGCAACACTGGGAACTGTTGTTGACCCCTAGTGATTGGCTTCTAAATGTGAGCTGTTGTTATGCAGCAGGTACTTTCACACCAATCATCTTCTTCAATCCTCTCAACAAAGCTAAAGTAGTATTATTTCTGCTATTTTGATCATTGAAATACTGTGGCTCAGAAAGATTACATGACTGGCCAAAGTTATCACACTGTAGTGGGAAGAGCTGGAATTCAGACTCAGGCTTTATTTTTTTTTAAATTAAATTTATTGGGGTGATAATGATTAGCAAACTACATAGGTTTCAAGTGTACACTTCTATAATACGTCATCTATATATCACATTATGCCCACCACCCAGAGTCAGGTCTCCCTTCATCACCATATATTTGACCCCGTTTCCCCTCTTTTAACATCCCCCCTTCCCCCTTTACCCCCTGGTAACCATTAAACTGTTGTCTGTGTCTTTGAGTTTTTGTTTCTTTATTTGTTTGTCTTGTTCCTTGGTTGCTTTCAGTTTTACATCCCACATATCAGTGAAGTCATATGTTCTCGACTTTTTCTGCCTGACTTATTTCACTTAGTGTAATAATCTCAAGATCCATCCATGTTGTCCAGGCTTTTTCCACACATGTCAGAGTCCATGTTCCTAAATGCTCTTGTAAGTGGTCCACCTACCTGATGCCAGGCCATTCTGGGGAAGCCATTCCAGGCTGTGTGCATGGCTCAGGAAAAGGACACACACTCTGCGACCCCCAACTTACTCAGGTTCCAAGGATTCTCCCTCTAAGAGAATCAAAGGCAATGACTTAAGTTATTTTGGCATTAATGAGTTTGGGACCCTAGCATATGTTAGGCTTACTCTGTACCTATTAAACAATAACTCCCCATTCCCACCCTCCTCCCCGCTGGCAACTACCATTCTACTTTCTGTCTTTATATATTTGACTACTCTAGGAAACTCATGTAAGTGGAATCATACAGAACATGTCCTTTTGCCACCGGCTTACTTCACTTAGCATAATGTCTTCCATTGTTGTAGCATGTGTCAGAATTTCCTTCTTTGTTTAAGGCTATGTTGTATGTTTGTATATACCACCTTTTGTTTATCTTTTCATCCCTTGATAGATACCAAGTTTGCTTCCACCCTTTGGCATTGTGAATAACGCTGCTATGAACATGGGTGTACAAATACCTGTTTGAGTCCCTGCTTTCAATTCCTTTGGGTATATACCCAGAAGTGGAATTGCTGATCACATGGTAATTCTATATAATTTTTTTAAAGAACTGTCATGTTTTCCACAGCAGCTGCATCATTTTACATTCCCACCAGCAATGCACAAGAGTTCCAATTTCTCCACATTTTACCTGACACTTGTTATTTCCAGGTTTAGGCAATAGCCAGCCTAACGGGTGTGGCCTTGAGAGGGTTTAAGTGTGGCACTCCAGGACTTATAAACACAGAGGTTCATCCAGAAAGTCCTCACTGAAGAGGTGACATTTGTCCTAGGCATCTAAAGATGAGCAAGAATTCTCCAGGCAGAGGAGGAAAACCACACAGGAGAAACAGGTAACACTGAACATTGGAATGGAAAGAAATGAGAAATTGCATGGCCTGTTTAGGAGCAGCAGGTGGTTATCATGGGCTGGAATGAAGGGTGTGTCAGGGAGAATATCAAGATGTGAGGCGAGAGGCAGATTTAAAGGCAAGAAATTCCACTAAGGCTTTGGACTTCAGGCAAAGGGAGCCACTGGTAATATACGTGAAAGTGACTGGCAAACTTCAGCACATTATATATGTCATGCGGGGAGTCACGCAGGGTTTCTGGTCCCACTCCCCACACAAGAACGCAGGATATGGTGAGGCCAAAAAGGAACACCCACGGAGCCATAAGTCGGGGAGTCATATCACTATAGTCTCACTGGCGGCTGGGTTGGAGACACAGGAAGCAGGAGCCACAGAATCCACAATCCTCATTCCGTCACACTCTGCTGTGCTAACTGCAATCTGCTCTTGCTAGCTCAGCCACCATCTTCTTGCTAGCCCCCCATTTCCTGCTAGCGTAGCCACAGCGGTTATATTAGTGGTCAATGGCTCACTGGTTACAGCCGACGGCCAACTAGCCACAGCTGATGGCCAACCAATCACAGTTGATGGGCATTTACTACCCGAGCCAGCACATTTCCATGTGAGGCCGAGAGCCTGGAAACTGCACTCCTGTCCCCTCAATATAAATGTAAGAATTTAGAACAAGAAGGAGAGAAATGTGTTCAAAGAAATAAAAGTACTAAAGACTAAAACACAATGCCTGGAAAATGGAGGCAGCTTCTGCATCTGCAGGGAGAACACTGGGCCCCAGGGTGCTAGGCCCAACCCATTCCCTCCCTGTTCGTTCCAAGTACACAGATCACCAAGCAGCACAAGTAGTCTGTCCCTGTTGACCT
Organism: Rhinolophus sinicus; assembly: GCF_057876585.1. Classification (NCBI taxonomy): domain Eukaryota; kingdom Metazoa; phylum Chordata; class Mammalia; order Chiroptera; family Rhinolophidae; genus Rhinolophus; species Rhinolophus sinicus. Next base: position 22,051,892 of record NC_142511.1, read on the forward strand.
TTCCAGCAGTGGGGAGCTCCTACTGGCCCTTAGATGGGAGAGTCCTGGCCTCCAGGCCAGAGGACCCCAGGAGGGCAGGTCCATCCTGCTCCCTCCTGGACCATTGCACTCAGCAATGTGTCATCCCTTTCTGGAGCAAGACTTTGAGTCATTGAGACACTGGGACAATCTCAAACCCGAGCAGCGCCTCTGACAGCCTCTTCTAAACCTGAAGTAGGGCCCAAAGGAGGTCTTCCCAATATAGATGTCTCACTGAGGAGAGGGCAAAGGACTCTTCCCTATATTTAATATATAGGAGGTTTACAAAATCACAGAATTCTTTTTTTTTTTAACCTTGAATACATTCACATGGCACAAAATGCAATAGCCCAATAGGATATACGGTAAACTGCTCCCTCCCACGCTAACCCCTCAGCCACCCAGTTCCCCACCCCAGTTTCTCATGTATCTTTCTAGAGGTATTCCAGGCAGTCCAACCTTCCACCTTGGACCTAGCTGGGATTGTTTGGCCTAAATCCCAGGATATCAGATCTTAAACTCAGAAATCATGCTGTTAAGGGACAGACGGGTGGCTCAGTTGGTTAGAGCATTGTCGTGCAGGGAGGCCTGCGAGGTCTCTGCTCCCGCTCCCCACATAAGAATGCAGGATATGGTGAGGCCAAAAAGGAACACCCATGGAGCCATAGATGGGGGAGTCATACCACTATATTCTCGCTGGCGGCACTATACTCTCACTGGAGGCTGGATCCACACTGTCAGCAAACCGTCATCCATGCTTGCCAGCCCAGCCGCCATCTTCTTGCTAGCCCCCATTCTTCTCTCTCTCTTCTCTGCTAGCGTAGCCACAGCAGTTATATTAGTGGCCAATGGCTCACTGGTTACAGCTGACGGCCAACTAGCCACAGCTGATGGCCATGCAATCACAGTTGGCCATTTACTACCTGAGCCAGCACCTGTCTATGTGAGGCCGAGAGCCTGGAAACTACTTTCTGGGGTTCTGTCCCCACACTCCACCCCTACAGGCTCTCGCCTCACAATCTACGCAACAAGCGTCTTCCGCAAGGGGCCCTGTGCAAGGAGCCTGGAGGTGAATGCAATATCCTGGACACAGCCAGGCTCTCTGGGCACAGCTAGGGTTTCTCAGGGCACCACCAGTACTTCTGGGCACAGCCAGACTTCCTGGACTTCTTAGGGTACCACCTGTCTTCCCGGACACAGCCAGGGTTTCTCAGGGCACCACCAGTGCTTCTAGGCACGGCCAGACTTCCTGGACTTCTTAGGGTACCACCTGTCTTCCCGGACACAGCCAGGGTTTCTCAGGGCACTGCCACTCTCTGTGGGCACAGCCAGACTTCCTGGACACAGCCAGGGCTCTCAGGGCACTGCCACTCTCTCTGGGCCTCTCGGGGTACCCTGCTGGAACAACAGCGACTCACAATCAAGGTGCTTACATATTCTCAATGGCGGCCAGTCAAGAGACAAAAGCAAATATCCCCCAGTTCCACTAACAACAGTTCCCAAACAAACAGTCAAGCGGTCCATTAAATTAGGGATGGAAGGCAACTCCCCATAGTCCATAGTCATTCGCCAGGGCTGTCCTGGGGGTGAGGGACGACCTTGACCTCACCCTCATCTCCCACGGAGGACTCAGCAAGCGTTACCTCCTGGGACTATAAGTCCTGCATCCAGGCTGCCTGAGCAGGAACTTCCCCGGCCCACAGGGCTGCAACGACCTTCGCTTTCTCCGGCCTGTGCTGGTTGGGGAACCGTCCACATCTTTCCACCTCTCCACAGGGCTCCATCTCTCCAGCAGCTGCATGGCTTTTCCTGTGCTGGTGGGAGAACCATCCACGTCCTCCCACCCCTCCACGGGGGTCCAGCTCTCCGGCAGCTGCCCCTCCTGGTCTTCCTGAGACTGAGTGTTCATACACACAAACTGCTCCACCGTCCTTCGGAGAGCTTTGGCCGGCACCGTACTCTGCTCGCTGCGCCATTTGTTGTGCAGGGAGGCCTGCGAGGTCTCTGCTCCCGCTCCCCACATAAGAACGCAGGATATGGTGAGGCCAAAAAGGAACACCCATGGAGCCATAGATGGGGGAGTCATACCACTATATTCTCGCTGGCGGCACTATACTCTCATTGGAGGCTGGATCCACACTGTCAGCAAACCGTCATCCACGCTTGCCAGCCCAGCCGCCATCTTCTTGCTAGCCCCCATTCTTCTCTCTCTCTTCTCTGCTAGCGTAGCCACAGCAGTTATATTAGTGGCCAATGGCTCACTGGTTACAGCTGACGGCCAACTAGCCACAGCTGATGGCCATGCAATCACAGTTGGCCATTTACTACCTGAGCCAGCACCTGTCTATGTGAGGCCGAGAGCCTGGAAACTACTTTCTGGGGTTCTGTCCCCACAAGCATGAGCTCTGGGCAATAGGGTTGATGGTTCGATTCCCACATGGGCCAGCAAGCTGCGCCCTCCAAAATTAAAATGAAGACGAGCTGCCACTGAGCTGCCACTGAGCTCCCGGGCGGCCGGATGCCTCAGTTGGTTGGAGCGCGTCCTCTCAACCACAAGGTTGCCAGTTTGACTCCCACAGGGATGATGGGCTGCACCCCCTGCAACTAAGATTGAACAACGGCAACTGGACTTGGAGCTGATCTGCGCCCTCCACAGCTAAGATTGAAAAGACAACAACTTGACTTGGAGCTGATGGGTCCTGGGAAAAACACACTGTTATCCAATAAAGTCCTGTTCCCCTTCCCCAATAAAATCTTAAAAAAAAGAGAGAGAGAGAGAGGGAAAGAAGAAAGAGAGAGAGAGAGAGAGAGAGAGAGAGAGAGAGAGAGAGAGAAAGAAAAAGAAAGAAAGAAAGAAAGAAAGAAAGAAAGAAAGAAAGAAAGAAAGAAAGAAAGAAAGAAAGAAAGAAAGAAAGAAAGAAATCATGATGTTAAGAGGAAAGCCTTGGACCAGCCATGCCATGCAAAGTCAGAGCTTGGACAACCGTAGGCCAGCGCCAACCCCCAGGGCAGCCTTCACTTTTGAGTGCCTGGGATCAAGGAGTCTTCACGGGCGTGTGAGTCTCTTCCTGGTATCATGAGGGAAGCATACGATTCCTCACGATAGTGGGGGATGACAGCTAAGGGTGGGAACTGGATGCATGAGTCAGGAAGACAGTGGGGCAAATTCTGAAAAAGGGGAGAGGGGAGTAGATGCTCCCTGGTTGTAAGCGTGAGCCAGGAGGCTAAATCTGGAGCTGACTGGCTGCCCACTTGAGTCTGCAGAGTTGTTTGGTGTGAATGCCCCTGGGGGAAAAAGTCCCACAGAGCATTTTCCAGGCTCTCTGCCTCACATGAAAAGGTGCTGACTGGGGTAGTAAATGGCCATCAACTGTAATCAGATGGCCATCAGCTGTGACTGGTTGGCCGTCAGTTGTAACCAGTGAGCCATTGGCCACTAATATAACTGTCGTGGCTACGTTGGTTGGTTGGATGGTTGGTTGGTTGGTTGGTTGGTTGGTTGGTTGGATGGTTGATTGGTTGCATGGTTGGTTGGTTGGTTGGTTCAGAGAGACGCAGTTGGCAGGCTGTGGATTGTGTGGTTCCTACTTCATGTGTGTCTCGCCCAGCCACCAGCAAGACAGGGGTACAGGAAGACCCCTCGCTGGGGTACTGGCAGATGTTTGCTTTTGTGTCTCCAACCCAGCTGCCAGAGAGAATATAGTGGTATGACTCCCCTATCCATGGCTCCATGGGTGTTCCTTTGTGGCCTCACCATATCCTGCGTTCTTATGCGGGGAGCAGGACCAGAGACCCCCGCATGACACCCTGTGTGACAGCCCCTGTAACTCAGACGAAGAATGACTAGAAGGGCAGCAAAGAGGAGTGTGTGGGCAGTCTTCCCCTGGGCCTTCCCCAGACAGGGCTGAACAGAGGTGTTTCTTCAAGTGTTGGTGTAATCGCAGCTGCCTAGGCTACAGAGCTCCCACCCACGTCACTCCCCAGGAATCTGGTTCTTGTTTACCATGGAGAAGTGTGGTTATTACAGAGCCTCGTGGCCCTCCTCCAGCTTCCCCAGAGAATGTGTGCAGGAGCCCAGTGCCTGGGAAGGGACTGTTGCTGAGTGGGAAGACCGGCAGACTTCCGGGACCCTGCCCCTCCCAGGGCTCCCCAGCCAGGGCAAGTTGGAGAAGACCCGGGAGGATTCCTGATACACCTGGGACCTACCTTCCTAGAGAGTTAGGAGAAGGAAGAGCGGGGAAGCAGAAGAGGCAAATGAAGGTGAACAGGCCAGGAGCGGCTCAAAGAACCAGGAAGATTGGATTCTCGTGTGCTCTGTCTGTACTGTATTATGAAATAAGAGAAACCTGGGCAGGAAATGAAGCCTCTGAGGAAGTTTATGTTCTGCAAACTTTGTATCCCGCCCTAGTGACTTGTCCAATGCCAGTCACAGCATTGGCACATATTTTTGCTGGATGGATGGAATGGAGGATGATGGATGGCGCACAGAAAAAGACAAATAAAAGTCACGATAATAGCTCCCATTAATTGAGCACCTATTATATTTCTGACACGGTTCTAAGTGCTTTCCATGTGTTAACTCAATCCCCACAACAACCCTACAAGTTAGGTGTTACTAATATCCTTCCAATGGCCCAGATGAGGAAATTGTGGCCCAGTGAATTTAAATGACTTAAAATAAAGACTGGAGTGGGGATTTGAATGCAGGAAACTAAGACCCAACACCGTTTTCTTAGGCACCACGCTCTCCTGAATAGGGAGCAGGGCCAGCTGGAAGGGGACCACCCAAAGACACACAGCTATTGCAGCTTGGGATAAAGCTCTATCTGAGTTCTTCCATCTATTACCCTTCTGTGTGACCTCACCCCCATCCCAGCCCCTGGGTGGGCTCCACCGATCCTTACTCTAGGCTCAGAAAAAATCATAATAAGACTAAGATGGTTCTGTTTTACCAAACCAAAATTCCAATAATGTATTAATTTGGCGCAAGATCTTGGTATGAAGGCATAAAAAGGCATGGGCCGAGGGACCGGAGGATCCCAGCATCCGGTTCTCTCTAGCTCTCTTTGCTGTCTCTTTTTGATGCCCTTTCCTCTTCTGTTCCCTTTGCGTTTTGAAGAACATTGTCCAAATGAGGAGGTATTTCTGAAACACCAGCTTGGTTCATTTACTCCCCATACAGCTGTCTGCTCTTTTCTTCCTAGGAAGTTGAGCTAACAAGGTAGCATGAAAATCAGGTCATTTCACTGTTTTTCAGAGTTTCCAGAGGCCATGGTGCTGCAAATGGAAATGTCAATGTGGGATAATTACATTGGCCCTGACGCCCTGTTTTCTTACGGCCACTTATCCATAATCGATTCCTGAAAAAGACAAAGGGTATGAATAATCAGCCAAGCAGATGGAGTGTCAGACAGCCAGGCCAGAAGAGAAAACTCGGCTCCCTGAAGGGAGAGGGAAGAAAGGCCTCTGGTCCAGGGAATGGTCTCTGCCGTGGTGACAAAATAGGCTACAGAGAAAGGGAAAGGCATAGGGCTCAGACCTGCAGATAAGGTATGTGTGAAGGAACCATTTAATCACTGGACTAGTCCTTTAACATCTGATAGCAGTGGGAAGCTCTCTAGGAAATGGGGAAGGAAATAGTAAGGACAGACCCTGAGGATATCACATGAAGGAGGAAGCATGGAATTAGAATAAGGATGAAAGAGCACAAGTCCTAGAAACTAGTTAAAGACACTCCTTATAAAACAGACAGACACACACACACACACACAGTTTTCTTTGGCTGGCTTCTTTGCCTGTAGGTCTGGCTAAGGAGATGGGTCCAGGCGTTTATCACTGGGCTTTTTAGTCAGTTTCACTTCCTGTTTCTCATGCTGAAAGCATAATAATCATCATCGTGATAATAATAACTCTGAGGCCTTGCCTGTTGCCTCCTATTTATCTAGGGCCTCCCAGAAGTGTGTGTGTAAGTGGGAGGGGGAGAGTACAGTCCGTCTACTCTATCAGTCAACAGCTGGGGGTGGAGAGTGGCCTGGAGATGACGGTGGGGGGTAGGAATTAGCAATGGAAATTATTAACCTCTTTTTTTTTTCCAAGAAGAGGAATCTGAATGCGTTGGTAGTTTCCCCCAAATAACTGTTCTCACCATAGGGACATTTGTAAGTCCCTTCTCCCAAGGTCCTCCCCAAATAAAAAAAATAAATCCTTCCCCAAACCTGTCCATCCTCCAATCTGCCCTAATCAAGGAAATCCTTGTGATCTGAGGCCCAGAGAATTTAAGCTAACTTCCTAGAGTCTCACAGCAGGTCAGGAGGAAAGATAGGACCAGGCCAGACTTCTGCAACCATTCAGAGTTGTAACCATGAGGGGAATTTCCAACTCTATGGGGAACTTGCAAAGTTGTTAGGAAAAACCACAGCTATTTCTGCTAAGGAAAAAATATGCAGTCCCTGCAGACTTGAATCCTAGGACAATAAGAGAGTTCACTCTTACTGAGAACGTGTGGAGAACATCTAAGAGTCAGAGAATGTGTAAGGGAAGCAGCTTCCAGACTTTGGTCAGGAATAAGGGTTCATGGAATGGAGGTAGCAAGCCAGTGTTTTCTTTTTTTTAACCACCATTGAAGAGCTGTCCTCTAAGGACAAAGGTTGAGCCCTTTACACGCTCTGTAGACTCAGATGGGAGGGGAGGGAGATGGGGAGGAGCCATTATCTTGATGACAATAGTGACATGTCCTTCCCTTGAGGATCTGAGGAGAAGGGGAGGGAGGGAGGAAGCAGGTGGTTCAAGAGTCCTTTCTACAGGAACAAAAAAGGCAGGTAAGGAAAAAAAATAAAACCCCCAGAGAGAGCCCCTCATTAATTGAGTTAAAATTGAAAAAAAAAAAAAAAAGAAAACCTCTCTCTGACACAAACAAAGACACACATAGACACTCACAGCACATAGATTCACCCTGAGGCACTAACTACACTAAGAATGCGAGGATGTGATCTCACACATTTATTTGTTGTGATATTTATTATTGTTGGATATTTTTTCCTTACAGGACGATCAGCCTGAGGCTGAATGGTGAGTGATGGGTTAAACACGTGTAAATGAAAAGTTAACTGTGATCCTGTGAATAATCAACCTCAGTCTGTCAGGTGCAGGGAGGAAACCAGTGCAGGGAGGGAATAAAAATAATACCAAATGCTTACATAGCCATCTCTGTGTGCCAGACACTGTTCTAAGCACTTTATGTAAATATGCTCATTTAATACGCACAGCAGCCTCGTGCAGTAGGCTGCTAGTCTGGTGACATTATTATTAATACTCATTACCCTGGTTGTCGTGGCATTTTGGAGCCTGCAGAAGGACTGCGTTATTTAGCTGCTTACCTCTGCCTCTCTCCCCAGCAGCAGCTAACACATGCCAAGGCCTGGTTACATAATTTACAGGACCCAGTGCAAAATGAAAACGCATCGCTCCTTATTCAGAATTTCAAGAGAGCAACAGCAGATCATTAAATCAGGCACGGGGGTCCCCTAAGCGCAGGTCCCTGTGTGACTTCACAGTCACATGTTCATGATGCTGGCCCTGCATGGAACCGCCCCAAATCCTTGCACAGAACAATTGTACTGCCTTCTATTATTCTACCCTAGTGTGTGCCCAACTCCTGAACAAGAAACAGGAATGGAGAAAAACACATCCCTCCCCATATACATTGGGCGTCTGTGTACGGCTTTGGTGGAAAAGGTGTTCCACAACTAAACGAAAGTTTGCTTTTCAAAGCAAATCAAGATGATTTCTAAGATCTCTCCCTATGCTGTTTTAGGAGATCTGCTCTTGTATTCATCCCTCTCCTCACGTCCCACATCTAATTGGCTGGCAGTTCTTACTGATTCTATCTCAGCAAGGCCTCCTGTATCCTGCCCTCTTTTCCATCTCCCCTGCTACTGCCCTAGTTTTCTCTCCTAGAATATATTCCAGTAACTGGCTAACTACATTCCTTGCTTTCAACCCTCATTGTTTCCAACCCACCCTTCACTCTGCTTGTTACATTTAGGCTTTTATTAGTTCCTTTTTAGGACTTTCTTCCCCCTGGGTTGTACATTTCTCCAGGTGGGTTTTCCATTCCCCGGTCTCCTGTGCATTCCGCAGGCTGAGAAGAGCAGATTGTGCCTTCTGGGTACTTCTTTACACATCTCTAGCTTTCCTTCAGGCCCAGCTCTCAGAGTCTCAATTACAGCTCAGCCTCTGGACTTCTCATGGAGACAGCACTGCTAGTCCATCAAAATTCCAGAGGAAAGTATGACATCCGGAGTCCTATCTCCTATTACAAGCAAAATATGGCGAGTTGGAAAGAGGAAAATCTGTCTGCCAATGGATCGATAAAGAGCGGTAACGGTGAGAAGCTGTGGAGAGGCTGACAGGGGTTTCTTGCTTGGCACTGTCGATGTGGGCTTGTTTGGCCTGACTTTAGAAAGGCAGAGAGATCTGACTTCCGTAATCTTTAATGCCCGTCACAAAGTAGCTGGCATCTCAGGATTGTTTTAAAGAGGGATGTCCCTTAACTGCCTCTTTAGGAAAGAAGCCCCAATCAAAGATGCTTTACCTCAACATTTAAAAAAGTCTTTCTGGCACCCTGATCTCATTTAAAGACCAATCTAAATTACCTTGGCTCAAGAATATAACCACCACCACATTAGTGAGGATGCACTCAGCTGAAAAGGTAACTAGCAGTGGCTTAAACCATACAGAAGCTAATACTTTCATAATAAGACTGAAGGGAGGTGATCTCAGGTTGTCTGGCAGCTCAACAAGGTCACGAGGTACCATTAAGGATCCAGGTCTTGCTGCCCTCCAGTTCTGCCCCCGCAGCAGGCCGGACCTTACCCTGCAGCGCAGCTCATCCCTTCATTGTTGCAAGCAGACTGGAGCAGCTCTAAGCTTCACACCCCCAGACAACACAAGCATAGAAATGGCAAGAGTAAAACAAAGAATACAAATAAAATTTGAAATTCTAAGGTCTTTTTTCTCCGGTGACGATCTTATTTATCAAGGGAAAACATATTTCCCAGAGAACCTCAGCATATTTCCCCCTATGTCCCATTGGCCAGAAGTGGGTCATAGGCTCATTGGCAACCAACCATTGGACAAAGGAAGTAGAATTCCCAGGACTTGTCCCCTGGGGTGAGGGAGGAGCCTAACTCACAGGAAGGAAGAGGTGAGAGGGGTGGTTTCTGAGTGGGTAACGTTTGTCCTACTCCCACTCAACTGACTCCTTCCCCCATCCTGTAGCATGTTTACGTATCCCCGGCCCTCAGTCCTGCCTGTCCCTACACTTGCCTATTTCTTCTCTTTCCTTCCCTAGAAAATTTGCTGCAAGAACCATATAACTGCACCACCTTCCTCCACAGCTTCACTCCTCATCACTCATCAACTCGACTGAAGTCAGGCTTTTGTCTCTGCGACTCCTCCATCTCCTTCTTGTCATCGGTCACACCCTCAGTTAGAACTGTCTGCTGGGTTTGACATTTTGTGCCATCCTTTCTTCCTCAAAACTCATTCCTACCTTGATTCTCAGGACATCTCACTCTGAATTCCACTTCTACATCCCTGCCAACTTCTCAGTTTCCTTCAGTGGCTCTTCTCCTCTGCCTGTCCCTAAAATATTACGACTTACTAGGGCTCCTTCTTTGATGGTCTTTTTAAATCATTCTTTACTACTTCCCAGGTTTCAACTACCAGCTAACTCTATACTTATGACCCCCAAAGTTATAAATCCAGCCCAAATATTTCTCTTGAATCCATACCCATAGCGGACTTCCATTACTAGGTATTCCCAGACACCTTAAATTCATCAATTAAACTGATTTAATTATCTACACACACACACACACACACGCACACACGCGCGCGCACACTGCCTCATTCCGTTGCTCAGAGAAGGTACCACCATCTGTCTGGTCGCCAAAGGCCGAAGCTGGTAGTTACCCTCAACTCCTTACTATCTCTCACCCCCAATACTCAATAAATGGCCAATTCCTGATAGTCCCACCTCCCCACTATCTGCTTCCTTCCTCTCCATTCCCATGGCATTGTCCTGCTTTAGACACTCACCATCTTTCATCTGGATTATGGTACCTGCCTCCTCACTGGTTTCTGGTCTTCTACTCTCCAACCCATTCTCCAAATAGCACCCCAATAATTTTTTAAATGCAAATCTGATCTCATTATTTCAGACTTTTAAAAATCTCAATAGCTCCCCAAAGCCTAAGAAATGGGCCAAACTCCCCAGTACAGCACATGGGGCTCTTCACAGTCTTGGCCCCAAAGTCACATGCACTATTTTTAGTTTAACCTGTAAGTGTTGTGTGGGTTAGATTGAAGAGGGGATGAACAGTGACAAAGAAATTAGTGAAGAGATGATTCTAAAGTACTGTTTTTAAATCTCTATCATCAGATGTGCAGTTTTTGGTAAGCTCATATTGTCCCAACACTCCTTGAACATACACGGTGCCCAATGAACATTTATTGATTTGAAATAAAAGTGGGTTACCTTCCTTCCAACTACTTAACATGTTAGAGTCACACAGCCCATAGATCTTAGCCAGATCACTTCATTTCCACAAATCACTCACTCTATGACCTTGTATTAAAATTTGGAGGTGAGAATAAATGTACCAAGTAACTGGAATGAAGGGGTCGATGACAGTAGCATTGTGGAGAATGAGTGGCAGCACCTGGTTACTATTAAAAGCCCACAGTAAGTTCTATGTCCTCTATCCCAGGGAAACGTAGCCAAGTTCTTGGACCTGGAAATAGCAAAAGACATGATAGTTTAATTCAGAGGATGAGAGGCGTGGTCTGTGTGGGTGATTGTGTATTGGGTGGGAAGAGGAAAGGAGAGAAAGAATATACAACATTAATAAACAAATCACTACAATCACAGTCAATAAATAGAAATCATAAGGCTCAGTTTCAGATAAAGGCAAAGCAACATTCCCCCTTCAAATTTTCTCAATAATGGACTCTCAACTTTGAAAGGCCAAAGTCAAAGCTCAGACAATGGGGAAGATTCTCTTTCTTAGGACCTGACAAAAAGGGAGCCAATAATAAATGGAACTGGAGTCTAAAAAGAGAAAGTCATTTCTGGAGATGCATCTGTGAAATTCTCCAGTAGATGGAAGGGAGAGAGAACTATCATAGTAGTATTGGGGCGGCTGGTTAGCTCAGTTGGTTAGAGCGCAGTGCCCTTAACAACAAGGTGCTGGTTCGATCCCCACATGGGCCACTGTGAGCGGTGTCCTCCACAACTAGATTGAAACAACTACTTGACTTGGAGCTGATGGGTCCTGGAAAAACACACTTAAAATAAATTTTAGCAAGTTAAAAAGAAAAAATTGTGCTCCTGTTACTCTAAGGTAAAGTACTTCATATACATTGTCTCTGTCAAAGCCTCACACCATAAGGTAAGAATTAAAAATCCTAGCCACATACTTAGTAAAGGACAGAGCAGCACTTGAACCTTGAACCCAGAACTTTCTGACCCCAAAGCTCATACCTTGTCACCTCCCTACGACCATGGGCAGGCAGCCAGAAAGCCTCCTTTCCCAGGAATAGTGATCTCCGGTATCTATTCAGATTCATTCATTCATTCAACAAATCTCAACTGAGTGCTCATTACATGTCAGGCATGGAACTAGGCTATGGATTAGCTGTGGTTCTGCTTTGGGGGAGGGGTAGTCGAAGGACCCCGAGAGGTCCTTTCTGGCTATAGAATCCAGCAACTGTAAGAAACCAAGGTAGCCACAGCTCCCTTCTCTGCTGTCTGCTGTTGTCAGTATTTGATAAATTCCCACTGGGAAAGAGGCCGGAACGCCGTGGCCACTACTCTTCTGCCCAGGCTAGAGAGAGCGGAAGGGAAAGCCATCAGGAAGTCCGAGGGGCAAAGTGGACTCCAGCAGCCTCTCATAGGGGCGTGTGTTAAACATAGGCCCGATATAGATGATGAAAAAGTTCTGGAGGTGGTTGCACAACATTGTGAAATGCACTTTAAAGCCACAGAATTATACACTTAAAGTGGTTAACACAATAAAAGTTTTAAGGTACACTTTAGCAAAATAAGTTCTTGAAAACAATTTTGAAATACACTGTGCAAACATTGCTCCCAAATGGTCACTTATCCAAAGAATTGCCCATTCAGACCCTTCATACAACTCGGTCGTTTTCGTTTTAAGCTATCAGACAAAAAGGAAGAAAGGAGGAAAAGAAAAAAAGAAATCAAAAGCTCCATTAATTTACATGTGGAAAGAGTCAGGACCATATTTGCACTGTTTCCCTAAAGAACGAGAATTTGTTCTCTTGACTTGTTTCCTATAGTAGCATCCAGCATCTGATAGATAGACTCACAGTGCACACAATTTCCAGTATTGTGCCTAAAACTAAATGTAAATCAAAAAGACTGTTAAGTGACGACAACAAGAAAATAAGCCCAGGACTGTGTCTTTCCAGCCTGAGTGCTACAATTGCCAGGTCATTCTGACTTTTCTGGGCAGGCAGCCCTGGGCAGCTGGAAAAGGTGACTTCCTGACCAGGATGGCAGGAGCCTGGCAGCCACGAGAGGCTGAGCCACATATATGGGGTGTCTGACGTCCAGACATGGGTGACAGAGATGCCAGCTTCTGACAGAGAAGACCACCCCAGCAATGAGACTAGCTGGGTCCCAAGACCAGGAAGCGCCCCGCCCCTCAACATGCGTACAGATACTCCCCATTCCGTGTCAGGGAGGGCCCACCCTCAACACTGACAGGCAGTGGCCTCTCTGAGAGGCAGGCAGTGCCTCTATCATCTCCACGTTACAGATACGGAAACAGCTAGGTTTGAATAAAGATATTCAAACAGGTAGTGTATTTTTCTCTGTGGAGCAAAAAAAAAAAAAAAAATTGACTCATTCAATGTTCTCCCTGGAACCAGGCTCCCATTCACAGCATAGCTCCAGTGCTTTTTCCACTGTAACGTATCAGTCCATGGAACTGAAAGAAGCTCCTGGCTCGGGACCATAACTGCACTCAGGAGAACGGGAAGGAAGCTAGAAGCCTGGACTCACAGTCATCTCTTTTTTGGGAACTTTGGGGGAGAAACTGCCCAGGACTAATGTGGAAGAAGCTGCCCGGCTGTAACTTTGTCCCTATATTCACCACCAGAGGGGGCAGTTGCTCCATATCGGTGGTCGGTTTGCGCACTGAGAAGATGCTTGCCAGGGTGAGACCCCGAAGGCGGTAAGGGTCATTCTAGCTCTCCCCTGCCCAAGTGCTGCTTGCACTTACTTAGCAAATGTCACCCTATTGTAGATAACGAAGGCACTGTGGGGATCATCTGGTCCCAGGCAGCTGGCTGTTTCCCTCACTCTTAAGAGCCCCAGAAATAGATTCCAGCACCTTATTTGGCTGCTGTCACTAGGCTGCCAGTGTGGGCAGCTGGCTGTTCACAGCCTGCGAGACAGAAGCCAGGTGAGGGAAGATACCCCCGCCCCCACCCCCAGCCCATGACTGTGCATTAGCCCATGAGAAGGCAGCAGTTTCCTCCTCCTGCACAGAAACCCCAGGGACCTGCTTCCATCTTTCTGGCCGCCTCACAGACCAGGCCTGAGAGCAACCGTTAGAGCCTTGGCCTGGGAGCCCCTTCGTCTTCCCTGTGAGCTCCTTGCTATGAGGCGCCTGTTGTGGAGGTGAGTTTAGGCTCGTGAGACTACCCCATTTAGAATCTACGCCCACCCCATTTTGCCCCCTCTGCATCTGCCTTGGTTTCATTCCATCTGGTGTCCTCAGAGGAATGGCTAATTAAATGGAAAAGAGCTGGCCTATTTTGGGTGTTTTTCAGCTAAGACCTGAAGGAATAGCCACAAAGTTTGGAAAGATCCCCAGGGAGACTGAGACGTTCTAGGTTGGCTGGTTAATCTAGGATTAGCAGGTCTTAAGTCTTATAGGCTGGCTGATCCAGTTAAGGTTCCATCCCTTTCTCTGAGTCATCAAATTCGGGGATGGGGTAAAAACTGGAGGAAGGGGAAATATTCTCCTGGGTGGTCTCAATCCACGTTGTTCTAGAAGAAGGAACACACTCCTTTATTTGGCCTTGTTATGTGCGGCAAATTCGGAGCAGCCACAGTTTGGAAATAAGAATTGTTCTCCGGGGAAAGATTGTGGGAGCAGAGGTGTGAGGGGGTGGGATGTGGGGTGGGGCAGGGATGGGAGCAGAGGGACAGAGCCCCATCTCAGATTCTGTTACTTGCCATCAAACAAATATTGTGTCCTCCCAGAAAATTATTTTTCTTTCCAAAAACAAAACTCATCGTGTTATCCTGCTGCATTAAAACATTCTTTGGTTTCTTATTTGTCTGCTTAAGTGACAAACTCTTTAGCTGGACCTATCATGTCCCTTTAAAGCGGGGGTGTCCAAACTGCAGCCCGCGGGCCAACTGCGGCTTGCAATCCATTGTTAATTGGCCCGCAGCAAATTCCAAAAATATATTTAGTTTACTTAAATAAACCAGGTGAGGCAATACGTACTTCACCTCGAGTGAGTGGCCCAGCTGTTTGTGTATTTTACCGTATATGGCCCTTGGTGAAAAACATTGAAAAAAGTTTGGACACCCCTGCTTTAAAGCAACCCAAATCTTTCTCACTAGGTTCAATGCCCGCCATCCTATGCGCTAGCCACCTGGAATTGTTCCCCATCCCTTCCACTTCTTGCTGTTTCCACATATTTCAAGTCTTCTGCCAGGGATTCCCTTGTCTGTCTAGCAAATTCTCCTCATTCATGGACTTGCACTGCAACCTTACCTCTCCGAAGCCTTTTTTTTCACACCTCTGGAAATCAGTCACTCTCCACTGTGCTTCCCTAGAATTTCGATCATACCTCCAGCACACTTCCTTACCAAACACATTTTCATTATTTTTTTCATGTCTCTGTTCTATGTAAAATATAAGCTCCTTGAGAGCAAGGAATGTATTTAATCATCCATATAACCTGAGTCCCCAGCATGGAGTCCAGTGAATTTTTATTGATGAATTGCTGGATGTATTAGGACATCATTCTTGGAGATGGAAGAAACCTGACCTCCAGAGATTCCAGCAGAGAATACAGGGAGTTTGGCAAGTTGATCCTCTCAGGTGAGGTGAGAAGTAATGTGTGGATTCAGACACTTACAGTCAGATGGGTGTTTTTGGCTTTGGCTATCATGTAAAATCTCAGGGATAGAAGATCAGAAACTTGACCTTCCGGTGGATCGAGTTGCTAAGTGGCATTCTGTGCCAGTGAAGAGAAGCACTCCCAGCCCTTTTTTCATCTCTCCTCGGAACCCCGTCTCACATTCCCACTTCCTCCACGAAGACTTCCCTGAACACTACTGCTCCTGTCTCCCCAGCTGGAATACTAGATTCTTGAAGTTTTTTCCTCGGTGGACAGCACAATGCTGGTGCATGTTTTGTGCGCAAAAAAAATGTTTATTGATACTGATGAAATTGCCTGCTCTGGATCATAGAGGCTGTTCTATACATATTCTGTCCCTTTGGATCGACTCCCCACCCTTCCTTCTCCACTGTCTCTGCCCCAGGAAGTTGGCCTTTTGGGACTGCACCAGCCAGACTCTCGCTTGTCTTCTGGATTTTGGCTAGATTTGGCCCATGGGAGGCATGGGAGTAAGAGGAGATGGCATCATATTAATCCCCTTGGTTTGTCCCTGCTGGCCCGAGGTTGGCAGTGCCTCTACCAAAGGCCACAGTTTCTGTGGGGTAGCCCTCTGCTACAGCCTCACCCACAGCCATGCTCTCTAACGACTCACTTCCCTTACCCCGTGTGGTTCCCTGTCCCTTAATAGTTTCCTGTAACCCTGCCCGCTTTGTAAATGGCCTCAGTAGACTCTCCTCAGCTACTCCATTCTGAGTGGGGACTAGACACAGTATCTGTAGGAACCTTTCTGACCCCAAGTCTAGCCCTGTTCCTGCCAGGGTACTCCAGATGCCCACTCAACATCTGAATGATTACGTTCCAGGAGCAGAGATGCTTCTGAACATGACCCAATCCCTTTTGATTTCTTAAATTTTCCAGCCAGAGAAAAATGGGCATTTGTCATCAGCCTTAGGAGAAATTTCCAAGGAGTCTGGAGTTGCACAAAAATTATTGGAATCACAAATAATCATGCTTCCTCCCTACATGTTCAGTGCTTTACTGGACCATTTAACTAGGCAAACTTGGAATGTTTTTTTGGGGGGGAAAGGAAAGGGGGATCCCAGTTTCTCCCTTAAGTCAGTACTCTCCAGAGCTATTGAATGTGCCCTCCCTCCCACCCCATGGCCATCTCCCTGGTCCGTGCTCTCTGAGTTGAGCGTCTTGGGACCTTCAACAGCATCTGCTCTCTTGCCCCCGCCATTCCACCGCATCACGTCATCCTGCAGAGGGTGCTTTCTCACTCCTTCTGATTCCAGGCTACCAAGCCACCCCACTGTAATGAGCAGGTGCTCTTGGCATTGCACGCTTCCAACCACAGTACACGTGACATTTTATCACCAGGAGGATCTGAGCAAATGAGCTGCTGGGCCCAAGGTTCCCCAACATCTCAGGGAACTCAGATCTGAACAAGGATGTCTTCAGCTTGCTGAGTCATTTCACCTACTTCTGAGTCTTCAACAGAAAGATTAGTTCCAGAGTAAAAACTCTCCTCCCAGGAGCTTCTGTCTGCTGCCCTAGATTGCCTGGAGGGCCCTAGTGCCAGATTTGAAATATGCTTCCTAAAGAGAAATGGAGGCCTAGAGAGAAGCAGCAGCCACTGCCCCAAGTCACAGGAGAGGGCAAGGGGCCAGGTGGACCGCTGAAGGTAGATAGATGCTGAAGTTCTGAGCAGGGAGGGCTGGAACAAAGCTCTGAGAAAGAAAAGACAGGGAACGGAGGGTTGCTGGGAAAGCAGTGTAAACACTGTATGGGGGGCAGGGTGTTGAATGGGGCAGTGGTGTGTGTGTGTGTGTGTGTGTGTGTGCGCACGCGCGCACGCAGGGGGCAGGGGGCATGCTGGAAACAATGGCTTTGGCCAAATTAAGACTTGGTCATGGAACTTTTGCCAAGCTTTTTCTCCCTCATCGGTTATCACCCTTTCCCAGTGCCAGGACCTGGGGACTGATAATTTTGCCTGGGATAAAGTCCGACTGGCTGGCTCCCTCTCTGACCCGAATGGCCCCTTCCCACTGCTCCTCCCTGTCCACCCAGGCCCCATAAAGAGGAGCTGGCACCCTCGCTCCTCATGCCAGATGAGATATTTGAGCAGGGAGATTACCGGAGCGCTCTTTTTAACCAGCCTGGGCTCATGTGACTGGCTTTTGTCCAGGCAGACATATGCAGGCCAGCCCTCCAGGCAGGGCACACAGCACTATTTATTTCCTACTGGGTTCTCTGCAGCCAGAGCTGGCAGGGTGGGGCTTGCTCATTGTGTTTAAGCCTCAGCTGGCGCCACTGAATTGCCCCAGCCTCAGCCTTTGCCCCTTTCCCAACCCTGGAGGTAAAAATAACCGCCCCCAATTTTGGCACCTTTGGGGAGTTGGATGAGGGCAGGGAACGGAGGGTTGCTGGGAAAACAGTGTAAACACTGTATGGGGGGGCAGGGTGTTGAATGGGGCACTTTTTTTTTTTTGGTAGCAACAGAGTCTGGCTGCAGACCTTGGTTCTGCTACTAACCAAAGGGACGGACAATGGTGTTTGGTGTCTTCAATTTGGGCCTCAGTCTCTCGCTTTTTCAGTTGGGAAGAGCCTGGGCACCATTCCGTCATGAACTCCGAGGCAGGAGGCCTTGTAGATAATGGGTGGTCAGTGGGGGAAATGGTCATGGCTAGTGATGCACAGAGGCTGTCACCATAAACAGCCTTTGCTGACCTGCACCCCCACACTTCATCTCGGTTTTGGAAAGACTCCTAAGGCATCTAGTCCATGTCTACCATCATATGTATCTCATTGTATTTCAATTCTCTACCCGAGCTTTGTTTAACTTCCCACTAAGTTTTGGAACGAGGACTGTGTCTTATTCATGTTTGAATTGCCTGGCCCAGCGCTTGGCACACAAGAGACTGTAGGCATTTAATGAAAGGAAGCCGGCAGGGGAAAGTGGGCGGTGGGGTTTGGCGCCCCCTGGGGGAGCCTCTGTAGAACATGCAGTCGGAGAATGCAGTGCCGGGAGGACGTGCCCAGAGCCGGAGGCTCCTGCAGTTGTTCCCTGCCGGGTGTCTAACTTTACAAACTGTGACTCTGTGGTCTGAGAAATCTCAGCCTTGCCTCCTCCCCTAGCTCCAGCCCCACCCAGGCTTTCCTAGCTAAGCTGCACCTTTCGCCTCTGGGCGTAGTAGAATTTAAGGTCGGAGACAAATAAAGAACACAGGGATTACTGTCTTTGAACAGCAGCTGCCTCAAGCCAGGTCGGGCTTGGAAGGGGTAGAAGAGGTGGCATGTGTGACACACTAGGAACCAGTTGTCCTTGCAGGACGACCGACCATGGAAGCATTTGCGCCTTGTTTTTTCATCGGGACTGAGGGAAGCTCCCGTGGTCCGTCTCCCCCCACCCCGCCCCCCTCCGTCTCCGCCTCCCAGAGAAGCCTGCGGCCGTGCCCCTCCCCCCCACTCCTGCTGCTTTTTATGCTGCTTTGCCTGGACATCTCTCTGGCATTTTGAAGCAGATAGTGGCTTTGGGTTCCAAGGAGAGAAAGGGAGCTCTTGAATGAAGAGGGTTGACCGGGAGGGGACTGGAACCAGGACAACGTGACACAGCTGCGCAAAAACTGCAGGAGAAGACATCGGGGATGAGGTTCCGGAATCCATCCCATGTAGCCACCTTGGTCTTGGGCTTCTACCGAGTTTGATGACGGGACAGAAATAAACAATGTTGATTTCGCAACCAGAGAAAATAGCAACACAAGCCAGCTATTGTTGAGGGAAGGGCGAGGGGAGAGGTAGAGAAGTCTGGTGCCTGCTTTCTTCTTACCCCATGTTTGCTTTGGATGGTGAATTTGGGACAGAATTGATGCTTGAGGAGGGAGGTACAAGAGTCAACCCCTGACCTAAAATTACGTCCGAGAAACCCCAGGGGTGACCCCATCTCCTCTTCAAGGTCAGAATCGAGGACAGTGAGAGCCAAGTGGTTAGTGAATAGCACGTCTTCCACATCTTTCATCTCTGCCATCTTTTTTCCTCCTCCTCGAGCTCAAAACACAAGCCTCATACCGTCTGCAGAGACTCAGAACATTCTCTTCTGAAACTATCTCCCCTTTCAATCCCACTGACTTGCAGATTTATATGAATTTTAAAACCGGAACAGAGTGTGGATAACTTGGAGTTTTCTCTAAACCCAGTGCCTGGCTTTTACCAAACTCTGAGCCCGTGGTCTGAATGCTGTCGATGCTCCTTGTCCCTGACAAATGCCACCAGAGTGCTTTTTTCCACACACAGCAGTTGCTCAATAAATCACTGTTGAAAGAATAAATGCACCAATGCAGGCCTGCATGGACCTGCTTCAGGAGGGCAGAGGTGAGTGTATTTGGGCCAGAGCTCCACCCTGGGAACAATGAAGAATTCTCCCCAGTGGCTCAGACGGGGCCTCCTGGGTCTGCTCCTGCTCAGGAGCTCACCAGGAGCCCGCTGCAAAGGCAGGGCGGGGCGGCTTCCGGTAACAAGGCTTATGCTACAGAAAATGGAGATCAGACCTTAGCCATCAGCAAGTTCTAGCTGCAGTCAGTCGGGTTTCTGCCTCTGGATGGAAATCCTTTCCTGGATATTGAAAAGCAACAGACAACACATCTATGGCTCTCATTGCCATTTCACTGCCTTTTCTAAATTCTGGTAGTTTTTGCCCTAAAAGTACCAAAAGCCATGAGAGTGTCCAGGATTGGAGTGGGGAAATTTGAACAGCTATCTTGAAGGCTGATGCTCTTTTAAATTTCACCTGGCCTATAGCTTCTATAGCAGCAGCTAGTCTAATATGCAGCTGCTGCATGTGAATATGGAAAGGTCCTTTTCTAGCGTTAGGCCAGGCTGCCATGAGGCAGAAAGCCTGTTCAAGAATCCAGGGGCTATTCGAGGAGGCAGAAGGCAGTCCTTCAGTTCAGCGTCCACTTAGCTCCTCTTACCAGGGCAGTAATGGCTCAGGGCAGATCAGAAGCAGGCAGGCTAAGTTGCCCAGGGGCCCCTAAGAATATTGTTTCCCTTTCCTTCCATTTGCTCTGTTCCCTCTGGCTTTAAATTATCCCACGACCAAGGCCGGGGCCTAAGGAAAACAGCAAAACTTCCCAAATAAGCTACATTCCTTGGAGCTGCTCGCCAGGCTTGATCCTGAAGTTAAGCTTGGGCCCCAGGAAATGTAAAAATGGTAACTCCTGACGGGAGAGCTCACAGGGTTCCTGCCATATGTTTTCCCATTTCCCTTCTTCACACCAGTGCCGGTCCTCCAAAGCTCTGGGGAACCAAAAGGATATTATGGGCGGAATCTCTATAAGACTCTTTCTCGTCTCACCCCTTTTCCCTTCCCAGTATTTTCTTTTTCAAGCATTTTCTTTCTCCTATTATTGCCATCAAGTTAAGACAGGGACAGGCTGTACCTGCAGCACAGCCCCAATAATCCCTCGTGAGTGGCACTCACCACACTGGAACACTTCAGATACAGCACTCAGGGCCAGTGGGAAAGTTCTCTGCCTTGGTTTTGAAACAATCATGAACTGCTGAAAATTCTCAAAGCATTTCATCTTTACTTTTTAAAAACCAAACATACCAAAGTAAAACAAAAACAAAAACAAAAAAAACCCACTGACTCATCCATGCCAAACTGCGTTTTCCAGAGGAAGCATCAGCAGATTCAAATGAACAATGAGAGAACCCCAGGATACCAAAATGATTCAAACCTGGTGCTTTAGAGGCTGACATCCTAAGCTGAAATAGCCACAGGTCACCATCTGGCCTGATCTGGGGCAGTCGTTTCTTTTTAGTTTATTTGTGTGGTGGCAGAAGAAGTAAGACTCTTTCTAGTCAACAGTCAGGCAGGCTTCTCCTGTTATAGAAAAATAATGAGAGTCTACTCTCAACTTAGTGGTTGGTGAGCTATATTAAGAATCCTATTCTCTGCTTCAAAGTCTAGACAATATATTTGTAGCTCTGGCTTATCTCAGGGGTTGTGGATCTCAGTCCTTACATGGATGGGTTCACTGTGACTCTTAAAAACGTCTCACTGAAATTAGCAGGCATAATTTGATAGATACTTGGAAAGGATTACCCCTAATTTGGTTGAAGGCTAGATGTGGAAGCAAACTATTTTACTCTTGGGCTTTAGGAAGTACAGGTTGAAGTTGAACGTGGGACATGTTAAAAAGAGGATGTTAAAAATGTTACTTAAAACTGGGAGGTTGAACCCTGGCTGAGGACAACTCTTCCCGCATTTGCTAATCCCTCACCTGTCTCTCTCCTTATGTGGAAGCCCCCACGTTGTTCATATGGTGGACATCTGCAGTTGCTCTGAGGGTAGTAGGTTCTAGCACTCTACACACTGGTCATCTCCAGCGAGACTGAAGAGATGGGGAAAACATGCTCCGGCAATTCCACCTGGTTCAAAGGATAAGCACTTATCCTTAGTTCGCAAAGGAGGAAAGGCACCCAGGGGCAGTCTGGAACAATCATTGTCACCTTTCCAGCTTTCGTGTTGATGACATCAAATGACAGATGCCAGAGAAATAATTAAAAATAAACAAGAAAGAGTTTTCCATGATTCACTAGAGTGGTAGGAGTATTCTGTTAGGCAGGAAAGCTTAGAACCATTTATCAGCTGCTACCTAAAATTTAGCATTTAACTTTAATCATGCCTAGTTAGGAAGGAATTAAGCAAAACAGAAAGTGTTTCAACACGACCAGCTGCTACAGATCCCAACTGCTTCATAGTTGAAATTTTAATTTAATCTTTTGTTGTTTTAATAAACTCCATTCTTAACAGCTTAAATGTCATAAATACTAAAATAGAATGACGTGAGCTAGCTAACCTGTCTATCCCAAACCCCCTTAAATCACTTAGGAAAAAAGCCTGCTACTATAGTCACGTCAATTTCCTCTGGAAAGAAGACCCAGGTAAGACTCCCTCCTCTTTCACTGAGCCCGTGTGGGACAGAAGCGGAGCCTTTATGTCATAGGTAGGTTATTTTCAAGGTACCAAATACTGGACCAGAAGGAGGTGGCCTCACTAACCCTTACCCGATTATCCTTCCTCAAAGAGATGAGAGATTGGCTGTGTGGGTGAACTTAGAAGACAAGGTGTGAGCACACTCCTGGTACACGGAGGGGGCGGCCGCTGTCACTGGCACGCGGTCAGCAGCAGTACCACAGCCGTTTAACTGAGAGCATCACGAAGCTGCGGGCTGCACATTCGAAGCCCACACTCGACTACAAGGAGAAATCGTGATGGCACATGACGAATGGACAGATCCGTCAGCGGGAGAGCAGAAGGTAGGAGAGAGTCTAATCACATGAGCAGGTCTTAGCTGGATAAGCCAATTCCCCACGTTGAATGAAAAAAATGATTTTAGGAATTCCTACCCAACTTTTTTCAGTGTCAATAAGAATTTGGGAACTTGGTTGATTCTGTCAATTTAAAAATCTGTAAAAGAAGTCAACCAACTTCACCTGTTTAATTGAAATGACTCAAAGAACAAAAAGGGTTCAAGAACAACCCAGTATCTGTAACAGTCTGAATCTCTGCACTAACAGTGATCCAATTCTGTCCCTCACTGCCATGGCTGGGAAGGGATCCAAGCAAAAATTTAACATGGCTGAAAAAGGGGGACACAGAGTGATGGCCTCTAAAAACCACAACTTGTACCTAAACTTGAAACCCACTCACAAACCTCCCCAAGTCCATCTGGAACAACCACCACCACCGCTCCCCAAACTTGAATCGGCCCACAGAAGACATGCCAACTCCAATGACTCTGCTCTGCGTCACTCTCTAGGTTGCCAAATTTAGGCAGAAACACATCCATTCACCTTCCCAGAGCTTTCTAGAATTTGTCTAGTGTCACGGGTTGTCCATATCCTGTCACTTGACCCAGTTGCAGTAACTTCAGTCCATTAGACACACAGAAACAGACCACACGCCAACCTCAGCGACAGGCTCCCTTCTCCCCAAGTCACACTGGGTGCTGGCTGACGAAGGAGACCTCTCACTAAAGGCACAAACATGGAGACCTAGTGCTCATCGGGCGTTTGGGGTAGAGTTCCTTTAACAGCTTGCTTAAAGAGCAGGTCTTCCACACTGGTAACAACTGGCGAAACCACCGCCGCATATGCTCTGCCTAGATAATGCAGGACATTCTTACCCGACTTTTCCTTAAGTTCGAGAATTCAGCAGGGGTTATAGAGGGGCCTAAAATAAAGAAGGTATATGTTCCATTGCTTTCTGTAAACCAGGAGTAAAGGAAATAGTGAAGGTTTTAATAGCCCAGATGCTCAGTCACCGAGTACACCTTTTAAAAAGGCTGAGGCGTCAGTCTGACCTCTTCCTGCCAGCAGGCTCAGGCCCCGCTCTGCTTGTTTGTTCATTCTCACTTTTCACAGCCTGTGCTGTGGCAATCAGAAATACTCTTGGATAAGGCAACAGTTCCTTAAATAATATGCCCATGGCATTTTTCTTTTTTGTTATCGTGTTGCCAACGAAAGGAGCCTCCTACTCTTAGGGAGTTTGCAGAGACTAAATTCTAGAATAAAAATGGAACGGGCTC
Source organism: Rhinolophus sinicus (assembly GCF_057876585.1). Lineage (NCBI taxonomy): Eukaryota > Metazoa > Chordata > Mammalia > Chiroptera > Rhinolophidae > Rhinolophus > Rhinolophus sinicus. The sequence goes on from NC_142511.1 coordinate 22,075,675, forward strand.
CTTCTGAGAACGGTGCAGGAAGCAATGATCTCCTTTAAAGGACACACTTTGAGGACAGAGTTTGGCACACTCTTGTTTTGGAACAGGATGGAAGAAGAGGAAGGGCAGGGAGGAAAAGACCAGCAGCAGTAAGTTACTTGGTTATTGTCTCTCTTCCATCTTTCCATGTATGACATTTCACTAGCAATTAGTTTATTACCAGCCCTCGCTGTTTAAATCTTAGCAGAGAAAAAGGAAGGATATTGAAATGAAGGAAAATGAGATGAATTGCTACCAGTTTTTGGATTTTCTTCTTATAACTGAAGTTCACTCAGAATCTAGGGAACAGTGTTTGGTTTAAATTGAAAGTGGGAAAATTATGGCACATTAAGGTGACAGATAGTGGGAAAGAGAAGCGGGAAAGCAATGAAACCATAGTTAGTTTACCTGAATGTGACCATTCTTGTAAGGAGGAGAGTCCATGAAAATGCAGCAAGTAGGCTGGTCCCCGGGGTTCCAAGAAATAAGGGAACTGCAGTGCATATGCCGTCTCTACCTTTAACATCTGGGTCACCTGGAGCAAAGAAGTCGCTTTATCTTCCTTGGAGATCAGGGAGGAGGGATGCATCTGACTCAGTTTTAATATCAGTGTTTGGTTAAAGTGGGTAGATGTCTGTAAAACGCTTTGAGTGCCCAGGAAACAAGTCAGAGGCAAAAAATAATATAAAAAACCCATAAAATAAAAACACCATGCATCACAGAATCGAAGGGAAATAAGTCACTGAGCAGGGATACCACTTCTCTAGGTGAACAACAGCTTCCGGGAGCTTCCCCCCCACCCTGTATTCTGCTATGAGCCCTTTCGCCTAGAATGCGCCCACAGAATAGACTGTTGGGGGCAAGAGATCTAGCTTCGGCTCTCATCCATAACTAGGCCATGTCCCAAATTACCCATCTGGAACAGATGCTGAGGGAGACTAGAAGTGAGGCGTGATCAGGATATACTTTTTGGTATACCTTCTATCTTGAGAAAAAGGGATTTAAACTGATAGAATAATACACAGGTTGATGTACATCTGATAATAAAAAAGATACACTGACCTATTAAAAAGTCATTTAATGTATATTCCAGGATAGCCAATACAAGCTGATTAGGTAATTAGCCCTTGAAGAATTCTTTTTACAGTCATATAAAAATGTTTTGCCTTATTAAAAAGAAGTCTAGTCTAACAAAAACGTCCACCAATGGCTTGTATTTTTTTTTCCATTTTCAGATTTGCAAGATAATTAAAAATACATACATCTGCATCTCTGAGCATATCACGGTCCATTAGCTAATCAGTTTTGGCAACACACTGCACAGAGGGATACCACCATTGGTTTCTGACATTAAGTTAGCTTTAAGCTTATTGGCTATGCCAACAACTGGAGGCAGCTTGGAACCCAGTCCCTGGAAAGCATTTGCAGGATTCACTACCCGTTTGCCTGACACCTTCCCAATGGTAAGAGGTCTGGGCACAGACTTGCTAATCCAAGGATGTCTTAATGCTTGAGCGGGGGTCAGGCGGGCAGAAGGGTCCCAGTGAAGACATCTTTTCAAAAACTCTATAAACAGGTAGTCATCACACCCTTTCAGTGCTGTCACCCAGTCTTTGCTACCTGGGGGACCCCGCTTTTTACCCCTACGTGAGCGACCCCCCACAAGCACAACCCTCCCATCTGCTTGAGTCGTCACAGAACAGTAGCGAGGTAGGCCCTTGGAGTTAATAAAGTACTTGGCACGTTTGGACTGCTCCAGAAGTTTGGGTGGTGGCATCCCTAGAAGCTCCATCATACAGGCCAACTGGTCTCCTTCATCCTCCCCAGGGAAGAGAGGCTGTCCTGTTAAAAGTTCTGCAAGGATGCAGCCAAAACTCCACATGTCAATAGGTGTGCCGTAGCGTCCTCCTAAGATGATCTCCGGAGCTCTGTAGAACCGAGACTGGATGTACGTGTAAAGCTTCTGATACTCGAAACAGCTGGACCCAAAGTCAATGACCTTGGTCGCACTGCGCCCATGGTGTTTTAGGAGAATGTTTTCTGGCTTCAGATCACAGTGAATGATCTTATTTTTGTGGAGAGCATCCAAGGATTGCAAGATGGATTGAGCAAACTTGCGTACTAACTGGACGCTAAAACCCTGAAACTTGTTTTTTTTAATTAGCTCATAAAGGTCTATGCTCAGCAACTCAAAGGCCATGCAAACATGGTTCCGGAATGTGAAACTTTCCAGCATGTGGATAACATTCATGCTACCAGTTTTATCTTGCTTCCTAAGATGCTCCAAAATCCGGATCTCCTCAGCTGCCTGGCGATGGAAACGCTTTTCATTGCGCACCATCTTCAGGGCCACGTACTGTCGAAGTTTGTGATCATAGACCCGGGCGACCTGCCCAAAACTTCCCTTGCCAATAATCTTCAGCACCTCGTATCGATAAGCGAGGTGGTCTCGAGGTACATGAATATAGGCCCCATCTGCATCATCATACCCCCCATTATTGGGACCACCAATAACTCCATGTCTTTTTTTGGCATTTGGACCCACAAAGTAAATTTCTGGATAATTGATGATTTCCAGCTTCTCATAAGCAGTGAGGTGGTGTTTATATTGCTTCAGTGCTTGTTCTGGAGTCAGAGGCACCACTTTGGAGGCTTTGGGTGAATTGCCGGATTTTACTGTATTCAAGCTATCTGAACTTTTACCCTGAGAAACGGTAGGAGAGCATTTTTCGGCGTCGTTGATGCCATCTGACTGAAAAGTATCAGATTTTCTGTTGCCAAATTCTTGAAACAGCTGTTCCACCTTCATTTCACCTCCATTCAGAAAGCGCTGAGTATGATCTCTTGTTAACTGCTCAGTGGTGATCTATGGAAAAGAAAAATGAATATAATGTTAAAATCACTAAAAATGATGGAAAGATGAAAGAATCCTCCCCCTGACTTAACAACAAATCAGTCCATTAGTTTAGGTTAAAATGACCCAAAAGTGAGATAAGAAAAGCAGAAGTCTCTAGAAACTTCTTAGCATTAAGCCTCAGACTCCCCGAGTATGAAAGCCACCCCACCCCCTACATAGGCTTTGCTCTGCTCAAGACAAGATGGTCTTCTTACCATACCCTAAACATGCTAGGTTCCGTCTGATAGGTATGTATTTCTATTAAGAATCTTCTTACCCCCCATCCACTCAGATCCGACACTCTTTCAAGGCCCAACTCAAGTCCTCTCTCTCCCACTTAGAACTACTCCAAGCCTACAGCTTTTCGAGTCTGTACACAAAATCTGGTATTTGATTATATATATCCATCTTATATTGTTTATTAATGGTTTCAAGTACCTTCCCAAATCTTAAGGGTATATAGCAGGATCAAAATAATGTACACTACAGTATTCTATAAATGACAAAGTACTATTAAGGGACAGAAGCAGGATTTGAACCCAGGTCTTCTGACTGTCAGTCCCTTCCCATTAACATAACCTGGCAGCAGGTTCTCCTAGTTTCTGTACTATCCAGCGGGGCTGAATGTTGACCATGGCCTGGAATTAACCAAGGCCTCATCATTTACTCTCAGGTCCCTGAATTATTGCAGCCTTTTAGCTCAGCTTTTGAATCACAAAAGCCCTAAGTCAGAGAGAACTCTAGGTCAATTCTTTATGTATCTGAATAGCACTGAGAACCCAATGCTCTCATGCTTCTTGTAAAACTCTCCTAAAGAGATAAAGGGTCTCTCTCTCCCCCCCATACACACTAAGTGGTAACGGCATCCTGCTACTGTTTCTACTTGATTTTGCTTAACCTTTGCCTGTGAGGAACAGTAACCCGCAGAAGAAAGTTCTATACATTCCTCTGAAATGAAACAAGATTCTTTGAAATTAGATGGAGGAAAAGAAAAGCCAAAACAAACAAACAAATAAATAGATACTGTGTTTCCCTGAAAATAAGACTGAGTCTTTTATTAATTTTTGCTCCAAAAGACATATTAGGGCTTATGTTCAGGGGATGTCATCCTGAAATATCACGCTAGAGCTTATGTTCTGGTTAGGTCTTATTTTCGGGAAAACACGGTAGATAGATAGATATGTAAGAAGGTGCTAGAAGGAAAGAAGAAGAAAAAATATTAAATCTGTTGTTAAAAAAAATTCTAGGATACTTCAAAGAACATCTACTGTTCTTAATGGACCCTGAAAAATTGTACTCCTGGTCTGTTTGATTATGTCACAGCCTCTATGATCGGGGCAGACAATTTCAGGAGGGCTCTGAACTATAGTTATAATGTCTAAAAATATGATAAAAATTTAAAGGTAATGATTCGAAGTGGCCAAAATTCTGAAAAATAGAATTTTAATATAATCTAAGCAAACAACACCTGGCCTATTACGAAATAAATAACAATGTAAAAGTTAAAAATATAAACAACGAAAAAAGATAAAAGAATTTAAGGGTTGGCATACTCTTTTAAAGACAGCTCCTAATTTAAGTTACAAAAGCAGGACATTATTTCCTGCCTGATCCTTTTAGGTTATTTAATCAATTTCAACATGTATAGAGTACTACAATTATAAAATGAGGTATTACTTTTTTCCCCCCTGGAAGCTTGAAGGCCCGCTGCCATCATGAATGACATAGTAACTGTCCGGACCAGGAAGTTCATAACCAATAGACCACTTCAACGGAAACAGATGGTCATCCACGTCCTTCACCCTGGGAAGGCAACAGTACCTAAGACAGAAATTCAGGAAAAACTAGCCAAAATGTACAAGACCACACCAGATGTCATCTTTGAACTGGGATTCAGAACCCATTTTGGTGGTGGCAAGACAACTGGCGTTGGCGTGATTTATGATTCCTTGGATTACGCAAAGAAAAATGAGCCCAAACATAGACTTGCAAGACATGGCCAGTATGAGAAGAAAAAGACCTCAAGAAGACAGCGAAAGGAATGCAAGCACAGAAGGAAGAAAGTTAGGGGGACTGCAAAGGCCAATGTTGGTGCTGGCAAAAAGTGAGGTGGAGATTGGATGACAGAAGGAATGAAAATTCGTCAGTGACTTTCTCTGTGGTGACTGAGCAGATTTTTCACGAGACGACTAACAAACTAAGAACTTAAAAAAAAAAAAAAAAATGAGGTATTACACGATTTTACACAAAGGCAGCCAGCAAAACTGCGGCCACACTTTGGCATTTAGTTTTAAAGTAAAGAGGCAAGATATGGACCAGGAAAAATCTCGCTGATACCAAAACAGAGAACTATCACTGGTCAAAAAAATAAAATAGGCCTGCAGATAGAACCTAAATACCTTGCTAAAATGTAAAGTATAATGCAACATTTTTCTCATCAGTAATTAAGTCAAATAATTATTCCTGTTGGGGGAATGAAAAAAAGAAGAGGGTCCTATCCATCTATCCAACATTCACATGAACATTTACTGTTTGCTATTCGAAGTGCCTAAAAAACAGATGTTCTTGAGGAACTACAATCTATTAGAAGATACTTTGGCTAAATTAGGGAACTATAATTGTTTAGTTTTAGGTAGATTTACATAACAAAAATGAACATCTGCATGCATCTCAGCCAGTTTTCTTTAAAATTTGTACTCCCTAACTTAAACTTAAACGCATCTAAATATTTACTGCTGGTCTTGGGAACACATTGTATAGAAATGTGAAGTCAGAAGGCCTGGGTTGGGGTCCTGGCTGTCCTGCCTAACCTTTAGCCCAGTTTCTTTATCTGTAGAATACAGACAATAATACTTTGCAGGATGTTGTTGAATCAAATTATGATAATACATGAAATACCCTCATAAACTATAAAACATTTTAAAAACACTGGTAACAATAATTCTCAATATATCAAGGTTTAAACTCCTATACACCCTCCCTTTCCCCATTCAGTTTATCTCTTTTCTCTGTGGTACCTTCCTCCATATGTCCAGTCTCCCTTCACAAGACGTCTGGTACTAAATATGCCTTCGCTCCATGAAGGCTCCCACAATAGGCCTTCCCTTAGGATGCACAGAAACACCTCATCCACGTTCTCCCCCACATAAAACTTGCTTTCAACTTGCTATACAATTTAATGTGTTACCTCTCCAGAGAAATTTGAACTTTAACAGAAGATCAATGCCTTAACTCAAAGGAATGACTCTCTAGGAACTGCAGTCATCAATGACAAGCTGGTAGGAAAGGTATTTGCGGCCCAGGGTCCATCCCTGGGTATTTCACCTACTCTGCCTACATGTAAGGCTGAGGTGGCTCTGGAGGTCTTCATTTCTGTTTGTGATAAAGAGAGGGTCTCAGGTACAGAACATTAATCAGAACAGATCTATAAGAGAAATTCAATTTCCACAGAACTATTACAATAAGATGAAGGAGGTCATTTGGATTTCCTGACTCATGGTTTTTCCTAAAAGCGAGACTTAATCTCTCCCCCTGCAAATTAAGTCTTATTTTGCCGTCTGGAACTACACAGAAGTATCCAAATTTCATGTAAAACCCCTCCGATCCCTAAAAGGGGCTGTCCTGACCCCACCATTTTTCTCTAGGTTCATCGTCACCATTATTATCCTGTACTTCACACAGCGTATGTCAGATTCCCTTATTATCCTATTCACATTCTCAACACAGCTGCGTGTCACCTCTCTCCTGACGTGGAACTCACAGAACAGAACACGGTACTTCAGGTGTAGTCCACTATGGATTATCAAGGTTCGAATCGCCAATGAATCTGAAGAATACCAGGAAGGAAGCTTTCCACACAGGGAGGGGTTCTCTCCTCAGCTTTCTTTCCTTTCCTGTAAATAACTCAAATACTGGCCTGAATCAATTATGTATCAAGTCTGCTGTGCTATAAATAAAATCTTCCTTCCATTGTTCTAGGAGGAGCTACAATTTTCACACAGGTTACAGTATAATAGTTTTAAAACAATATATTTCTAGTCTGGGTTTATAATCATAATAACCAAGCAACATATAGGATCGACTACACCAAATATCTTAACTGTAATTATATCCAGAGAGGCAGATAATGCCAGCTTAATCATGTTTTATTTAAGAATGCTTCACCCATACTGTTAATTTGGGAGTCTCTTGACATTTCAAATAGAATCTTCTATTGTTGAATAAAGTCTTAAAGATCTTAAGAAATTCAGAAAAAAATACCCTTTTTATCCAGATATACAACATTACCTTCCTTCCTAGTTTTTTACCCCAAATCTCTGCAACACAAAGCTTAACCCAATAAAAGCCTCTGAGTAGATGATTTATAGTTAACAATGAGAATGGAAGAGCATCTTGGAAAACAGTGACGCTAAAAGAGTTTGTGAAAACAGCAATAGGGTCTTGGGATAGAGTCATGGCAACGCGAACTGCAATTGTCACCCATGAGGTCAAGAAGCATTTTTTTCAGTCAAGTTTCCAAAGACACCATTGGGTTAGAATCTGAAATCTTGTGTTTCCAAAAACTGTTACTCTGAATATCATACAGTAAGAAATTCATTTTGAGTCTGAAACATACAATTTAACTGGCCTATTGGAAGATGATTAGCATTGGCTAACTCTGAATTCAAGCTGAAATGAACTTGAAGTCACATGTTAACGCACCAGCCTCCTACAGAGGTGCTAACTGGCAAAAAGTAACCAAGAAATCTGACGGACAACACAAGGAATGTGTGGTTCTGAGAGGTTTTTATACTAAAGAAATAAACTTGCGGAGAATGGGAAAGAATGCTACTTCACTCGAGAGAGATTAAAAATAGGATGACCAGCCTTCCAAATATATGTAGCCCATACTTTGTAATATTATTGGCCTTGAAAGTAGTGAAAAGGTTGATTTTTATTAGCAAAAGTTGACCAGAAGTTGGGAAGGACAATGAAAAATACAAGTAATCATTATTTTCAGGTAGAAACAATTTTAGGTCTTAAACACAGAAATATTCAGAAATATTACAAATAAATCTATTTAATTATTCAATTTGTTCATTAGATGTTATACGCAGCAAAGTCACAGGATAGCTTCTCCCTATCATGGAACTTGTCCAAACCCTGCTCTCCTTGCTCCTTTGTGTATGCTGAGGGAATGTGAATTAATTTTTTTATTATCTTAACAGTGTCCAAAGATAAATTTCTGCAGTCTCCAAAATAATTAAATGCATCAAAAACCACGCTGTACTGCTAAGTTTTTTTATGATCTATAAAATGGTTCTCTTCAAATTGGTAGTTGCCAAAAGGGAGGGGGGTGGGGGGTTGGGCAGAAAAAGGGAAGGGGATTAAGTACAAACTTCCACTTATAAAATAAGTCATGGGATGGAAAGTACAGCACAGGGAATATAGTCAATAATATCATAACAATTATACGTTGTGCCAGACTGGTATTAGACTTATCATTTTGATCCCTTTGTAAGGTCTATAAATGTTGAATCACTTACATTGCACACCTGAAACTAATATAATATAGTATGTCAACTATAATTAAAAATAAATTTAAAAAGAAAAAAACTGAAAAAAAAAGATTCTCTTTGGCATACTAAGCTAGAATGGCATTTCTCTATTGTAGGAAAAAAATCCGCAGGTGTATGAATTCAGGGATATTTTTTATTCCTTGTTTTCATTAAATGGAACCTTTGTAATACACTGTATGTATATCATCCTACAAAAAATTAAAATTGTTTACCTAGATAAAAATAGAATATTATTTGTTTCCTAATCCCATATATTTATCCCGGTGATTAAAAGGAATAGCTGGGCTCCAAATAAAAATTAATCTGAAAAGCTAAACTTGGACCACAGAAATTATTCCAACGTCAAGAGAAACAAAAGGATACAAAGAGTCTGGGCTGCCAGCTAGATTTAACTGTACCTTGACATTAAGTAGTACTTCCTCCTTTCCAAGACAATCACAATGCAAAGAATTACTTGATTTACTTACATTTAGTCTTCTGGGCAGAGGTGGTTCAGAAGGATTGCAGAGAACATTTGAACAGGGTGGGCATTTGGTTTCATCTATCATCATGAAGGTATCATAGACACCATCCCCCAATCTAGTTGAAAGTATTACAGATAAAATCTGTCAGTAACTGAAGTACATACATTTCTATCTGCAAAACACCCGGTGTCTTAACTGCTTCATATCTGCTACAAAGAATAATGAATACAAGTAAATGTCTACACTGCCTTTTGGCATTGAATACAAATAACTGGGGTGTTTGGTAGAGAACAGAGAAACCTAACTTTCATTTTTTAAGAAAGTATAGCATTTCTAGGTTTGCATTTTGAAATAGTTAAAACAAGTCTTACTTTCTGAATGTTGTTCAAAATAAGGGCTATAGCAAAAGAATCTCATTTAACTTACTACTTGAAAATGAAGGCTAATTTGAATCAGAAGCCTAAAAATAACCAGAACAGGAAACAAACAAAAAAAAGAAGTAACTGTAATTTTAAGACTTGGGTTCTAATCTCAGTTCTACCACTGGCTGCACTACATTCCTTCCCAGCCTGTTTTCCACATGTTAAAATGGGAAGGGTTCTAGTCTACACACTTCTGGGTCTTACAGGCAAGAAATAAATGGCCTTCTTAGGGCTGTCTTTTTATTTATTTATCTACTTAACATCTATCTAACTTGTAGAAAAATACAGTGAAAACTACAGGAAATATTAAGGGATCCTCTAAATTACAAAATGTACTGACTGAATTTTAGTTCTTTACCCAATGCGTTTTCTGATGGATGGTGGAAACTGAATGCTAAATGATTAAGGATCATTTCTCATTCTTTAACACTGTGCCTCCACCACGGTAAGGGAACACAAAAGGAGAGGATTTATTTAATCCACAAGATGGCCCTGAATAATGTATTTCATCTGCCACCAAAAACATGGATTTCCCAGTTACACACATCAGCATTTCATTATTTCATTTTTACATGATCTACTATGAATACAAACAATGGTGATGACCGGGTTGCAGAGGAAGAATTTTTTTATATCATTTAAAATATGCCGGAATATTCTTGTTGCCTTTAAAAACTGTTTTGTAAAATTAGTTCTAGAGTTTTCTTAATCGACGTGTTGCAAAAATACAGAGTAAAAAAACCACTGCAAATTTTTTTTGGAATGTTCTTTTTAAAATCATGCTCTCAGATTCTGATAGAATCACTTATACCTTTAACGAAAGCTGTTCCACTGACAAGAACCAAATATTCTGAATGTGACGGACTCTGCCAACAGCATGAATAAAACAAACAAAACGGTACAGGCATCCACATTTACAGAGAAAAAGGTAAAGAAGACTTACAAGATTTCTTATAAATCACCAGAGAAAATTACCCAAAGGAAGTCTCCATGCAAATAAAGGGGGGGGGTCCCTTCTCCCCTAAATTTAGGTGTGAAATACAATGTAACGTGGAGAATCTCTCAAAATAGGATCCACCGCAAGCCCCATCGTCAGAGCCCCTCACCTGCACAGCCGAAGCCAAACCGCACCCCACACCGCAGAGCCCCAAGAATTCAGCCCTTGGTTCTCTGCCCTGAGCAACAGGGCTTCTCTGAAAGCGACTGTTCCCCGTCTTCCCCACTTTGCTAAAAAGCCCCACAAAAAGTCGCAGCTTCTCAGACTTCCTTACCACATAACCCATGATCTAGGGCTTCAGAGATAATAGCGAGGGTTCCCCTAACTCCACTGCAGCCCCCTCCCCTGCTCTCGGTGGGCTGGGGGAGGGGAGCTGATGAAGAGGAAGAGCGTGGGCCGGTCACTGGGAAAAGATCAGACCCTTCCCTCGACCCTCCCGCGGGGGCCCAGGCTTCCCCCCGCCCCCAGCCTCGCCCGCCAGCGCCAGCCGCCCAACCGTGCGCCCCCAGCCCGTTACCCCGCGGCGCCGTTACCTCCGCTGCTGGGGCGGGAGTCCGGCTCCGGGCGGCGCCGCATCCTTCCGCCCGGGCCCGCGCGCAGTGCCTCCCATCCCCTATCTCGGGACCCCCGGGGGGTGGGGCGGCGGTTGGCGCTTCCGGCGGGCAGCGTTCCGGCGGGCTGCGCTGGGGCAGCTGCCTCCCCGGCTGCGACGCTTCCGCGGAGACGCGAGTGTGGACACTGCAGATCCGCGCGCCTCCGCTCGCTACTCGCCGGGGCCGGGAGGGAAAAGAGGAACAGCCAGGGAGGGCGGGGGAGTGGTGTGGTCGCCTAGCAACCGAGGCACGCCCCGGGAAACGCCTCTGCGCAACTACGCAGCGACGCACGGGGGCGGGACCCGAGGCCTGCCGTGGCGCAGGCTCCGGAGGGTCCAGGCGGGGAGCCGCGCCCCAGCGCTGGGTGTCGCTGACGGCGAGCTGGGTGCGGGGGCCGCGGCCCGCTGTGGGGAGACAGGCTCCCGCGGAGGATTGTGAAAGTGGCGCTTAATCCCCGTTTCTGCCCCAGAAGTCTGCTGCCCCTTAGCATGTTGCAGCCTGGAGTGCTAAAACGTCTCTTGAATATGAATGAAAAATGAATGAAAAAATGTGTAAGTTCTTAGACTTCCCTGCTGCACCCCCACCCTCAGGGTAATGAGTGGCGTAGGAGGGTAATAATAATAGACCCAGTTAGTGACGCTGTACCAGCGCTTCAGAATATTGCATTGTTTTATTGAACCTCAGTAACTATGCGAGATGACAGCCCGCTTTACAGTTCTCACTAGGATCCAGAATTTAAGCTGAGGATTTTCTGACTCCCCTGCAAGGGGGTGCCACGGATGCTAGGGCTCAAAGAACCGTCCCATGTACGAGGAAACTGAGGCCGGAGCAGCGCTGCTTCCTCAGGACCATCTAAGGCAAAACCTGCACTAGAAGTCTGCGGATTCTCAGCCTTCCTCCTGCTGCTCCAGGCCCCCTGCAAATCTCTCCCTGTCGTTTTCTTTGGAATATGTGTGTCCGTGGGGGGGGGGGGGGGGGATCGGCAGCGGGGCGGGGGGAGGGGTGAGGGGAGGGGTCTTCCTTTTCTGAAAAGTTAGGACACCTCAGCAATACCATTGTTAAGCAGATTTTGATAGTTGGAACGAAAGTGAGAGAAAGATGTTAAGATACCTAGAACACAAGTGTTGTTTTCTTAAGCGTGGCACCCCATCGGGTTTCCTAAAACTGTAAGGCCAGAGGCTGCCCGACCCTCTTGGAGAGAACCAAGCGCCGAGTTCTCCAAATGCTGAACACGGGCGCCACCTGGTGGGACCTGGGGACTCGTTGTCCCAAACTAGCGTAGCATAGTCCACAAACTGAAAATTTCCGTCCAACGCTCATTTCCGTGACAGAAAATCATATTCCCTGTTCTCATGCCTCCAATTAAACATGCCCTTAAAATCCAAAGGTTCTTCACTTTATAAATTAAGAATGTGTTCGTTTGGGGAACTTTATTCTTTGTGATCAATGTTGCTTTAGTCTCCCTGATATAGATATAACTAAAAATGTTTTCTTCCATGATGATTTTTTTAAATTTCTAATTTTATGAATAAGCTTTTGTGATTTTTTTTGTCTCCCCCCAACCAGAGTAATCCTGCTTTCGTTTGGGTTTGTATTTGGGCTCCCATGGAAGCTTTTGTTGGAAGAAAGCTCCATGGCAACCAAACGGTTGAACTACATTGTTGCTGAGGTCCCTTCCAGTTCTAAGATTGCAAAATTCTATTAAATAATCACTGTTCTTAGTACTTGTATGGACACCTCAGACCACTTTACTGCCCTAAACATTCGAATGGGACTTGCCCACAGGTTTTCTTATTACCTTATTCTGAATCCCTGCTTTGAGAGAATTGGATCTCTTGTCTGTGTTCCAGACATGTCTCTGTGAACCAACCTGAGGTAACCCTGCTCCCCTTCCTGCCCCTGAGGTGGGAAACACAAAGGCTCCCTTTCTCTTTAGCCTATTTCTCCCATGGTCAAGGGAGGGATTCCTTGAGGTTGCTGGAGCTTCATAAATCTCTAACCTTAGTGACCCAAGTACTTTCCAATAGGTCTTCAAAGAACCTGTTTTAACAGTGTTCTAGGTTAATGTCCAGTGAGGGATCTAGCAGGAGCCTCCGTGCCCCTCACTGAGCTGCTGCTCTGTGCTCTCTAACTTTTGAGCAGGCAGCTTCCACTCCATTCACTCCTTTGCTTCCCCATCCAAAGCCTCACTTAAGAGTAATTCAAAATTGACATTATCTTTCGCCACCTAAAGCCAGATTTACCTACCATGGATTAGCCAAATATCATATAAGATATCCATCTGCCCTTTGAAGCTTGTCTAAGACGTCTGCAAAATAAGGAACCTGTAACAAACAAATTGAAAAATGCAACTCTTCCAGGACCCTCAAAAATCATCAGAATATTCAGAATGTGACAACAGCAGTTTCAAATGCCTAGGTTAAGAAAATATTCCTGTGGCCACGTTCACTTGGAATTATGTGATGAAAGAGTTGTTGGTGGGTTAAGTTTAAATCATTTCATTGCTATGAATTATTCTTCTCAGCGTGATGTGCCATAATGCACAGTATATGAGTCACAAAACTGGAATGCATTAAAATAATCATTTGGGGAGAACTTGTGAAACTCACTCTTTTCCCCAAACTGTATCAATCTCAAATTCACCTGAGCTCCAGAAACATGTACCTGCTATTGCTTCAGAAACACAGAAATCTACCTCACTGAAAAACTAAAGCCGTGTCCTATATTCCAGGAGCCTCAGAAAAGTGACTCTCTTCTGAACTTCATGCCCTTTCTTTTCCCACTCCCTCTCTCTCTCCCATAAGCTTTGAAAGATGCCCCTGTTCACACTTCTGAATCTTAAAAACAAAAACAAAACAAAAGAAAATCCCTGTGCTTCTTCCGGTACTTTAGGCGCTTGGTTCTGTGTCTCCGAAACCCTGAAATTTGTCCTTGTTAACTCCAGAAAAGTCCATTTCTTTCCCCCAAGTTTCTGCCACCTCTTTTCACTTGCTCCTCCTGAGTCAGCATGACCGGTTCCACCTACAGCCCCTGAAGAGCCACATGAAACTATATTTCTGAAGTCTTGAAACCTAACCAAATCTCTTTCTAATCATCACTACCTTTTATTAAGTATTTATTATGTTACAGGCACCATCTGAGGTACTTAACATACATTTTCTCATTTAAAACTGACAGCAGTCCTGTGAGATAGATATTGTCCCCATCTTGCACTTCAGACAGCAAGCTCAGAGATTACAAACTTGTTCCAGGTCACCCCGCTGGCATGTGATGAACCGGAATACAAACCCGGGTCTGTTTGATTCTAAAACCCAGTCCCTTGAGTGCCTGTGTGCTGCCTGTCTTCCCCGGGTCTGTAGGGTAGCCCAGGCTGGATGACTGGGTCCTTTGAATTCTGTGAGATACAGTTTTTCTTGATCTAAGATTCTAAAATGTGGTAGAATAATGGTTCCCCAAAGATGTCCATGTCTTAAACCCAGAACCTGTGACTATGTCTCCTTAAATAGCAAAAAGGGACTTTGCAAATGTGAATAAGTTAAGGATATTGAGCTGGGGAGATTATCCTAGGTTATCTGGATGGGCCCAGTGTAATCACAGGGGACCACGTGACGTGGAAGAGGAGGCAAGAGGGTCTGAGAAGGACCGTGGAAGCAGAAGTCAGAGAGAAAAAAGGGGATTTGGAGATGCTTGTTTTGGGTTTTGAAGATGGAGGAAGGGGCCACGAGTCAAGGAATGAGGGTGACCTCTAGAAGCTAGGAAAGGCAAGGAAACAGATTCTTCCCTAGAGCCTTTGGAAAGAACACAGCTCTGCCGATAGCTTGATTTTCGCATTTCTGACCTCCAGAACTATGAGATATTAAATCTGTGTTGTTTTAAGCCACTAAATTTGTGGCAGTTTGTTACATTAAAGCTTAAGAGCCTTGGGCACTGTGGTAGATTAAACATGAACACACATTCTTTGCAGCTGCTCCCAGTAAGTGGTGGAGACTCCTTTCCTAGTTCTTTTTTTTTTTTTTTTAAGATATTATTGGGAAGGGAAGAGTGTGTATTTCTAGAACTTTTTAGTTATTGGGGGAAGAGTAGTGTGTTTTTCCCAGGACTCATCAGCTCCATCCAAGTCAAGTTGTTGTCCTTTCAATCTTAGTTGTGGAGGGCGCAACTCAGCTCCAGGTCCAGTCGCGGTTGTTAGTTGCAGAGGGCGCAGCCCACCATCCCCTGCTGGAGGCGAACCGGCAACCTTGTGATTGAGAGGACGCGCTCCAACCAACTGAGCCATCTGGCCACCAGGGAGCTCAGTGGCAGCTCATTGACCCCACTCCAGTGCGGAGGGCGCAGCTCGCTGGCCCATGTGGGAATCCAACCGGCAGCCCCATCATCCAGAGTCGCGCTATAACCAACTGAGCCACCCGACCGCCCCTCTTTTCCCAGTTCTTGAATATGGCTAGCCATGTGACTTGCTTTAACCAATAGAAAGTGATAAAATTGGTTATGCGTGTAGTCCTCAGGAGACCCTACAGATTCTGTGTCATGCTCTTAGATGTTGCCACCATGTGGAGCAGTCTGAACCTGCTTGCTGGGAATCCTCAGCCAACACCACTTTCAAACAAGTGAGAGAGGCCATCAAGCAGAGTTCTCCTGCCAGATGACAGCAGCCACATGAGGATTCCAAGCAAAGCCAGCAGAAGAACCAAGTTAACAAGCCCTCAAGAATTGTGAGCAAATACTATAATTGCTATTTTAAGACACTAAGCTTTGGGGTGCTGCAATAAATAAATGATATGGGTACTTTTGAAAAATATTGGTTTCTACCTACCCTCCATCCCACCAGATCTAATGATTGAGAATCTCTTGGTAAGGGGCTTCACCAATATTTTTGTTGCAGATGTTGTTCATCAACCAGGTTTGGAACTCCCTAGGGTACCTTGGAGACCAAGTCTTACTGGACCTTGGACAACTACTATTCATGGCACCTGGGCCAAGGAAATCAAATCTCTGTCACCTAGTATACAGGTCGGGACTTTTTCTATTGCAGTTGGGTATCAAAAACCCAACTGTAACCGCTAAAAGAAAATATATTATAAACATTTTAAAATAATTTTTTCAAGTATTAAGGGTTAAATTCAGGTGTGGTTTGTGCCTGTTCTCTCTCCACTTCTTGTCTCTGTACTTCTCCATGCTGACTTCATTCTCGGGCTTCTTCTGTGCAAACAGGATGGCTACCACCAGTTCCAGGACCAATTCAGTGGGAAGGCTCTCTCAGAAGTCTCCACAAAACCTCACTGTATACCATTGGCTTTGATTGGATCCATCCTTGAACCAAATCTGTGGCCAGGAAAGTGCAATGCTCTGATTGGTCAGGCCTGAGTCACCTGGAGCCTACAGCAGTGTCTGAAGAACACTGAACAGAGAGGGAGACAGTGATTCTCCAGAGAAAAATTGTTACAGTGGATTCCAGAAAAGGTGTAAATGGATGTTGGGCAGCAAAATAGACATTGGAGATTAGCTCTACTGGTGTCACTTAAATCCTGAGCCACATCCGGATCACCTGGCTACAGGAAGTCTTTCACCTTCCTAAATCTCAAGTGCCTGGACACCAGGCTTTGAAATGCATCTCACCATGTCATCTGAATGATGAAAGGCAGGATGCAAGAAAGGGGCCCTCAAAAATGTCCCCTCCCCGCCACGCTCTCTGTAAAACAATTCATGAAGCACTTCCCCTGTGTGATCATTTAAGTCCAGCAACTAAGGGCCCTGCTAATATGTTTCTATGTACATAATCCTCTAATTTCATGTACCTCTTTGTATTATAATAAAAGCTGGATTAAGGGATACTCCAATCAAACATTTCCCCCAGGAAGCTAATCCATTAGGGGAGTTAAAATTAACTGGAAATGTACAAAGATGGAGAATATTGTTTTTATTTGGATTACTCTCGTGGAGACAACCATATGTGTCTGGAAGAAATACTTGGATAAGTGCCTTGTGGGAACAGTTGTGGGACAAGAGTAACAATCCCAAAAGACATTCAGAAAAACTGATGATGTCTAAAGTGCCCTCAAAGGAGAATGGGTCCAGTAGTCTGCAGGGATTTGGGAGTCTGAACGCTGGAGGTCTTCCTTTCTGCCCTTTGCCTACCTCTGCCCCTCCTCTAAACAAAGAAGCCAATATCTGGGTTAGAGGGAACTCCAGGTATTTCCACTGGCCCTGATTATTATGATGGGTGCATGGGTCTGTCTCACTTTTTAAGACAGGAACTTTGTTTTACTAATAATTTTTATATTCCCCAGGTCAAGCACAATGCTTGACACATAGTAGGCTCTTAGCGAAGATGTTGATGTCACCAGAATTTTAGGAACTATCCCCAATCAATGGTAATCTGTGTTAATATCCACTACTCCCAGCAAAATTTTACTTGCTTGTCACCCTGACGCGGGGGTCTCCTCACTTTTGTTTGCTTGCTTGCTTTTTGAGATAAAGGCATACTCTTGCTTTGTGAAACCTAGAAACACAGTCCTTCGCTGAGTGCCCTCGAGGAACAGGAAACCAGTCTCCAGTGGACCCTGGAAAATAACTTCTTTCCTTCAAGCTTCCAGAGTGCATCGTGGGGTTCGCTATGGTCCAGAGCCCTAAGATGCTCTCGTCCTGAGCAGGTTTTCTGGGATACAGACAACACTACAGAATTGGGAAGTCACAGTTTTCCACGAGGAAAAAAGACATCTTTTAAAAAGTCCTCTTATAATACACCTGGTTTGCGCTCCTTAACCAGTCCAAGCATGAAGTTCAGGAAAGATACACTGAGAAGAGCATTTGAGACCCTGCTCCCCAGCATATGTCATCAGTTTGGCTCAAATAAACTCTTATGGAAAAAAAAGGCACACTAAGTTAAGAGCAATAAGTCCTCAAATCGCATATACTTGGAAATGTTATGGCCCTGGGAATTGGAAAGTAATGGAAAGGAAACTTGACTTTTTAAAACCGAACTCTAAAAGAGCAATGAGAATGTTTTTATTTTTCCCTGGGATTTGACAATTAGGAGGCAAGGTATTACATACTTTCATACAGCCTTTGATTAAATAGCTTCATTTGTATATTACCCACACTTCCTATGAAATATCATAACATTAAAGTGATCCAAAACCATAGTTTCAGTTTCCTGTACTCCAGATCTGTACACCAAAATCAGACAATATTCATCAGGTGTCTTTTATAGATAAGGCCCTTTGTTTGGTGCATAGAAGTTTCCAGATCTTCACCCCCACACCATGATCCCCATGGATGCCCCCTCTTTCTCCTTTGTTTTTCAGTTACCAAGAAACAATATTCTTACCTCACAGTCATCAAATTTATACCTATTATAGGAATTTAACAATTTCCATCCTGTTTTCCTAAATAGTCTTTTCTTCTTTGGCTCTATCCTGCCTTTCCTGGACTGGACCTCACAGGTCATCAGCGTATTTCTACTATATGACCAGACCTGTAGGTAGGGTATGAGGATGTCGTACGTAATATTTGGGACATACTGATACTAAAAAATAATTCGTTTTTTCACCTGAAATGCTAACTTAACTGGGCACTTTGTATTTTTGTTTGCTAAATCTGACCACCCTACATGTAGGGAATAAAATCTTCCTCTGGAATACTCTGAATTAGTCTTGAAATCTGTTCCTGGAAAAATCACCCTAAGTAACTGTGGGGACAGAGCCAGGAGTGCACGTCTTCCCACCCCTCCACGGGGGTCCAACTCTCTGGCAGCTGCTCCTCCTGGTCTTCCTGAGACTGAGAGTTCAGACGCAAAAACTGCTCCATCACCCTTCGGAGTGCTTTGGCCAGCACTGTACCCTGCTCGCTGCGCCATGTGTCATGCAGGGAGACCCTGCTCACTGCAACCATTTGTCATGCGAGGCGGTTTGCAGGGTCTTTGGTCCTGCTCCCCACATAAGAACACAAGACATGGTGAGGCCAAAAAGGAACACCCACAGAGCCATAGGTAGGGGAGTCATACCACTGTATTCTCGCTGGCGGCGTCCGTCTCTCAGCAATCCGCCCTGCTAACTGCAATCTGCTCTTGCTAGCTCAGCCACAATCTTCTTGCTGGCCCCCATTTTCTGCTAGTGTAGACACGTATCGTGTGGGGTGTCATGCGGGGCCTCTGGTCCCGCTCCCCACATAAGAACGCAGGATATGGTGAGGCCAAAAAGGAACACGCATGGAGCCATAGGTAGGGGAGTCATACCACTATATTCTCTCTGGCGGCCAGGGAGACACACACAGTAGTAGCCACACAATCCACAGTCCGCCATTCACTTCTCTGCCTGCCAACGAACCAACCAATCAACGCAGCCCCCAGTTACGTCAGTAGCCAATTGGCTAACCGGTTACAGCTGATGGCCAACCAATCACAGTCGATGGTCATTCACCCCCTGAGCCAGCACCACCCCACACGAGGCTGAAAGCCTGGAAACTGCTCTCTGGGACTCTGTCCCCACAACATGGCAGTTATATAGTGGCCAATGGCTCACTGGTTACAGCTGACGGCCAACTAGCCACAGCTGATGGCCATCCAATCACAATTGATGGCCATTTACTACCCGAGCCAGCACCTTTCCACGTGAGGGCGAGAGCTTGGAAACTGTACTCCTGGCTCTGTCCCCACATCTGTCTTCTTTTCCTCAACATGACGCTTCCAGGATTCGCTCATATGGTTGCATATCTTAGTAGTTCGTTATTTTTTTATCAAGGAGTAGGAGTCCACTGAATAGATAGACCACAATTTGTTTATCCAGTTACCTGTCAATGAACATTTGGGGGGTTTCCACTTTGGAGCTATTGTAAATAAAGTTCCTATGAACATTGTGTACAGATCTTTTTTGTGAGCATATGTTTTTATTTCTCTTTGTTGTCCCAGGGCTGTCTCTTGGGTGTCCGAGGGCTGCTGCAACAAATTGCCACAAACTAGATGGAGGGGAACAATAGACATTTATTCTCTCACAGTTCAGGAGGCCAGAAATCTGAATCAAGGTGTCAGCAGGGTTGCTTCCTTTTGGAGGCTCTGAAGGAGAATCTGTTCATGTGTCTGTCCTAGCTTCTGGTGGCTGACAGCAATCCTTGGCTTGTAGCTACATCACTCCAGTCTGTTTCTGTCTTCACACGGCCTTCTTCCCTGTCATTAACCATCTATAGCTTGAGGGACAGTGGAGTGGATGGTGGTAGATAAACAGGGAAATGGGGTAAGCTAACCAGTTGGAATGAATACCTCTGTGACAATTCCTGCCTTTACCCTGAATTTATAGGTTTTCTGCAGGCTGGGCCTCACCACCCCTAGACTGGGCTGCGATCACTGAGCAAAGAAAGGAAAGAAAGCAGACACCAATGCTTGCAGACATGAAGCTGATGTCCCTGACCTTCTTCCCATAGTTTACTCCCTCTGTACATCCACCCCTAAACATCCAACCGTCCCATACTCTGGGAGTGTTGTCCAGTCCCAGATTCTAGAAGGTATCTTGCCTGCAAGTCCTCTGGAAAGGAAATATTAAGCAAAAGCCAGCCTGTCTGGGCTTGGCTTTGCTGTAGAGAGCACAAAACTAGAGAAAGTCCGACATTCAGAAAAATACTCACAGTACTTGTACCCTGGGCCTCTTTTATTTAGGGCCTCTGTTGTGTGATCTGTGCAGTTTTACCCTAGGTGTGATCACAGAATCCAAAAGGACAGTAAGCATCAGCTAAAAAGGAGTATTTCTCTTAGGCTCAGGTATCATTCGAAACCCTGACTTTGAAGTTTAGGAAGTGTCTTGACTTCGCCCCAGGGTTTTGAGTCTAGACTGCCAGTCCTCTGCCTGATCTGCTCTCTTACAGTCACAAGACACGCACGTCTGACTCCAGGGCTTTCAATCGCCTCAGGCACCGCCTGCATTTGCCTTTCCCTTCTCCCTGCCACAGTCATCAGCTCCGGAGCTGAAAGGTCCCTGGGAACACGGATCATCTGTTAAGGCAGACTTCCTTCATTCACGGCGTTTCCCAGAGTCCATCAGGGTCTGAGAGTTTTCAATGACAGGCTTCTACCACAGGTTGTGGAAACACCTTCACCTCAGATCAATTCTTCCAGATCTATTCCAGGCAAGGAAACAACTGTAACTTTCTGAGATGTAGACGGTTTTATTTCGGAGCAGCTGTAAGATCTTTTTCTCCCCAATGCTACTGTCTGAGGGTTCCTACTGGCCTCACTGGGATCCTCCAGTTCATCAGCTTTTCGGGGAGGCCCTACAGAAGAAAGGAGATTTTTAAAAAAAACAACAACCCAGCAGAATATGTAGCCGGGGCAGTCCCAAGAAGAGAGAAAGGACAGGGGGGCCTCATACTTACAAAGAAAGTCTTCACCCTCCTGAAGAAGGGAACAGCCCAAATCTCACAGGGTACGTGGGGCAGGCCGCCTGGAAAGTGGGTGAAGTTGTTCTCAGACGACGTGCCCTGGTCTCAGCTGGCCCCTACCCTGGCCAGGGAGACCAGGCAACAGAGCAGTGCTGAGCTCGGCATAGCAGAGCTCTGTTTTCTGTAAGTTGGCCTTGTGGTTTGGTTTTGCAAGAGCAAGCCCCTGATGTGTAGACCTTCACCTACCGTGTCCCCTTTTTATATTGTGGGTTCAGTGAGCCCTCTCATTTATAAAAAGCCAGAGTCATTGATTTCCCGGCAAAATTTTTTTTTTCTGATTAAAACTCCTCCCTTCCTTAAATCTCTCCAACTTTGCATTAGCCAAACATCTTAGGCTTTTAAAATTTCAGTTTTCAGGGGGATGTAAAGTACAGAATAGGGAATATAGTTAATAATATTGTAATAACTATGTATGGTGTCAGGTGGGTACTAGACCTATTGGGGGATCATTTTGTGAGTTATATAAATGTATAACCACTATACTGTACATCTGAAATTAATATAATATTGAATGTAAACAGCAATTAAAAAAAATTTTTTTAATTTAAAATTTTCACATTGTAAGCAAAAGAGCTAGTGGAGGATGATTTCCTGAGAGAACAGCTGGGTTGCATATACCTGTGGATTCTGTACAGTAACATGGACAAATTGGCTATTTCAGGATGCACTAGCAGTGAGAAATGCTTGGGATCCTGCAGTAGCTATGCATGGCTGTATAACAAACCACCCCCAAGCTTAATAGCCTAAAATAACAATAATTATTAACTATCTCACGGTTTCTGTGGATCAGGTATTCAGACATGGAATAGTGGGACGGCTAGTCTCTGCTCCCTGATGGCTGGGCCTCAGCTGGAAAACTTGAGAATGTGTGGGGTGGGGCAACTTGCCCAGGGCTGGAGGCTGTGCCTCCAAGGTGGCTCAGTCACACGGCTGGCAAGTTGGTGCTAGCAGGTTGGTTCCCCTCCACATGAACTTCTTTATAGGGCTTCTCAAGTGTCCTCTCAAGATGGTGGGTGGCTTCCTCCAGAGCAAGTGTCGTGCGGGGGACCCTGCTCGCTGCGCCATTTGTCGTGCGCGGAGGCCTGCTCGCCGCGCCATTTTTCAGGCGGGGCGGCCTGCGGGGTCTCTGCTCCCGCTTCCCACACAAGAACGCAGGATATGGTGAGGCCAAAAAGGAACACCCAGGGAGCCATAGGTAGGGGAGTCATACCACTATTGTCTCACTGGAGGCTGGGCCCACTGGACGCGCGACCTGCCGTCTGCCTTTCCGCCAACCGACTGACCGACGACTCTCCTCCACTCTCTCGACTCTGTTCCTCTCCTCCCTTCCGCTCTCCTCGGCTCTGCTCGGCTCTTCGGCAATCCTCGGCAATCCTCGGCAGTCCTCCGTAGCCGCAGCAGTTATACCAGCGGCCAATCGGCTAACCGGCCACAGCCGACAGCCAATCAGCCACAGCCGATGGCCATCCACCACCCGAGCCAGCACCCTTCCCTGTGAGGCCGAGAGCCTGTAAACTACTCTCTGGGGCTCTGTCCCCACAGCAAGGAATCTAGGAAACCAAGGTAGAAGCTGCACTGTCTTTTTAAAAAATTTTTAAATTTTTATTGGGGAATATTGGGGAACAGTGTATTTTTCCAGGACCCATCAGCTCCATGTCTAGTCATTGTTTTCAATCTAATTGTGGGGGGTGCAGCTCACTGGCCCATGTGGGAATCGAACTGGAGACCTTGGTGTTATGAGCACTGCATTCTAACCACTGAGCAAACCGGCCGCCCGCTGAGGCTATGACCTAGCCTCGGGAGTCACATACTGTCACTTTGGCCATATGCTATTGGTCACAGAAGTCATCCCTGATCTCGTGTAGGAGGTGACCACACAAAAGGATGAAGACCACTGAGGGCCTTCTTGGAGTCTGGCTACCATACTCTTCCCTCTGCCGTTCAATGATTGATGTCCCTCTTACATGCAAAACATATTAACACCCTCCCCAAGTCCTCAAAAGTCTCATTCCTTTATCTGCTCAAAATTAAGGAACTCATCATTTAAATCAGGTCCAGGTGTGGATTATGCTCCTCAGGTACATTTCCTTCAGTACAGCTGCTTGAGTACAGTTCTTGATCTGACGACCTGTGAACAAAAGACACAAGCTATCTGCCCTAAATAAACCCAACATGCAATGTTGTGACAGACATAGCACAACCACTGTGGACACTCTCTAAAGGGGAGAAAATGGGAGGCACACAGGAGTCCCTGATTATAGCGAATATGAAATCCATCAAGGTGCATATTGCCAGTTTCTTAATTAGGGCTAAAGGCTTGTGAATGACAGTTCTTGGCTCTACCCTCTGGATTTTACTTCTGCTCTTCCTTTTTTATGAGATTGCCTGTGTTTGCAACTGACCCAAGAGTGGGGAACAGGCACTGGAGCTGCAAAGGGAGCACTAAGGAGTCTGAGCTTGCTGGGCTCAGTTTAGCCAGCTTACCTGGCAACAGGGCCACCCAGGAGGGAGCAGGCAGGATCGTGATGCAGGCAGAGGAGGTGGGATGATGCCCACCTGAGGAAAGGGAAATCTTGCTCTGCCAATGGGGAGGCAGGATGCCATAGTACAGAATCCCCCTGGCTCTTGCCTCCTACTTGTCAACCATGAATTAATTTTTTTAGGCTGATTATCTATGCCTTTTTGTCTAGGACATCTGGTGTGTGTAACAGATTCCCCAGCTTGAAATTTCTAGTATTCCCCTGAATAACCTTCCTCAGATTCTGGACAGAGGCTTTCTTGTTGGCTATGCTGCAACATGCCTGGTAAACAGCAGAGTCTAGCATTCCACCCCTCAAATGTAGCTAGGTGGGGACCCAAGGGAACAGGGTTGTGTGGCGCTATCTCCTCTGGGCTCCTCTGACTTTGACATTGTGGCCGGAGTGCTTCAGAATAAAGACCTGATTGGTCAGAAGTGTAGGGAGTTCCGAGTTAGGGCTGATCCCTCAGCCACATTGGGGCCCTTCCAAGAATGGTGGTGGGCAGATACCGTGGACGGCCTAATATTTGGGCAGTCAGTGGAATTCTCCTTTGTGCAACTGTGTCATCGAATCAAGCAATTAGTATTTTTTTTTCTTGGTGGATGGACATTCTCTTCTGAAGTTCTCATATGCAAAATTTAATTTAGTAGGGACCAGGACCCCAGATGTTTAAATCTTTGCCTCTGGGGTACACAACCGTCCTTCTCAGGGAAACCCAATCCCTCAACACTGTCTGAGATTTTTTTCCCTAGTATCTATTATTTTTTAGAAATTTGCAAAGTACCGTGCAACATATTACACACATTATCTCAATTGTTTCTCATGGAAGCCCTGTGAGGTAGGCATAATTCCACATCTCACAGAGAATGCAAGTTCCAGAAAGAATAAGCCGTTGGCCCACGATCACACTACCAGCAAAAAGCCAAACCATCATTTGATCCTGATCTATCTCACAGGCTTTTTAATAAGCCATATGATTTAATAAACTCATAAAGAACATAATTACTTTGGAAACAACTCCCCCCCCCATAATCCCTAAACCCAAAAGGTACATATAAATGACCCCAAATATTTTAAAATAATAAAGGTCATTTGTAGTTTTTAAATTCATAACGAGCGGCAAATGTGGGACATGAGTGGCTTCCCTGTTGTTGTTATTATCATCCCATGTAAATTAAAAAACAGGGAGGAGAGAATCCTAGGGGAGGCCTTTAAGGCTGCAATAAAATGTAAAGATATAACAAACAAAAACTCGTAAGAAAAACATTCAAGAGGCCTGCAAGTTTAATAAAACACAAAAATTCAATTAATTTTGTGGAACTGAACTAAACTGAATGGTACGGGAGCTGGCAGAACTGCGCAGCGCACGTGGACGCCGATGGAGTGGAAATGAACGCAAACGCTGTCGGCCGGGAGGGTCACTACCGACGTGCAGGCGCAGAGCGGGGCCGCGGAGAGGAGGCAGCGGGGGCGGGGCGTCCCTCTCCCTCTCGCGCTCAGGTTAGGCCCCGCCTTCCCTGGGCCCCGCCCCGCCTTCCCTGGGCCCCGCCCCTCCTGGCTTCAGTTCCGGTCCATGTCACTAGGGGCAGCCGCGGTCTCCTCAGCAGCAACAGCTACGAAGCTGCGCGACACCGGTTTCCAGCCGGGCCCATTTCCCAGCCGGGATCCAACATGGCTGCCTCCAGAGCCGAGGTTTGGCGAGACGCCGCGCTCTTGTTTTCCTGACAGCCCCTGGCTTCTGTGCTTTTCTTCTCTTCCTCAGGCAACACCAGCAGACATGTTTGCCAAGGCCTTTCGGGTCAAGTCCAACACGGCCATCAAGGGGTCGGACAGGTGAGGGAGAGAAGGGGCCTATTCCGCCCACGAGGGCACCCAGCTATCTCGAACCCGGTTGGTCCACAGCCTTCTCTGGGCTGGGTCAGCCCACCCGGGAGTGGAGACCGAGGGGCATAGTCGGGAAGGGATCCCAGGGGGCAAGGGTGGGTTAGATACATTTTGAAGATGAAGATGAAGATGGAGAGAAGGCCTGGTTTATCTCCCAGGCTGTCTTTTGGATATTCTAGTGAGTTTAAAAGAAATGCAATCAGCGCTTATAGACTGCAGTCTAAGTTATTGTGGAGGATGCAAAACGGAAGGAATACAGGGTCCCCGTTCTCCAGAGAGCTTAGAGTTCCTTGGGAGAGATCAGGTGGGGACAGAGAATACAAGTACATGAGAAAACGTGTCTAGTGATTACTTCTGGCAGGTGAGAGGGAGGGTGACGTGGGAGGGGATAAGGCACATGTAAGTACTGCATCTGTTCATACAGTTTTGCAGGTGAAGATATTACTTTGGCAGTTTTGGAACCAGTGTTTTATAATTGCCACTCTTGGTGCCCTAGTATAGCTGTTTAATCATAAGCTGACAGATTTGCCGAGCATGTATGAGAAAGGAGTGGGTCCAAGGGCTAGGCATGGAGTCAGGAAGGCAGGGCTGAGTTTACAATGTCAGGCTATCTTGGGTTTCTCAGTGGGTCTCAGCTTTTCTCTTTCCTTGTAAAATGGAAAGACATGTCCCAGGAACTTGTGAAAATAGATGAGACATTGGATGAGAAACGGAATAGGGCATCATTAATCAAACCATCTTTCCTTGGCCCTCATGATTTTATAGTGAGTCCCCAATATTTATTAAAACCCATCCAGGCAGCATTCATACCAGGTGTTGGTGTGCTTTCTGCAGGAGAAAGCTTCGGGCTGACGTGACAGCTGCGTTCCCCACTCTTGGGACTGCTCAGGTCACTGAGTTAGTGCCTGGAAAGGAAGAGCTCAACGTTGTGAAGTTGTACACTCACAGAGGGGAGGCAGTAACTGTGTACGTGAGTGGTGGTAACCCCGTCCTATTTGAACTGGAGAAAAATCTATATCCGACAGGTATGGCAGTAGGATGGAGATGGCCATTACTATAGTCCTTGTGTAATATCTGTTTCTCCTTATTTCTTTCATTAACCTGTTTTCCTTAAAAAAAAAAAAAAGTTGAAAATCTCCAAGTACCATCCCTAAGGATTTTTTTTGGACTGTTCCTAGAATTGGGTCTTTCAAGAGCAGAAACTGCTATAGGAGGGAGGGACAAAAAGGCTAACACAGAAAGAGGGTGGTTGCCAAGGGAAGTTGTGAGATGAAGGAACAATAGTTTATAGTGGGTTAATTAGGAATGGAGCAGAGGTCTTGAAAAGGGTAGAATTTCAGGGCATGTAAAAAATCTTTCTTAAAACTATCACTAGCAGGATTTTCTTAAGATACCGAAGAGATACTGTTATAGGCAAGAAGCTGGATTAATTAAACTACATACCAAGCTGCCTTAGTGATGTACTTCAGTGGAGATACCGCATAGGGAGTCTTTCTTAGGCTCTGCCTGGCTATCAGGGTTCTTTGCTTTCTCTCTTTGTCACAGATCTCAGAGACTCAGTATCCTTTTCACTTTCCTGTAGCTGCTGACACCTACTTTGTCACTTAGGGCTTTTCTTTCTCCAACCTTGGTTGCAACAGTGCAATGCAGTCTCAGGTCACTCCTCCCTCCCCCCCCCCCCCCATTTTGCTGCTGTACAAACACAGGCCCTTTTTGATCTAATGGTTTTATTGCTGGTAATCACTATGGAAACAGAGGGAATAAAAATAATAGAAATAATAATAAAGAAATAATAGAAATGGAAACAGAGGGAATAAAAATAAAAGTGAAAGTCTTAAAGTATCTTACAGGCTGGTGCCCTGTTCTTAGGTTATTTGCTTCTGAGGTAATAAATGGAACCCTCATTGGGTCTGTGTCCTCACTGTTACCCACTACGTCTAATTTCTGCTGCAGTCCACGTGGAACAATAGGTGCCTCCAAGTCTCAAGTGACATCCAATTTCTTAAGTCTCTGCCTTCTTTAAAAATGAAACCTCGTTGGGCATCCCTTCACAACCTTTCCTCTAGCTTTGAGTTGAATTTCTTTTCTATATCCTAATTAAAGCAATGTTAGTGTTTGGCTTTGCCAATTCCCCAGGGGATTGACTTTGGCAGTAAGTGTTTCCTGGGTCTCTTTTTGGACAGTATACACCCTGTGGTCCTATCCTGATCTTCTACCAACGTTCACAACATGGCCTCTGGTGCTCGAAAAACTGGTGGGGGGAGCAGGTAAGATTTTCCTATATTCTGGCTATTGGCTGCAACCTACTTAGGAAGGATGACTACTTTAAGAAATGTACCCGTTTCCTGCAGTCATACGTTTGAAAAGCAGAATTTATCCCCCATGTGTGTCGGGTCTCCCACTTGGCTTCATTCGTGAGCCCTCTGGACCTCTGACCCTTTTATAAGGCTCAAATAAGATAAGTGATGTGAAAGTACTTGGTGAATTGCCATATGCTATACTTTACATCAACAAGCTGAATTTAGGAAACCCGGATAAGATAGATCCTGGAACTGGACCCTCAGCTTCGTGCTTCCATTTGACCACTGGCCCCCACAAAGGGAAAAGGTCTGCTACTCAGGTTGCCCTTTTTTATTTTCATTATGAATAACATAGTTGATACTTAATGAATGTTTGTTGAGTGAATGAATACATGATGAAGTAAAACTTGGAATTAGGTGGAGTCAGAGCACAGGTTGTGATGCTTTTGTCTTGTTTGCTGCAGACTTGATGCTGCCAGGACTAGTCGTGCCCCCTGCTGGTCTGCCTCAGGTACAGAAGGGTGACCTCTGTGCCATTGCCTTGGTGGGGAACAGGTACTGTGCTGGCCAGCTGTGCCTTTAGGGGAAAAACTTAGGTTAAACTGGGGAAGGGACGGGGATTGACAACTTCTAAAGTATATGGATAAAGGATTAAAAGAAAAATACAGGTTCTTCTGGCAGTGAGCCTGTGGGGTGTCCACACATCTGGGCCAAGTATATTTGCTGCTGCTACTGCTGCTGCTTCTCCTTTTTAAAAAAGTAATAATAAGATTTTAGATTTATAGAAGAGTTGCAAAGATAGTACAGAGTTCTGACATACTCTTACCCAGATTCCTGTAATGCTAACATTCTATGTAACCACACTACAGTGATTAAAACGAAGGAATTAATATTGGTGCAATCCTATTAACACAATTATAGATTTTAATCATATTTCCCCAGTTTTTCCAGTAATGCCCTTTTTTCTGTTCAAGGGTCTAATTTAGGATACCACATTTCATTTAGTCGTCATGTCTTCCTCCTGTTTGTGACATTTTCTTGGTCATTCCTTGTCTTTCATGACCTTGACACTTTTTTTCATCATCCACATCATCATCCCCATATTTTAATCATTTTAATAGCTTTATTAAGATATAGTTTACATACTATAAAATTAACCTGTTTTTTAATCCAATGATTTTTAGTACAGTTATGGTGTTGGTCAGACGTCACCACACTGCTTCTTTTTAAAAGTAAATTAGGAAGTAATCATATGAACAATTCTGAAAAATCAAAATCCCCCTCACCTCACAGTCCTTTTCTCCTAGAAGTAACCATCATTATTTTGATACGTATCCTTGCCAACCTTCTTCAGTGCATATAAAAATGTATGATTTGGGGTATGTATGTATGTTTAAAAAAACAAACAAACAATTATACTTTATATTGTTTTTCACTTAAGGTAGTGCAGACATTTTGCGTGTCAGCAAGCCCAGATACGCTGCATCTTTTTACCTACTGTGTGGTGATGGAAGTGGTCCTCTTCTTGTGGACATTCTGGCTTCCTCCAATACGTCTCTGTCACGAACAATACCTTTCTGATGGCTCTAGGGACACCAGTGTCAGTATTTTTCTAGAGTAGATACTAAGAAACAGAACTGTTAGGCTGAAGATCGTGCATGTTTTCTGTTGCCCTATAAAAACGCTGTATCAGTCTTTACTCCCACCGACAGGGTATGTGGAGCCCGTTTCCCTGCATTCGCACCAACACTGGATATGATCGGTCATTTTTATTTGTGTCATCCTGAGTGAAAAATGACATTATTTTACTCATTGCTTCTGGGGGGGGGGCAGTGTTTAAAGATCTTATTTTTGCTACTCACATTCTCCTGTTTGCCTTGAACCTTTTGTAGCCAAGCACCTAGACATGTGTCCTTCCTTGTTTACATGTAGCAGTAGCAAAACTTGCACTTGAAAGGAATGATGGTGTCACTGTTTTCTCCTGGCAGCATTCTATCCAGGGTAGGAGAAGACTACACAGATATGTATTTGGCCTGCTCGGCTGGCCTTTAGGCTGCATATGGGGATGAAGCTGGGGGTGGTTTGTGGCAGGGGATAAAGGTACAAAGGAGTTTATTAAAACCACAAGCCACGTTCGAGACTGAAGTTCCTGAGCCATTGACCCTTCTAGGGCTGGAAGGAAAACAACCGTTTTTCAGGAGTTGGGAGAGAAGCCAGACTCGAAGTTTCTGTGGCAGGAACTGACCTATGGGCACAGGAAGTGGAGCTACCAAGTTAGCAAACATTTTTTAAGTTCAGGTGTTGGGAACTCTGCCCTTGAATCTTTTCCCTTAGGCCCAGGCGACCTTGCCAGGCTTGTATATGCTCCCACTCTTATCCAGCTGGTCACCAATTTTTACAATGAGTGAGCCATCCTTGAGTAACACTGGGATGACAGAGATTTCCCATTTGGTCTTTGAAAGTTTTTGTAGTTACTATAAGTGTGGTTGTTTTTGACATGCTGGACACATGCAGTTCTTAGATAAGACAGTTATACAGAGCAAGCCCTGTTATAAAGAGCCAGTTCAGAAGGAACCTAGTTGGTGCCACTGTTTATCTCTTCCCTCTTCCCTGTGCCATCCCTCAGCCTGACTTTTGGCATATGAATGGCCTCCATCCCAAACTCCAGTGTAAGATGGCTATGCCTTCGTTAAGATAGGGGAGGTAGTTTATATTTTTTAAATTAAAGTAAGAGAACTTTAAATATCTTCTCAAGTCCTTCCTGGGTTTAATTCATAGTAGGGATGAAACAGAGAAAACATTAGCAGAAACGTTACTTATACAGAAGGGGAAGGTTTGGTCATGGGATTTTTGAAAATAATATTAATAGGTAATCTGAAGAAATTGAGACTGGACTGAGTTTAGTTTTGTGATACAAGTGGATGCTTCAGATTTGCAACTGGTGCTTTTAGCACACGTGTGGAAAGCGGTCCTGATGTGCCCTCCTGGAAGACCTCTCCTGACTCTTGTCTCTGGCCTCTTCCTCCTTCTTAGAGCCCCCGTTGCCGTCGGAGTGGCTGCCGTGTCCACATCTGAGATGCTGACTTCAGGCCTGAAAGGAAGGGGCTTCTCTGTGCTCCACACCTACCAGGACCACTTGTGGTGGGTTCAGGGTTCCTTCTGTTTTACAGAGAGCTGCGTGGGTGCAGAGGACATGGGGTCTAGATTCAGAAATGGGAGGTTTGGTCCCCGCTGTGTCCTTAGGCAAATTGCTGACCCCAGACATTAATTTTCGTGCCGAACATGGAGAAACAATTTTTTTTTCGCTTGTTCAGAAAAGAAGTTACAGAGAACTTTGATTATTTTCTAAGTGGGTTATAGAATCCTAGACCTGGGAGACGGCCTCAGGGATTGTCTACCTGCCTCTTAGTACAGCGATGGTCTTTATTTGTACAGCTCTGGACGACTTGGCCTTATCTGCCATGCACCCTTAGGCATCTTCTGGCCTCCTGACGGGTGCTCAGAAACTCACTTCTGATTCCCGATCAAAGCAGAGTAGGTCCTCAGGCACCAGGATGAGGGTTACTTTTATGTTGTTCAAGTATCACAGTCCAGACCTCCTCTTCCGTATGGAAGTTACACTTTCTCACTGCAACAGTTGCTTTCTGGAGCTGTACACCAGTTTATTTTCTTGTCATTTTCATCAAACAGTAAATAGTGCTTTCCTTGAAAGCAATATACCTGGTCTTTTGGCCAAATGTTGTGGCCTGTTGGTATAGAGTCATCCTACATTTTTAGCTTTGTCTTGGAATTATTCATTTTACAAGTATTGGCTAAGCCCTGCTTTGCTGGAGTGCAGCCTCATTAGCCTGTGTTTCAGCAGGCATTTGAGGGCTGCTTCCTGATGTTCTCCCAGCACCATGTTTTCTAACTATCAGTCTGAGCAATGACAACAAGAATCATGTTGTCTAAGTTGTTTTTTCAGCAGCTGCCTCAGCCCCCACTCTCCCCAGACCTCTTGGAAATAGCTATGTTACTTACCTGATCACAACAGCCTACACTCTGGCCTCGCTAGTCACAATGCTGTTAGGTTGGTGCAAAAGTAATTGCGGTTTAAAAGGTTGAAAATAATTGCAAAAACCGCAACTACTTTTGCACCAACCTAATAATAGGCCTGGCTGCAGCTGTTAGTTCAAATTTAGTTTGAGTTACATAATCATGGCTAAGATCAAGCTTTGTGCTTTTACCTCTGCGTGCTCTGCTGTGTGGCATCACTTTTTTTCCTGTGTTCCTAAGGTTAAGTAACATAAACCCATTGTGATCTCTATTCTGCAAGCTAGACTGCATTCTGATTTAACACAGAAGCAACTGGTTTTGCAGCCTTTGAGCAGTCCAGGTGTTGGTACTTCGTTACATACTGTGAGCCTGCAGGTGCATTGGCAATCTTAGTTTTGTTATTTAATTCAAAGTGGTTTTAGTTTTACCTAATAGAAAGGGACTACTTTTGCGGATATCTCTTTAACTAATTTTTCTTTAATCTTTCTCTGTCCCCAGATGTGTGTTAATAACATTATTATTCCTTTGAGATAGGGAGGAGGCAAGAATCACTCTCCCCATTTCAGAGATGAGAAAACTGAGGCATGAGACTTTCCTGGACCCAGAATTGGAAATAGAGATGAAATGAGATCCCAGGCTCTCTCCCCTCTCCAAGACACCCCTGCCCATGGCTCCTGGCTCACCCCTGGCCAGGTTGGAAAGTGCTGTGGTTGCTACTTGCTATTTCTGACATGAGATTTTTCCAGGCAATCTGGAGACAAGTCCTCTCCACCTTCCATCACCCCACTGACCCTGGATCCCCCAGATGTCACTGAAGAGAAGAGGTCTATCCAGGCGGACCCCACCCTGCAGGGAGATATGAGGCACCTGACCCTGGAGGGAGTGGAGGAGGCGAATGGGGAGGTTCAGCAGAGGTGTGGGGAAAAGAGCCTGTCAGAAGCCTCAGAAGATCCCAGCGTCGGGGGCCTGAACCCAGACCCCACAGACAGCAAGACCCTTCAAGGTATAGCTCTGGGAGTAGAAGGGTCATCTCCTCCCAGTAGGAGACTAAAGCTGCAGTCTCCTGGCTAGAGCGGCACCAAAGCTGTGGGAGAGGGGAACGTCCTTAGTTTTGGTGAGGGTGGTGCGGCAGCCCTTCGACATCTCACCTGGCAGTCTTTTCCACATAAGTCATGTTTTCCTGGGTGCCAGTCTGCCCTGGCATTCGGACTATTGCGAGCTACAGAGCCCTCTGAGGTTTCTTTCTGTCAGAAAAGCATTGGCTCCTGGCTGAGGAGCATTTTGTGACGCCTTCTCTAAAGGCTCAGTGCTCCAGAGAGTCTGGGAGCTTTGGGACCTGGGAATGGGTTCCTTTTAGAGCTAAGGGGTCGGGTAGGGGTGGCGCTGGGTGGGAGCACCCGCTATTCTGTGTCCCTTAGGAAGGATGTAGTTCTTCTCTTTTCCTTGCAGAACAAATGGATGCACTGTTACAGCAATGCTTCTTACATGCTTTGAAAGTCCGGATCAAAAAGGCTGACCTCCCATTACTCACCAGCACGCTCCTTGGTAGCCACATGTTCTCCTGCTGGTATGGAAGGCATGGTGTGGGCTGGTGGCCGGGGTGTAGGGCTCTGTCTTCCTCCTCAGTGGTAGGACAGGCCAGGACTGATGGACGGTTTGACTGAGGGACGTGCTGTGGAAAGAGGGGAGTAGAGGGTTGATCTGGCAAATAAAGTAGGGCCTGAGTTTCCAAAACTTAAATTTTAGCCAGTGAAAGGATGTTGAGGAAGTGAAGGTTAAAATTCCCAAGATTCTCAGAGCACTGCCTCTGCTGTGGTAATTCTGAGCCGCTTCTCACGAATTGGGCAGCACATCCTGTCCAGGAAGAGTTCCAGGGCAGCCTGTTTGACAGGAGGCTCCTGGAGTGTTCAGCCTCCTCACTCGTGTCCTGAAAAGTAGGTGGGCCAAGCTAGGTTGTATCAGGAGGAAGAATCAGTGTGAACCCCCACCATACCCCCAAGCACAGACGGCGAACTTGAACTCGTCTTTGGGCTTCTGTGAGCCCTCATTTCCAGCACTTGCAGGATTGCTGTCAAGATTAAATAGGCTGACGTTTAGTAAGCACTCAATAAATGTTATCATGTCAGAAGGTTTGCTCATTAATTTTTACCCTGAGATGGAACTTCTTTCTTCCTGAGAATGTTGCTCTGTTTTGTAAAACGTGGTTTGACCAGAATTCCCGTCCCGTTCACATGGGCTTCTGTAAGGCTTCCCGGGCAGGTGTGGGGTCTGGGGGGTGTGGCGGGCACGTGGTCATGTGGCTATTTAAATTTAAGTTAATTAAACAAAATTTAAAATTTAGTTCCTCGGTTACATTAGTCACATTCCAAGTGCGTGACAGCCACGTGTGGCTGGTGGCAACCATGTTGGGTAATAGACAGAGAACATGCTGTCTTTACGGAGAGGTGTGTTGGGCAGCAATGATCTAGTGTCCTAAAGCCTGGGACCCTCTGTGATGCCGCCACTGGGCAGAGAGTTCTGGAACAGCAGCCTCTTTCTGAACTTGGAGGAGAAGGCCGAGGAAAAGTGCCCTTTTTTCAGCGTCAGGCAGGTCCCACCATTACTGCTTTGTAGCTTAACTTGCCTTTTCCATCTGCCATCAGCCCTGAAGGACGACAACTGGACATAAAGAAGTCAAGCTACAAAAAGGTAAGCAGGTCCCCTCTCTGCACACCCACAGGTGTGTGTAGGGGCACATGACATGAGCCGGATAGACACTGGGAAAGCCCTGTCTCCAGGGCTCAAGCTGGAGTTAAGCTTTTTGATTCCAGCATGGTGGGGTGGAGGGGGGAAGAAAACTCACTCTGGGCTGAGACAGTTAAGTGGGTATCCACCCCCCTCTCTCCACTTGACCCTTTTATATCTGGTTAGAATTCTGAGAAGGCTTCATCACTTAGTCTCTAGCAGCTTCTCACTGCCCGGTCCTTACGGTGACGGCCTCCTAGTTTCTAGTTTGATGAGGGCAGAGACTGTCCCTGTCCCTCCCCAGGACACGCCTAGCTTGGTGTCTGGCACGTCCTAGGTGCCCAGTGTGTGTGTGGCAGCGGTGAAGTCCCCTGCCACTGGCCCTCTCTCCCTTAGCTCTCTAAGTTCCTGCAGCACATGCAGCAGGAGCGGATTATACAGGTGGAGGAGCTGAGCAAAGG
This sequence comes from Rhinolophus sinicus, assembly GCF_057876585.1. Taxonomy (NCBI): domain Eukaryota; kingdom Metazoa; phylum Chordata; class Mammalia; order Chiroptera; family Rhinolophidae; genus Rhinolophus; species Rhinolophus sinicus. The sequence continues at coordinate 22,110,971 of NC_142511.1, forward strand.
GGTGGAGAGCATCGTGGCTGTGGACTGGAAACATCTGAGGTGAGTGCAGGGGCCGGGCCGCCACAGCTCCGCCGGCCGCGGGCGCCTGGCCAAGGGCTGGGGCTGGCCAAGGCACTAGTATAAAATTTCTTTTTTCTTTCCTTTTGCTGGGTTTTAGGATCACATCTTTCGTCATACCCGAACCCTCCCCGACCTCCCAGACTATCCAGGAGGGTAGCAGGGAACAGCCCTATCACCCTCCAGATATAAAACCCCTCTACTGTGTCCCAGCCAGCATGACACTGCTCTTCCAGGAGTCTGGCCACAAGTGAGTTTTTGGAGAGCAGCCCTCCTCTGCCTGTTTGGTATCCTGGCCTGTAGTTCTTCTCCGCCTGAGTAGTGTTCTGTGACTGGCAAAACCTGCTCTGCCCTGTGTTCCCTTTCTCCCAGATCCAGCTCAAGCCTCCTTCCCCCAGAAAGTCTCTGGACTAAATGAATGAGGGAGTCGGTCTCTCCTTTTTCTACCTATAATTATTCTTCACACGCTCCTGCTCACCTCAGTCAGGAAAAGGGAAGAAAATCGAGGTCAAAAAGCCAGGGAAAGCAGGGAGTGAGCCTTGGTGTTTGCAGGTTGTCTCCTGGCACAGCATGAACTAACCCGCGGTCGCTTCTCACCTAGGAAGGGGAGCATTCTCGAGGGCAGTGAAGTCCGAACGATCATCATTAACTACGCCAAGAAAAACGACCTGGTGGATGCAGACAACAAACAGTGAGTGGGGGGGAGGGACTCTGTGCTCTGAGTGTTCATCGTGGCAGGCAGTTTGTGGGGATGTCCGGATGGACAGGCTTGCAGGACGTCACAGCCTGGTTTCTAAACTGGGGGCTCTGGACACCTAGAGTTATTGTCTAGTGTTCAGCAACGTGTATGCCGTCAACATTGCCTATAGACTGAAGAAGTGTTATATCTATCCATTGCTGATTTTCAAATGCAGATGCTTATTGTGAGGGATAAAATGCAAACTTAAAGAATTTGCTGCAGTCATCATAGCATTTTGGTCTTCTCTGTTTCCTTAGTAAGTAGATATAGAAGGTAAACTACTAAATGAAGAGGGTTCTGTAATACTTTTTTATGTTTTCAAAAGACATCCATATGGTGAAAAACTTGTACTGGCCTAATGATGGGTAGTTAGTAGAACTGAACCAAGAATCCTGGGCTGCAGTTTTTCCCATCCCACTTTCTCCTGCACCACCGGCTTCTCCCTTGTTCTAGGGAAGCATACCTGCACCTCCCATCCAGAGCGTGCATTGCTGCCTGGACGGTGGTCCCATAATTGGATCTAGTAATCCTGAATGACTATAACGGACATTGTGATAAGAGATGAATCCTGAGCTGACGCTTGGGTCAGAAAGGGTGGGGCTGGGATTTCTTTATTGCCTCTCCTTTCCCTTTAGTCTCGTGAAATTGGATCCCATCCTATGTGACAGCATCTTAGAGAAGAGTGAACAGCACACAGTTATGAAGCTTCCATGGGACAGTCTGCTGACCAGGTAGTGGAGATTGGCAGCCCCTCCCCTTAATATCTATCACCCTGAGCTTTAGAGTTGTCATTACCTTAGTCTCTGACTTTCATTCCATAATTTGTATCATGTCACTCTACATAAACATGAGCGTGGGTAATTCTGATGTGGAGGGTCTTGGGAACGATTTGAGCCAACACAATAGAGAACTTGAAAGGGAGAAAGAAGAACACTAATTAAAAATAAGAACTTCAGAAAGATTTAGAAGCCAAAAGAAGGCTGAGGCGGAATTGTCTTCAAGTCTTTAAAGGAAAGAGTCTTACACTCTTTGCACAGAACCAAAACTGAAAATAATTTATATCAGGAGTTCACAAACTACAGCCACGTGCCAAATCTGGCCTGCTACCTGTTTTTATAAATAAGGTTTTATTGAAACATAGCCACACCCATTTATTTATGTATTGCCTGTGGACTGCTTTTGTGCCACAATGGCAGAGCTGAGAGGTTGCAACAGACAATGTGACTCTTAAAGCCTAAAGTATTTACTGTCTTGCCCTTGATAGAACAAGTTTGTTGATCTTAATATATATGATACCATGTTTCCCCAAAAATAAGACCTAGCCAGACCATCGGCTCTAATAGGTCTTTTGGATCAAAAATTAATAAAAGGCCCGGTCTTATTTATCCGGTCTTATAGTAAAATAAGACCGGCTCTTATATTAATTTTTGCTCTAAAAGACGCATTAGAGCTGATGGTGCTGCTAGGTCTTATTTTCGGGGAAACGGGGTAGCAAGAGAAAATCCGATTAGATAAAAAGCAGAACTTCCTTGTGTTCTATAAAAGATACATTATTGGAACTTGTCAGAAATGTGAAGTGCATGTTACCAGGCTGGGTAAGACAGAGTCTTGAGACAGGCAGTAAACTCCACAAAGAAGCTTGGGTAAATTCCCAGAAGACCAGGCCAGTGGACAGTTTCCAGGGGCTCAAGTCACTGTTGTTCCCTTCTCTGAATCAGTGAGTCTCGACTTTGACCACACTTGGGGAGCTTTAAAAAATATAAATGCCTTAAATCAGAGTTTCTGATTTAATTGGTGTGGGTGCAGCTCCCTAGTGATTCGAATGATTCTAAGCCGGGGCGAGCCACTGCCTGCAAGATCAGCCTACACCCCGCTGCCTGCTGGTGGTGCAGTGTGAGGAAGCAGTTCCTTTGGCTTTACCGGACTACAGCTCATTAATGCTCATTGCAGATGTTTGGAGAAATTGCAGCCTGCCTATCAAGTGACCTTTCCCGGGCAAGAGCCGGTTGTGAAGAAAGGCAAAATCTGCCCAATTGACATCACCCTAGCACTGAGATCTTATAATAAAAAGGTAATTTTCAAAAAGACACAATGCTTGAAGATGGTGATTTAATGGCCCTTTTAAGTTCTAGTCTCCCTTAATGTGATTGGAGGTTTTTAGATTGGCCTCAAACACCTCAAAGGTTGTTCATGAAACACCCACGTTTGTGTGATTAGGCTGGGCCCTGTATTAAACAGGTGAAGCTGGTCCCTCACTCACTGCCCTCTAGGATTTTGTGCTAGGAAACTTGCTAGAGCCTCCTTCCAAAGTTAAACAAGATTTTATTTTTTTCCTTAGAACTATATTGTGGGCTTTCCCCTCTTATTCTATTACCTCTTGGGCTTTGGTCAATGCAAATAACTTGTAAAGAATTGGTGTAGGAACTGACCATGTTTAACTTGGCCACACAAAATCATAGGGAACAAATTACATCTGTCCTCAAATATGTGAAAAGCTGTCTTCAGAAAAAGGAATGCACCTATTCTGTATGCCTTGAAAAGATAGGAGGATGATTGGGTAGAAATTCCCAGAAGACAGACTTGGGTTCAAAATAAGGAACTTTCTAGAAATGTAGTTACGAATGTGGGCTTTGGGATTAGAGACCTGGGTTCAAACGTGGCCTTTGCCTCGCTGCTTGACCTTGAGCAAGTTACTAATTAATGTCTTTTTGCCTGCATTTCCTTATGTAAAAAATGGGAATAATACCTACCTTATAAGGCACTGTGAGACTCAATGAAGGAATATACATAGGTGAAACACTCAGAATAGTACTTGGCCTATAAGCATTCGGTAAATGAGAACCAGTAACGATAACTTAATAATTAGCAATAGCCACTGTTTCTCAAGTGTGTAATTATGTGCCAGACTCTGTACTAAGCAATTTCTGTGTATATTAGCTTATTTAAACACTCATTTTTTGTGTGTTAATAATTAAAATTGTCCAAAATTGAAATTGGTGCTTTCTAAAATAGGAAGTTATTTTCTGGAGGTCTGCAAGCAAAGATTAGGCAATCACTTGTTGGGGAAAGATGTAGTCAGGACTTTGTGCGTCAGGTAGGGGCTTGGAATACATGTGACTAAAAATGTATTACCAGTTTTGAGATTCCCTGGGGCTGGAGACCTTTAACTAACGTGGGTTATTTGGAGCTTTTATAGACTTTGTTGAAAGCAGCCCTCCATGACCCACTCCTGATAATAACGCACTTTACCATCTCTAGTAATGAATAAGAGAGAACTTGTTTTAAAGAAATGGCGAATTGTGACTTTTTAAACAGTATTAATATTTTTCTTTTTTATCTCAAAGTCACATACTTGTCATGTGAAGTTGATGAAAAAGAGAAAAAAGCATGTGTTACAGATGAGATACTTGGTATTAAGGAATTATTGTTTATTTATTTTTAAGTGTAATGATGGTTTCATCTTTCTGTTAAAAAGAGCCGTTATGTTTTGGAGATACATGCTGAGATAGTTGTAGGTGAAACGATGTGGTGTCCAGGAGGATCTGCTTTAAAGCAAAATACAGAAGTGGGGGGTAGATGGGGATCTGGATGAATCAAGGTTGGTCACGAGTTCATCATTTTTAAAACTGGTGATGGGTACACGGGAGCTCATTTTACTGTTCTACTTTCATTTATATTTTAAATTCTCCATAAGAACTTTTTAAAAGTACGAGGTGTGATAAAAAAAATACAGTGAGTGTTTCAGCAAAAAAAGTATTACAGTAGGAGACACTAATCCCCCTCAAAATACTCCCCCTCACTTCAAACACACTTATCCCATCGTTCTTGCCATTTTCGGAGGCAGTTCTGGAGTCCTCTTTTGTGAGTGTCTTTAGTTGCGCTGTTGTGGCTGCCTCGATGTCCTGAATCGATTCAAAATTTTTACCTTTCAAGGTCATTTTGCACGGTGCCAGATTTGGTGAATAAGGTGGATGAGAACACACCATAATGTTTTTATGTGACAGAAATTGCTGTACCAGAAGCGATGTATGACACGGAGCATTGTCATGGTGGAGGATGATTTATGACATACTTTAAAGCACACCTTTCAACCGTAGCTCACACCTGATTGACTGCACTGAACAAGTTGAAACTTGTCACACACTGTTACTAAGGTTCAGTGCGCCGCTTCCTGTATTGAAGATCCCTGCCTTTCCATTGGATGGCACTAGGCATCAGCATTCACTGTGTTTTTTCATCACATCTCATATATGTTAAGTGCAGTATAAAGAGTATCCCTTTATGTATATAACACATAGATGGGTAGAAAGAATCAATTTAGAAGCACAGAAATAAATTTTTTGGATGAAAAGGTACCATGGTTGTGGGGGTGGTGACCATGGAGCGTGAGGAGGCTGCTGAGGCTCTAGAACGCCCCCTGGAGGGCGGGCATGTGGTCTGCACCCACCATCAATCTGTCTCCCCCAGGTGACCCTGGTCCGGAACTTGGAGGCCTATGGTCTGGACCCTTGTGCGGTGGCTGCCATACTGCAGCAGCGATGCCAGGCTAGCACCACTGTCACTCCTGTCCCTGGGGCCAAGGACGGCCTGCAGGTCCAGATCCAGGGAAACCAGGTCCACCACCTCAGCCGACTGTTGCTTGGTGAGTGTCACCTCTGAAGAAGTAGGGACATTGATCTCACTTGATAAAAATCTTAACGCCAACTCAGCTCACTCTGGTTATCGTAATACCCTTGTATATATATATGGCCATTTAGTTTTTTCCAGCCAGCAAGAGGTGGAGCTAATGTTTGAACCGGATCCTTTGGCCCCAAAATTCAGTGTTCTCTCCATCATACTACTAGAGTAGTTTTCTTCCGGCTTCCCTTTTGACAAAACATTTCTTGAACACTGAAACTGTGTGAGGCACTTTGCTGAGCTTTTTGCAGAAACAGTCTCTCAAGCGTAGTGATGCTGCAGAGCTATTTCTGTTTTTGCAGATGAGGAAACTGAGGTTCCGCGAGGCTCAGTACTGTTCCGAGGGAGTCAGCTATTGGGTGCTGCAGCTGGGCTCTGCGCTTTGATTGGTCAGATTCCAAAGCCTGAGTTCTTTGTACCACCTCTGGGTCAGCCAGCCTGCAGTTTGTCTTCCATTCCAGGCATCCTTCACAGCTCTGCTGAGTCAACTTTCTAAAGCAGATGTGATCATATCACTCCCCTCTAAAACACTTTTGATGCCTCTTCAATACCTTCAGAATAAACTCCAAAGCTCAGGAAAGTAGACCCTCCCAGTCTGACCCCAGTCTTCTCGTCAGGCCCTCTCTGGCAGCTCCCACGTGGCCACCCCAGGCCTCAGCCGTGCTGGATCCTGCTGTCCCCCAGACACACCACGCACATTCACACCCGGGTGCTCTCCTAGGTCTCCACAGCCCAGCCCTAAAGACCCATTGGCCAGCTTAGGGGTCACAGGAAGCCTTTCTCAGATCAAGGCCCTTTTTTTTTTCTATTTCCTTAAATTAGCACTTGAAAAATTGCTAACATAGCACTTTTCAGTTGTGTTTATATCTCTGGTTAGTGTCTGCAACTAGGCTAAGTTCTTCTAATGTCTGAACCGTCTGTTAGACCTGAGCAGCTTGAGTCAGACACCTTGCCTTTTTCATCGTTTTTTCATGCTTTAGGGCCTGGCATATAGTAAATGCTCAGTAAGCAAATTTATTTATGACCTAAGGCAGTCCAGCAGTTTACTTTTAAAGTTGAGCCTTTTTAAGCAAAGAACCCCATATGAGGTCCTGGGAAGAATTGCAGAGGAAAATAGGCAAACACATGACTGAACACACACACATTCTCTGTCATGAGAAAATATTAAATGCCTGAAGTACACCCAGCAAGTAGCTATCAGTGTGAAAATTATTGAAATACATACTTTCGCCTTGAAGTGTAAAGAAAAATGGTCTGTCCCAGAAGGCTTCCCACAGGAGCTGAGTTACAGCTGGGTGTAGAAGAGCAGATCACATGGTGGAAATTGACAACAGGACTGAGCACGGGGTGGGGTGGGGGACGGAGAGGGAGAGGAGGCCAGGAGGTGGGGCAGGGGGACAGAGAGGGAGAGGAGGCCAGGAGGTGGCTGTGTGGATTGGGTTCCATGGGGCCCGGGGCCAAGGAGGGACATTGTGAGACAAAGGGGAGCTGGGGCGGGGGGGTTGGGGGGAGAAAGGAGCAGGCTTATGCCCCACTGACAAGTTTCTGCTTTTTGGATTGTAGAAGAATATCAGCTTCCTCGAAAACACATCCAAGGCCTAGAAAAGGCCCCCAAACCTGGCAAGAAGAAGTGACAGATTCTTGTTTCATACGGAGGAAATCCAAGCTCTGGGCTGGTCATTTATATAAGCATTTTCAGCTTTTGCAGACAAAAAATATATAATTCTTTACCAAAATAAATTTTTATTCTAATCTAAATCTGATTTCCCTCTTGTTTCCTCCACTTAGCTAAAATGTACTAAATTTTCAAGTCAGAAGCCATTTTCAGTAGACAGAAGAGGCCATCGTGGAGTGCCTTTTCATTCATGTGGTTTCAGCGGTTTTTGTTCCTCCCCTGCTGTCAAAGCCAGACAGCCCATCCAAAGTTCAGGCAGGTGGGGCCTTCCTGTTATGTTAAAGTCTCTCTGCCAAATATTCCACAGCCTCTTGCTCATCTGTTCCTACCTAATTAACCTCCTAGCCCCAAAATAGATCCTTCCAATCTATGAAGGGTTATTTATGTAGAAAGCAGAACCCAGCTGTTCTCTGTCATCGATCAAGGCAAAAGAAGCAACAATTGGCCCTGAATTTAGACTAGATGGAAATAAGAAGCAATAAAAGCACATTAGGACATGGGTTTCTGTAGTGATTCTTCCCATCGTTGGCACACTGTCACTAACAGTGGTAAGTTGTGATGTGGCTGCAGGATGGTGGCTTTGTTACAGGGGAGCCTCATCCAGTAAAGGCTTTCTTTAGCCCCAAACTTCTTAACCTGGGGCTCATGGAAGGGGCCTTTAATTGGTGTTCAGAGCGTCCATGAACTCCCTGAAATGGTGTGCAAGATTGTATTTGATCATTTTCCTAAGAGGTTACCAGGCTTTTGTTGAATTCCCAATGAGATCACTTGATTCCAAAATGGTTCGGAACCACTGTTCTGGTCCCTGCTGAGTCCATGGAAGTCATTTCTGTGACCAAAACTCTCCTTGTACAATAGGAAAGAGTAAGGGCTAAGTTGAATTCCTTTAGAGTTCTTTGGTTTTACCATCAAAAATGTACTTATTTTTCTCTTTCTCATCTCACTTTTTAAAAGAAACCAAGATAAGAAAGCTTGAAAATATCCACAATATTCCACATTATCCATCTGGGGTTTGAAAAGAAAGGGATGGGTATACGTGTGTGATGCCTTCTATTTTTTGTTATTTAGGCCCAGAATAATAGGCCTTTTCACTTGTGACTCACTGTAAGTAAGTTTAATTTTACTAATCCCTCTGCTGGCATGAGCATATGGAATGGAGAAAGGAATTTCTAGAAGTTGACCCCAAACAAGATTTCTATTAAAATCTTTGGACAGAGTTTGATCTGAGGGAATATGGTATGTATAGTAGTAATGAAATATAGTCCTTATGTGAATACAAATTAACATGCACTACTTTATAATAGTATTTCACAAACATGATTTGTTTTGCACCATCTTGGAGGGATTGGAGGTTCGGAGAGGTTGTGTCTTGCCTTAGTAATCCCTGCTAAAGACACGAAGCCAGTAAATGGTGGGCTGGGTCGAAAATGAACATCCACTCTTAACTGGTTTGACCCAGAATTCTGTGACACAGTGCTGTCAAGACCTGTGCTTTGAATGGTTTTTCCAGCAATGGTGACACATTTGCATTGAGTCATCTTCTCTTTCCCACTTGTGAACACACAGGTACATGTGAAAAGGCAAGGGGGAGTTAGGCTGTGTAACGCATTCTTTTTTATGAGCTAAGCCAAATTATATCAAGGTCAAACTTAGAACTTTGAACTTAAAACCAATGAGTTTCAATGAAAAGTAGAAACCGGTTCATTTCTATGTTTTGGCAAAATTACTGAAAAATACATTTCTTGGTGGTGAACAAATATTACAGATATGCCCTGTCGTGCGGGGCGGCCTGCGGGGGCTCTGGTCCCGCTCCCCACATAAGAACGCAGGATATGGTGAGGCCAAAAAGGAACACCCACGGAGCCATAGGTAGGGGAGTCATATCGCTATAGTCTCACTGGAGGCTGGGCCAACCGGACGCGCGACCTGCCGTCAGCCTTTCCGCCAAACGACTGACGACTCTCCTCCACTCTCCTCGACTCTGTTCCTCTGCTCTCTTCCGCTCTCCTCAGCTCGTCGGCAAGCCTCGGCTCTCCTCCATGGCCGCAGCAGTTATATTAGCGGCCAATCGGCTAACCGGCCACAGCCGACAGCCAATCAGCCACAGCCGACGGCCATCCACTACCCGAGCCAGCACCTTTCCACGTGAGGCCGAGAGCCTGTAAACTACTTTCTGGGGCTCTGTCCCCACAGCCCCATTTTGGGATAATTTGGAGAATGTTTATTGGACAGTCTCTCTGACAGGGAGTTAGGGAGTGAACTGAATGAGCTCTGATGAGCCCCTAAAAGCCCGAGGGTCCCCATTCATTGCATTATGTGTGATCAATACAGGAAGGAAGGCAAGACTCTTTTTAATAACTTTTATGTGATTGTTTTCATGATTTCTGAAATGTTCCAAAGAGCACTTTGATGGAAGTTAGATAATGCTCAAGTGAAAAGACCATTTTGGTCATATAATCTAGCCTTCTTCCTCCAAGTGAGATGATCTTAAACTTTCAACTACATTCTTATCTTATTTTGATACTTAGGCATGTCTTGGAGATATTGTGGGTTTGGTTCCAGACGACCATAATTAAGCAAGTATCACAATAAATTGAGTTGTAATCTTAGTGATGGTAGAGGGTCTTGCCTTCAATTTGTACAAAAGGCAACACCTGTGAAGCACAATAACGTGAGGTATGCCTATAGAGGGCTAGATTATACGACCAAAATGGTGCTTTCACTTGAGCATCATGCCTATAATCCTAAGAAATAGAAGCTATACAGGTGGCTAACAGACACATGAAAAGATGCTCAGCATCACTGATCATCAGGAAAATGCAAATCAAAACCACAATGAGCTATCACCTCGCACCTGTCAGAATGGCTATTATCAAAAAGTCAACAAATATGTGTTGGAGCGGATGTGGAGGAAAGGGAACCCTTGTGCACTGTTGGTGGGAATGTAAATTGGTGCAGCCACTATGGAAAACAGTATGGAGATTCCTTAGAAAACTAAAAATAAATCTACCATATGTTGCAGCAATTCCATTCTGGGTGTGTTTTTTTTGGGGGGGTTCTGTTTTGTTTTTGAAGAGGACGAAACCACTAATTTGAAAAGATATATATGAGTTCTAGTCAATATGACAGAGTAGGTAAATGCTGTGCTCACCTCCTCCCATGACCACATCAAAATTACAACTAAATTACAGAACAATCAACCTGGAGAACCATCTGAAGACTAGCTGAACAGAACTCATAACTATGGATGCTAAGATTGGTAGGAGGGGCAGAGATGCAAAAAGGGCTGACCCCACACCCTTATGTGGTGGTTGAGAATTGGGAGGGATATCTCAACTGCAGAAGTTCCTTGTGAGAAGTGAGGGGTCCCACCCCCACAATGGGCTCCCCACCCCAGAGCACCAGTGCTGGTGAGAGGGACCCCCACAACATACAGCTGTGAAAATAAGTAGGTATTCGTCCATAAGGGTGAGACAGAAGGCTACTGGAAACACAAGTGTCCCCTTAAAGGGCCCGTGCACAGACTCACTTGCTCCCAGGCACTCACCATGGGCTCCAGTGGAGGGACAGCAGCTTGGGGGGCGCAGGTGATACACAGAGAGAGACTGACTTTTGGGGTTGCATGATGAGGGCTGGAGGGACAGTGGCCACTGACCCTGTGTTGAGCTCTCTCCACACAGTTAAAACTGAATCTGCATTGGCTTGGTGAATTCCACTCATGCCACCCTGATGACTCCCCGGGACCCCTGACCCACCCAACTCGCACAACATCAGAGGCTCTTTCGGCAGTAGGTAGCTGGCCTTGGCTGGCACTGCAGTCTTTCTTTAAAAATATCGCAGAGGAGAACCAAGATGGCGTGGTAGGTAAACGCTGTGCTTACCTTCGCTCACAACCACATCAAAATTACAACTAATCTAGAAAACAACCATTATTGAGAATTGTCTAATCAAGCTGAACTGAAGCCTTTCAACTAATGACGCGCAGAAGAAGCCACCTCCAGACTGGTGGGAGGGGTAGAGACGCGGAACTGGCTGGTCCCACACCCATGTGTGACCATGAAAGATCAGGAGGGATATTTTGGCTGTGGAGTTCCCTTCCCATCCCCCAGAGGAGCGAGAGGTCCCAGCCCCACCCCAGCCCAGCGTTCCAGTGCCAGGGAAAGAAGTCCCCATAATTTCTGGTTGTGAAAATCAGCGGAGATTGTGACTGAGTGAGACTAAGTGTGACTGTACTCACAAGTGCTCCTCTAAAAGGGACAATGCATGGACTTACCCACCAATGGAATCACTTGTTCTGAGCTGGGACCTCTTGCTCCACTGGACCAGCAGCTGGAAGGCAGCAGGGACATACAGATTGTTCCCCACCCCCCCTTTTCTGGCTTGGAACAGGGGCTGGAGAGGCGGTTTTCTCCTGGATGGGGAGCTGGCAGAAGCTATTCTTTCTTTGCTGAGGCTTTCCTGCATGTGGATGCAGGCAGCTGCCATATCTGAGTCTCTGTCATTTGTTTGCCACGCCCTGGCGATTGGAGACCCAGCCCTGCCCAACTTTCAGGCATACCCAGGCTGCTTCCAGGGGCTTTTTTGTGCAGACCACCTGCCTTGGCTTAAGCTGCAGAGTTTCCTAGAGTAACTGAAAGTTTTGTGGAATCCAGACAAGCAGCATTTGGCTTGAGTGTGTCCTGTACCTCTGGCTGAGCAGCCCTAAGTGTGGCACTAGTGGCAGCCAGCCTTGGTTTGTGGCTTGGCCTCTCAAGGTGTTTCCAAGCATGGCATGGGTGGCAGCCATCTGCAGATTTCTTTGTGGCTCCTGCCAGGTGGCCCTGTGTTGGGCATGGGCTGTGGCTGAACTTGACCTAAAGCAGATCCCCTCCAAGGTGGTCCTGGGGCTGGCGCCCCCAGTGTCCAGCTTTGAAATGAGCTGGAGCATTACCCAGCCTCCTCCAAGTATGACACAGCCAAGGGGTGGATTGGGCAGGTACCAGAGTCCTGCTGAAGCAGATCCTGCTCTGTAGGGTCAGTCCCTGCACAACAACCCTTCCACTGTAGGTCAAGGCCAGTCCTCACAACCAGTGAGCCCTAGGGTCAGTCCCTCTCATTGATGTGCAATTATCAACCGAGGCTCAACTACAAGAGGAGGGCACACACAACCCACACAAGGGACACACCTGGAGCGTGTGGCTCAGGTGACCAGAAGGACTGCACCACTGAAGACCACAGCACACCTACTAAGGCCACTCTATTAAGACCAGAAGACAGAGCAGCCCTACCTAATACATAGAAACAAATACAGGGAGGCAACCAAAATGGGGAGACAAAGAAACATGTCTGAAATAAAAGAACAGACCAAAACTCCAGAAAAAGAACTAAGCAAATGGAAATGAGCAACTTATCAGATGCAGAGTTCTAAACACTAGTTATAAGAATGCTCAGTGATCTCAGGGAGAACTTCAACAGAGAGATAGGAAGCACGACAATGGAGATGGAAACCGTGAAAAAGAACCAGTCAGAAATAAAGGATACAATAATGAAAATGAAGACTATATTACAGGGAATCAACAATAGATTATATAAAGCAGAGGATCCAAACCACAATATAGAAGATAAGGTAGCAGAAAACACCCAACCAGAGCAGCAAAAAGAAAAAAGAATCCAAAAAACTGAGGAGGGTTTAAGGTTCCTCTGGGACAACATCAAGTGTACCAATATTCGCATTATAGGGATGCCAGAAGAAGAGAGAAAGCAAGGATTTGAAAATCTATTTGAAGAAATAATGACAGAAAACTTCCCTGACCTGGTGAAGGCAATAGATATACAAGCCCAGGAAACGCAGAGAATCCCAAACAAGATGAACCCAAAGAGGCCAACACCGAGACACATCATAATTAAAATGCCAAAGGTTAAAGACAAAAAGAGAATCTTAAAAGCAGCAAGAAAAAAGCAGTTAGTTATCTACAAGGGAGTGTTCGTAAGAATGACCCCTCATTTCTCAACAGAAACTTTGCAGGCCAGAATGGATTGGCAGGAAATATTCAAAGTGATGAAAAGCAGGGACCTACAACCAAGATTACCCAGCAAAGTTATCATTTAGAATTGAAGGACAGATAAAGAGCTTCCCAGACAAGAAAAAGCTAAAGGAGTTCATCATCACAAACCAGTATTACAAGGAATCTTAGAGAGATTTCTTTAAGGTGGGAGGGGGGTTAAGGATGGGTGAAAGGGGAAGGGATTAAGAAGTACAAGTTGGTTGTTCCACAGTAGTCATGGGGATGTAGGGTACAGCATAAGGAATATAGTCAATAACATTGTAATAACCATGTATGGTGCATAGGAATGAGGTTGGGGGCAGGGTGAAAAAGGTGAAGGTATTAAGAAATACAAATCGGTAATTACAAAATAGTCATGGGGATGTAAAGTAAAGCATAGGGAATATAATCAATAATATGATAAAAACTGTATAGTGCCAGATTGACCTAGTTAGGGGGATCATTTCCTAAATTATATAAATGTCTAACCACTGTGCTGTACACTTGAAACTAATATAAAATAATAGTGAATATCAATTCTAATTGAAAAATTTAAAAAGGGGAGAAAAGATCAATTATTGTGATAGTGTAGTAGTATCAGATGGTTGCTGGATTTATCATGGTGATCACTTCTTTAGCAGAGGGAATATAATCAGTAATGTGGTAATAACACTGCATACAGCTAGGTGGGTACTGTTGAATAACTATGATGTATACCTGAAACGAATATAATATTGTATGTTAGCTGTATATAAATTTAAAAATCTGGGGCCGACCAGGTGGCTCAGGCGGTTAGAGCTCCATGCTCCTAACTCTGAAGGCTGCCGGTTCGATTCCCACATGGGCCAGCGGGCTCTCAACCACAAGGTTGCCAGTTCAATTCCTCGAGTCCCAAAAGGGATGGTGGGCAGCACCCCTGCAACTAAGATTGAACACGGCACCTTGACCTGAGCTGCCACTGAGCTCCCGAATGGCTCAGTTGGTTGGAGCGTGTCCTCTCAACCACAAGGTTGCTGGTTCGACTCCCGCAAGGGATGGTGGGCTGCACCCCCTGCAACTAGAAATGGCAACTGGACTTGGAGCTGAGCTGCACCCTCCACAACTAAGACTGAAAGGACAACAACTTGAAGCTGAACGGCATCCTCCACAACTAAGATTGAAAAGACAACAACTTGACTTGGAAAAAAGTCCTGGAAGTACACACTGTTTCCCAATAAAGTCCTGTTCCCCTTCCCCAATAAAATCTTTAAAAAAAAAAAAAAAAAAAATTTAAAAATCTTTTTTTAAAATGGGTAGAGAACTGAACAGATATTTCTCCAAAGAGGACATATGGATGGCCAATAGACATATGAAAAGCTGCTCAACATCATTAATCATCAGAGAAATGCAAATTAAAACCACAATGAGATACCACCTCACTCCTGTCAGGGTGGCTATCATCAATAAATCAACAAACAAGTGTTAGCGAGGGTATGGAAGAAGGGAACTCTTGTTCACTGCTGGTAGGATTGCAAACTGGTGTAGCCACTATGGAAAACAGTATGGTGATTCCTCAAAAAATTAAAAATAGAACTACCTGTGGCCCAATAATTCTACTTGTGGGTATTTATCTGAAGAAATCCAAAACAGTAATTTGAAATGATATATGCACCCCTGTGTTCATTGCAGTGTTATTTACAATAGTGAAGATATGGCAGCCATCTAAGTGGCCATCAATGGATGATTAGATAAAGAATATGTGGTACATTTATACAACTGAATATTACTTGGCCTCAGAAAAGAATAAAATCTTACCATTTGTGACAACATGGATGGATCTAGAGGTGAAATAAGTCAGACAGAGAAAGACAAATACATAATATTTCACTTATATGTGAAATCTAAAGAACAAAGTAAATGAACAAACCAAACAGAAACAGATTCATAGATAAAGAAAACAAATGGAAGGTTCCCCGTGAGAGATAGATGAAAATGTGAAGGGGAACAAGAGGTACAAACTTCCAGTTATCAAATAAATAATCCGTGGGGATGTAATTTACAGCACAAACACAGTAGTCAACAATAGTATTGTAAAAACTTTGTACAGTGACAGAGAGCACTAGACTTATTGGGGTGATCACTTCATAAGGTATATACATGTTGAATAACTATGTAGTACACCTGAAACCAATATAATATTGTGTGTTAACTACACTTGAATAATAATAATAGAAAAGAATAAATAGGAAGAAAAAAAAAAGAAGAAAAAATAGGAGAATCCTTGCTTACCTCAGTAGCCTGTCCTGGTGTTTAAGCACGTTTAGCTCCCAAAAGCCCTCCTCTTTTCTAACTCAGTATCTCTTTCTGTAATAGGCCCCCTTTCCTCTCCTGCTCCATGGGGATGTAGAATAGCCAGTCACCGAGGCAGCACCCTCTGGCCCATGCATTTGTAGAGTTTTCTCAAGAATATTTGAACAGTAGCCTTCATGCCTCTCTTTGCTGGCAAAAGAAAATCTGACTGCCAAGAAGCATGCGCTTTTCTTGGTTCCCAGTCTCTCTCCCAGCTCCCAACTTCCATGAGAGGGTGAAGTTCTAGGACGAGGTCACCAGTCTGAATCATTTTTGCAACAAGCTTTTATTACTTTTTTTTTTTTTAACTCATATAAGAAAGACGTTTAAAGAGAAAATATCCTTAGATGAACACTTACACACTGGCTGACACGACGACAGAAGGCACTACCAGCGGTCATACCCACCTCTGGAGGGAACTTGATCCATACTGTTTTCAGAGGCACGGACCTCAGCTTGGGTCCTGGGTCTAACTGTGCTTTAGATAAAGTCTGAATTTTCTCATAATTTTCTTATTTCATAAACACCCCTATCTCTTTATATATAGCTATTTGCCTTAATGATATATATGTACATGACTTTTTTTTTCTTCTCAAAAATAAAATAGCCACCCCCATCCCCGGGAGGTTCTCAGCAGCATTCACAGCAGTCGCAGCAGGAGCCGTGCCTTCTATTCATGTAAAGGACATGCAGCATGAAGGAACAGGACTCTCTACCCACTCCCTTTAATATACAGCAGGCAAGAGAGTCTTTAGGGAGGGAAGTGATAAGGCTGAGCATGAGATGGCAGGTCACCAGGGTTTTTGTGGTTCCAAAAATCTTTTCAAGCTGCTCGCCTGTCTTGCTTTTGCAGCTCTGAAGACTTGCACAGTTTCTATGACGGGGGATCAGCATTCTTTCTGGGATCCAGGGCAGTGTGGACTCAGCAACAGCCAGGGAGGGACCTTCTGAGGCTACACAAAGAAGCTTGGGCTTGAAACCACCCAAAGGGACTTGGGAAGGCGGAGGACGTCGAAGAAATGTTCTCTCTGAGGCTGGGTTGGAAATCGGTCCTGTTTGACAGTTACAAGCCCTCCCTCTGCACTGGACTGTCTTTGCATCCTGGCTACTTGCTTGAGTTGTTTGGCTCGTTTACTTTTAAGTTTGGACCTAAACAAAAATCCAGTACAAATGTAGAGTTGGGAATGTGATCCGCCGTGTCAATGTGGTTTGACATAATTTCCGGGACTCAAAGCACAGGACCTTCATAGGAAGAAGGGCTGTGAGCTCATCCCACACCGGGAGGGAGGGCTCTCCTGGCCTCGTCTCCCACCCTGCCATGGTCCACTTGCTGTCAGGAGCAAACCAGCGGCAGAGCTTTAAGCATGTGCACCCTGCTCCTGTCTCTCTGGAAACAAAAAGGCACTGAGGTCAGCGGGAGGGCCAGCCCCACGCTCGCTGAGGGCAATGCCCCGGCTGGCCTGTGCTTCGGAACACAAAGGACTCCAAGTTGACTGAGTTGGATGTTCCCCCTCTGTAATCAAGGCAGCTCCTCTGGCAGCACCTGGAGATTCCACAGTGCCCGTGGGAGGAGGCAGTGCTGGAGGCCCAGGGGAAACCAAGGCAGCCAGGTCCTCCCCTGTTCTCCAGCTGGGGGAAGGCTGAAGACCACTTGGACACATTTCTCGGCAATACTTTTTGGCTTTCTCTGACTGCCTGATTTCCGTACTCAGCAGGAGACTTCTAAAATGGTAACGAGTTGGTTTCCCCTTAGTGAAAACATGAGGATGACGGCAATATTAAATTCAAAGTTGTAACTTAAAAACAAACAGTTGGTGACAAAGACGTGGCTAAGTACCACCCATACGCAGGTGTATATGCCTTTGGGTTTATGTGCACACTTGGGAGATGAGAGCAGGATCAGGGCAGGCTGCAGCATTTCCGGAAATCTCTGAGCCAACCTCAGCTCCGGTGCTCCAGACTTGAGCATCAGGGGCCCATAGGCGACAATCTGTTTATGAGCCCCATCCTGCTCTTGGGGGCTTAGCTCAGACCTGCTAAAGGAATATGCTACAACTTTTGACTCATAAATAAAGGTACTGCAGGTAGCAAGAGGGAAATTGAAGCATAAAAGCCAGAGGAATAGCATACATCTCTAACCCCCTTTTTCTTTCTTTGCCGGCTGGTGTGAACAGTTCCAGTCTGGTGACGAGAGAGGCAGCTATTTGGTTTGTGAAAGGCTTGCAGACTGCGAGGGGACAGTGGCTGTCCTTTCACACGAGTGCTGCTCCCTGGCAGTGTGCTGAAGGGCGCTGCACGGCGTGTGCAGGACCCGGCCCCACACACACACCTGTGCCACGTCTGGGACTGCTGGGCGGGCTCAAATGCACCCGCCAGAGGTGTCCTGAGAAAACATGTCTGTTGCAAAATAATAATTAATAATACAAATAAATCCGCGGGCACTGGGAGCAGAGGGAGCCGGGCCGGTTAGCCGGGTTTGCCCTGGGACTCTCTTAAGGCCTCCTGCAGTTTCTGCCTAAACTTGTTGTATTTCTTCTGCACTTGTTGGATTTTGTCTTGCTCCTCCTTTTCCAGGATTGTTAGGAAGTTCTGGAGCTCGGGGATGGAGAAGGCATCCCACTGCGAGACGAGAGGGAGGTGGGGGAGAAACAGAATAGGAGACAGGTTAGAAGTCACCCAAGGGGCCCTGCTGCCTCCATCTTCACACAGCTGCACACAGTCTGCTATGGACTAAACAGGTGCAGTGAATACAGCTTGCATTTTCCATGTCATACAAGCAATGACATTTCACATCCTGGTATTTCATCACCAAGAGGTACTAGTCCATGAGCTATGTTTTTATTGGGAGAATCGATAATGTTAAATATTCTCTCTTGCAGCTGAGATCTTAACAGAGATGCTATGACCGTCCAGGGAGCCTGCTGGTCTGTCCCATCTGTCTGCCGGGGTGATCAGAGGCTCCCAAAGTGCAGACCCTCAGGATTTGAAGGAGAGCTGGACTTGCACTCAGGAGCCTGGGTCTCAGCCTGACTCCACCATGTGACTTTGAACTCATCACTCCACCCTTCTCATCACCCATGGAATGAGGGTATCTACCCTCCTTGGCTGGCAGAGGAGATCATGAGATAATGTAACCTGCAAAGCTCTGCAGAGCCTGGCTGGCCCAGACCTGCTCGATGGGAACTGCCCTCTCAGGCTGAACCAGAGCTGAGGTCCCTGGGCACCAGGAGTTTCGACTCTTAAGTTCTTTGAGCACAAATGAGAAGTAAGGTTTAGCTGGTGTCATCCCCACATGGCATAAATGAGAAAACTGAAGTCCACAGAGGGAAGGCGCTGTAACCACGGTCGCAGAGCTGTGGCCGCAGAACTAGGTCCAGGACCCAGGTCTCTAAACTCCCAGGCCTGTGAACTTTCCACTGAGCCAGTAGTGTTCATTTTCAGTGGAATAGTTTTTCCAAACAAAATCTTCCACAGACGCCAATATATGAAACAGATGGAAGCAGAACTGCCTGGTTGAAGTGGGGAGAGGGTGCAGATCCCCACCTGCCTAGGTCCCCCAAATCTCCACAGTGACTCCCCCAAGAGGGCTCCCCCAAACCCTAGGCTTCCACTGATAGCAGTGTGACGAACATTCCCCTGTTCCTGGTCACATGGCTCCACCTCTCAAGTATCCCAGACCACGGGGAACACCTGGCTGGTTTCAGCCCAGTTTATACCAGCAGCCTGGATAGTTCCCCCTGGGGAGTGTGCAGTCAGTTTTTAAGAAACAAGGAGAAACAAATGGCTCAAAATTACCCATGCCCAGTGGAACCCAGAGATGGCGCTTGCTGGGCCTCAGGCCGCCCTGGAGCAAAGCAACCTGGGCTGAACCCAAGGCGTTTCTTGGTCTCCCTCCACTCTGAGTTTTCAGAAATAAAGCACATGAAATCTCTTTCCACAGGCCTGGCCAGACACAGGCCCTGACTTGCCACCCCAGGGTGCTGACAATCCTGGATTAAACACAGAACCCAGGCTCAGCACTTACCCAACTCAACTTTCTCAAGTCGTTTTCCTGCTGCCATATGGCCCCACATATGTGGGGCAGGGAGGGTAGTGCCCACCTGTACCCACCCACTGTGCCAAGAGGGCTGCGTTTGCACACCAGCAAAGGGGCCCAGGCCTACCTCCACATCTCCAGTCTCATTCTCCTTTAGCACAAAGCTGAGCACATTCGTGTCAGGCCCAGCGAGTAAGCGCAGGTAGAGGGGGCAGTCAGTAACAGCGAGCTTCTGGAAGAGCACTGCAAACCAAGAGAGGGGCTGAGGGCTCGTCTGGGGAAAAGGGGGGCAGGGCCCGGGATGGGTGGCACAGACTGGACATACAGAGGTGGGGTGGTTATAACTGGAGGTAGCTGTCCTTTCAATCTAAGGGAATGAACCTGACAAGAATAAAAAGGGAAATAACCTTTATCTTTGGTGATTATTTAGAGTTTGAAGCACATTTCCATTCACGTCATCTCCCAAAAGATTAGGAGCGGTGGGGAGGATTCTCTCCCATTCCACAGATTAGGAAGTGGGGGCCCAGGGTGTGGTTTTCCTGAAGTCACATGGACTGAGGGGCACAGTGAGTGACACGAGCTCCATGTCCAACTCTTGGCACAGAATGCGATGTGCCCTTCCACAGAGCTGATGCCACACGGATGGCCTCACTGTGGTACCCGGAGAGAGCCATTCCTCCCTCCAGGCCTGGTGGGTTAGTAGGGGGCACAAAATTGGGGAGGTGGTTTCTGGGTGGGAGCTTGCGTTCTCATACCTTGTCCGTCCTTGTGTATCTGCTTGAAAAGTGCAAACTTCTGTGGATTGTCCACGACCATGAACTTCTTGAGCAGCCCCTGGATGACCTCACTCACGGTGGTGGTGCTGCTGATGTGTAGCTGCTTGATGGCATCGAGCGGCAGGTAGAAGGACGTCCGCTTGTCCGTGGTGGCCGCCAGATTCACTTCCTTGATGGCGTCATAGATGGACTGGGGCCGGATGCCGGCAGGCACCGTCACAGGACGCAGAAGTTTCAAATGCACTTTGATGAAACCTGTGTAGGTGCCGTCTTCACTCTGCCAGTGGGGGGATGTCACATGGGGGGCAGGGTGGGTCTGTTTTGCACGATCCTATCTGCCACTCAGGCCACCCTGAGGGCGGGCCCTCTCTAACAGGTGAGGGCAGTGCCACCCCACCTGTCTCCCCGAGTTCCTTCTGGGGGTGCTTGAGGGGCAGAGACACCTTTCCCCCCACTGGACCAGGAGAAGGCCCACAGTATCTAGCTACCAGAGAGGACACAGGCTACTGTGGCTGTCCTTCCCGGAAGACTCAGGCGGCCTACCCCAAATCTATCACCAGACAGACGCCGATTGCCTTAGGTGAGTTCCCACTCTAAGAGGCAGGGTCTGGAGTGGCCTCTTTCCAGAAACCAGCAGCCCATCTGTGACGGGATTTTCTGGCGCCTCATTTGGCTGAAGCCCCAAAGAGCCAGTTGCTGCCAGCCACCAGCAGGGGGCAGGGTCCTACTACCTTCGCCTCTCTTCCCCACTGAAGAGGGCCGTTCTGAACCTGGTACAAAGTGGGTGCCTGCCCCTCTGAGCTCTGCACAACCTAAGGAAGCTTCCCCCAGACACAGGCTGTACCTGTGCAACCACCTAGACGGGTAGAAAGGGGAGCTGGTAATGCCCGTCCAGGGCTTCCTGGAGGCAAGCAAAGCCAGACTCTTGGCCGTTGTATATCATTTAATTCTCACGAGAACTTTGACAAAAGGGCATTTTACCACTATTTTACATTGAGGCTCAGAGAAGTTAAGAAACTTTCTCAAAGTCACAAGGGGAAAAGGGGAAGAGCCAGAGACTGAATCTGTATGTTCCTCTAAAGCCCATTCTGTTTCCCTAAAGCACAGGAAGCCCTGGCAGCCCAGGCTATCCGCCTTCTACAACCCCTGAGGCCTCCAGAGGCCCAAAGAAAGGGGACCTCAAGGGGGTAGCCCCAGAATCCAGAGGGACAGCGGAGGAGCCAGACAGGAAGAGGGTGTGGAGCCGGGGGTGGGGGTGGGGTGGGCATGGGGTGGGCATGGGGTGATGGGAGGTAGGGGTGGGGGGCTGAGGGGAGGACGGGGTGGGCAGGCCTGCTCACCAGCTTCATGCCCAGGCAGTTTTTCTCCCGGCTGTTGTAGCTGGCAATCTTCTGCTTGATCTCCTGCAGTGTGGGCGGGCGCCTCGGCTCCTCTGCGGGTTTACAGACATTCTGGAACAGACACAGAAATGAAGGTGGGTGTACAATGGTTCTCAGGATGCCAAGGGGAATGAGCATGCCCTCCCAAATGCCTCTGACCGAGAAGTGAGCAGCAGCCCCACACAGTGACAACAAATTGCAGGACAAATCTATTTGCCAGACCTGGAGCTGCTAAGGTTTCCACTGCAGAGGCAAGAAAAAAGGGACCTCGTGCTTTCTGTCTGTCTGACTGTGGCAGCTAAGACTGAATGGCGGAATACAGGGAAAAACCATGGAGAGATTTTTTGCAACTCAGAAATGACCTTGTAAGCAGGGAAGAGTCTGTTTACTCCAAAGAAGAATCTGAAATATGAGTTTATAAGAGGAGTGTTGGAAAATTACTCCTCTACACCCTTGCCCTCTGATTAATTCCACTTTTAAAAGCTTAAGGGTTAAAACTAATTAAAGGCAAGCCAGTGAGTCTTTTTTTAAAAAAATGAATTGCATGGACTCAGGGCTGGCCATACCTGGGGAAGTAACTTCAGTCTCTCTAAGCCTCAGTCTCCTCACCTGTAAAATGGGAGCAATACCTGCCCCTCAGGTTTGTTGTGAGGTCAGTGTGAAAGTGCCCAGCATACAGGCACTGACTATGAACCTGGCGAATCAGCACAGCTGCATTTGCTGACGGAGGGTTGCTAGGGAAAAGATGCTTTAGGATGCTTATGGCAGATGCAAAGAAATGCAAGCCATGGTCCATCTTGGAAGTAACAATAGAGAGCTGGAAATACAGGAAGTACACATAGTGCCAGCATGTGCTGATGGGAAAGACAGTAATTCTCCCAGACCCAGAGGCCAAGGGCACAGGGACATCAGTTCAGGCCCCATGTCATAATAAGAAGTAAATAGTATATATTTGTCAAATGAATGAAGTGCTGGAGGCAGGGGGCTGTGGCCCTCTATGATAATTGAGGTGATAAACCTCCTTTACTGGGGCAGAAGGACAATCACTGTTAACTTAACACCCTCTCTGTGCAGGCACTTGGCATATATTAATCTCATTTAATTCTCACAAACCAAAACTCGGTGCTATAGAGTTTATTACCCCATTTTACAGGTGAAACAACTGAGACTAAAAGTTCAGTATCTTGCCTAAAGCCCACAGTCAGCGTGTGAACTAAAAGGAAATTCCAGGTGTATTCTGTTGTGTTCTTCCTATAACATCATGATTTATTCTTCTCATCGCTTCTCCTGGTGCCCCCCTCCTGTCCCCCGCCCAGGAAAGGTAAGGGAAACACAGAGCTGAGGAGATGGAGGTCAATGTCCTTCACACTGTGGAAGGAGTTCAGGGGTGAATTCTGGGGTCAAAGCAACTCGGTGCTTTGGTCAAGCCTCTGGATTTCTCTCAAGTTCATTGCTACCCACTTTCCCAGTTTTGTCTTGATGCTATCTGCGTGTGGATGGGAGTGCAGGAGCCACAGTTTGGGGGGATAAATAGGTTAGTTGGTCAAAACCCACACAGAATTTGCCTGATCTCAGGGCGGGTCAGGATTCTCTTTCAGCAAAAGAGAAAACTGAGGCCCAGAGGGGTGGGAGACTGTATTCCCTAGCCTGCCTCTCTAACACCATCCAACACTGTCCAGGGGTGTCTGGTTTGGGTGGGGGATTTCACAGCCACCCTGCCATCACACACCACCCAGTCGAACACAAAGGGTACCCACAGCAGATCCTGCCCTGGCCTTCCTCCCTTCAGGAAACCTGCCTGTGGGACACACGTCACACTCAGCAGTATGCCATCACTTCCTCCTCCTACTTTCTAATCCCACAGAAGCAATAAAATGTCAAATTCTGTGGCTGCCAGAGAGTACTGGTGTGGCCTCCCACCCCGCAGCATGGTGAGTCGACCTCCCTTTTCCATCACAGCATCTTCCCTTGGCCTGTCTGCTCCCCTCTGTACTTTTCCTCCAGGATCCTGATAACAGCACTGTGCTAGGTACTTTCACATACCTTGTCTTACATACTACATATCTTATTCCTATTTTACAGATTACAAAACTGAGGCTCAGAGAGTTTAAAAAACATGCCTGTGGTCCCACTGCTAGTAAATGGCTAAGTAGGGCCAAGAACCAAGTCCATCTAAGTCTACAGCCCATGTTCTTCTCAATTCACCATGTGTCCACCCTAGGACAGTGCTTCTGCTGAAGGGGCTGGCCCACCACGACCTTAATGATCACTGAAATTCCAAGCAACCAGACTAAGATGAGCAGCTGCTAAACCAAGGCCTATAAATTATGTGACCTGTGAAATCCTCATCCAAGACATATAGGATCAGTGTGTCAGGCCCAGAGACCTCAGGGGCACCACGTCACCTGCAAAGATGGCAAGGAGGAACTTCTAACTTCTGGAATGAGATGCAGTTGCCAGGATGTAGGGCCCACCCTTTCCCTAGGTGGCCACTCAGGTCTCTGGAACTGGACCTTGATTCCGTCGAAGACCACCCAAGGTGAAGCCCTCCCCAGGACATATCCCATTTGCTTGAGGTGAGTAGCAAGTGGTATGAGCTTCACAGACTGTCTTTATTCACTGTCAACTCAGGGACCCTCACAACAGAGCTTCTCAGAGCTTGACTCTTCCCTCTGAATAGCTCCTGGAGGCCCCACCCCCAGCCCATACCCTTCTGGGCACATCTCTATGGGAACTCGCCTGACCCTGTCTGCCCTCTGGGAGCTTCCAGTCAAAAAGACCAGTGTCCTGTTGTTATTATGTACGCTGTTCTGTCCATCTCTGAAGCACGCAGGATGTCACTCCTCAAGAGTGAATGGCTTTCTCATGTTCATCCACATAAAAGAGTTAAGGAATGGGAAGAACACTCTAGAAGCTCCTGGAAGGTCTCTCACAGTTTTCAACTGAGCTACAGCCATTTCCCTGTAAGAAAAGGCAGCTGTGTCCTAGCTTTCAAAGGCCAGTATTCCAGGCCTGGTTTTGAATACAGCAAGAGTCAGAGATGCCTTAACCCATGGTTTCGTCTTCTTCCTGTTCCCCTTTCCTTCAGGAGGTAAACCATCTCTTCTCCCCCGTTCCCACCACAAACCTGGGGAATGACACAAGTGGCTATAGTCCCTTCTAGGACTGACGCAGAAGACAGCCAACCAGACCTCAACACCCCGTCTGGCAGTGCCAGCAGCCCTGTGTGGCCAACACGTCAAGTGCCACACCCTGGGATGTCAGCACCCAGGGCTGCGCTGGCTGCTGCCCACACCAAATCTGGCAGACAAAGTCTGACCCATGGACTAAATGAATCACCTCCCAAAGTAGGCCAGCCAATCGGCCAGCCAGCCACAGCCATGGGGCCCACCAGTCCTTTCCCACCCAAGGGATGGTAGAGAATCTGGACGAGTGGTTGGTAAATGAGGCTGCGTGTGGAATCATGTGGGAGAGCTCCAGAAACACAGCACCTGGCTCCCTCCTGGCAAGTCTGATTTAATTGGTCTGGGGCGCAGCCTGGGCGTAAGGATTTAAAGCATCCCCCAGGTGATGTGCAGAAATGGTTGAAAAGAATAATATAGACAATTCACAGGCAATTTTAACCCTCAAGGGCCCCATCCAGCTGCATAGACCCACAGACATGTACTGCCCCCAAGGCTTCAACTAAAGGCAGTGTCTGCTGTGTGAACAAGAGCAATACTATAGTAATCTCTAGAGAATAAGGCAAGGACCCCAGTTTCCATTCACCTGCCAGATTCTCCCAGTCCTCAAAGTGAAAGATGTGTATCCGTCCATAGGCACAAAGCTAGGAACCAGGTGGACAGAGATTTGTCTCTTGGGGTGGGCCACGATGGACACAGAATGGGGAACTCACTCTGTTATGATTTAACAAACATAGGCTTTGGCCTGTGACATCACTCCTCGGGGTTTGCACATCTTGGCGCATCTGACATGGAATTCACTTGCTCGGATGAAGCCCTGGTGCTGGTGGCAGACAGTGTAGCTGTTCCCAATGCCCCCAGCATGTCCAGGGCGCTGGGGAAAACCAGATGTGTGCTCACATGTCCTAAGCCACGGAAAGGGCTGTTCCTCTCTTAGCTCTCAAGGTTATTGGGGTACAGCCAAGTGAAGAGGCTGGGTACTAGGGGTCAGGGCAGAGATGTCTCTCACAGTGATCCTCAAACTTTCCTATTAAAACACCCTTCACACAAAATAAAGAGCACCATGCCCTTGTGGTCTGGGGCCTATCTCCACGCAGCTTTCCCCTGAGTTGAATTTTACTTTATTTAACAAAAAACAACAACAACAACAAAAACCCCACAACATTTGTTAATTATGTATTCTAATCAATGACATACGTAAAGTCTTAATTTTGGTCACTGGGAAGCGACCCAATGATCTGGGAAGCAGAGGTGCTGAGCGAATCCTGTGGCTTGTAGTATCCCCAGGTGGGCATAGGGCAGTCCAAGAACGTGCCAGCAATGAGGGGACCCCCCACCCGCAGGGTGAGGAATGGGCCAAGCAGACTGTGTGTCCCACCCTCAGTGCTGGAGCCATCAGATATACCTCCATGCCTACTTTTTCTTTCACACAAAGCTAATTTTTGCCAGAAATTCCAATCTCCTTCTATTGGAACTTGTCAGCGTCTCCTTGCCACATGCTGATTTTGTCACATCACTCCTGTCTGCCCATCTTTAGAGCCTTCATCTGTCCAGGCCTCTCTGGCCATCCCAGTCCTGACTGGCGACGACGATGACCCTTAGTCTTATTTACTGGCTAACTCTGTGCCCGGCACTGTTCTACTCAGCATGTATTCGCTCATTTCGTCCTCACCAAAGGTTTATGAGGAATGTACTATCATTATGCTGGAAACTGAGCCCAAGCAAGATGAAAACTAACCTACATCTAAAGCGAACACTATACTCTCTGTCACTTAAATAAGCATCTACTTATATTAACCTCCAAATAGGCCACCGTCTTGGTTTTTCTTCCCAGCTAGACTGAAGCTCCTTAATGACTTATACTGTACTTGTATTTCTTCTCCATGTCCGGTGGCACTGAGCGTGAAACAGATAATAAATACCTGCTCAAGAATCTTCAGTGGTTCCCCATGGTCTATAGAGGATAAAAAGACCTTACTTTCTCCAGGACTTACAGTGCAGTGAGTCTTGGCTTTCCATTTGGACTGAGTTCTGTGGGAGAAGCTTCTATGCCTGTCTCGCCCACCGGGACATCCTAGAGCCTAGTTCCTGTCTGGCAATTAGTAGAGGCTCAGGTAACACCTACAGGATGGACCTAAGCATGTGCTTGGGTTCTGACCCGCGTTACCAAGGGATCTTGAGAAAGTCAGATAACCTCTTTGAGCCTCAGTTTCTTCACTTATACATTTGGGATGAAAATCCTTTATTGCCTCATAGGATTAATGCAAAGGTAAAACAACATGAGACAATGGGTACAAAAGTGTTTTGGAAATGACCAAACCCACCCAAATGCATGTATTGTTACTATCATTCCAGGCATACGAAGTCCGACCCCTGTGAGCCAATCTCCTTTTTCCCTTTTCGTGAGCACTTATTCTGGATTGGTCCACATGCCACAGAGTTTCTTCATTCTTTTATCTACAACAGTGGTTGGCAAACATTTTCTGGATGGGGCCAAATAATAAATACTTTAGGCTTTGCAGGCCATACAGTCTCTGTCGTAGCCACTCAACACTGCCATCATAGCACAAAGCAGGCATAGGATAAGTTTGGCTGTTTCAGTAAAACTTTATTGAGGGCATCTGGTCTCTGGGCAGTAGCTTGCCCACCTCTCTCTACACCACTGTTTGTACAGTTTCTTCTGTACACACAGCCCCCATCTCCCCCCTAGTTCTGTCTTCTCTGTGTAGTTTCCTGATGAAATGACATAGCAATCTCCTCATTCTCTGGTCTCCTAATACATTAGATCCCTGACATTTTAATTCCCAAATGGAGACAGGTATGTACAGGTTTCTTCTAGTCCCTGCGCTTTTCTTCTGAATCATATGTCTACCAAGTGTCCTGTTTCCTGTGCATTTCCTCATACTTTCAGTTGATGGGCCTTTTGTAACATCATTCCCACTTAATGGACACTTTTCACAAGTAGGCAAAGGCTTTATCACTTCACGGGAGTTCTGTTTATTCTCTTCCCTTCTCCAATAAGGAGGCAATAAGCTGGCTCAGGAAGGGGTGTGGGTGGGTAGCTAGGCTCACTCACTAGCTCAGGGACTCACCCCCAAACAGCAGCACCATGGCCCCAAAGCCTCAGATTCCTGCCATAGCAAAGCCACAAATTACTAAATGCCATGGACCTCTGCAGCTGCTTGCTAATGTTAAATCCACTACTGCCAGGACCTATGAAGGTGCCTTCATAGCCTACACGGCTACGTGTAATTATGTGCTGTCTTTTATTATGTAATTATTTAATAATAATTAACACATGTTAAATCCATCTCCCCAATTAGATGCTCCCTGGAGGGAGAAAGACACGAGGGCTGATGACTGTGCTTCTTTTGTGCCCCCTTGTGGGACCTGGCTGAGCACTGCACTCACCTCCAAAGAGGTGTCAGATAAAATCCTGTTCATAGGGTGGTAGGGAGAGGGCAGAGCAGCCGGGGTTATTCCCAGGCCAGAACCCAGCCATGGACACCAGTCAGGGCCAGGAGCACCTCCCACTGACCTGTACCCAGAGGGGCTGGTGCTAGAAGGCGCGGGCTGCAAGAGGCTGCAGACCTTGGCTGGAAGCCAGCCCTATGGCAGCTCCTTGCCATTTCCTGGTGAGAACACATGCAAGACCATCAAATGACCTGTCACCTCTGGGGAGTCACTTCCCCTCTCAGGGCCTCAGTTTCCTCATCTGGGAAATCATGAAGTGAGACCAGAGAACCTCTACAGCCCCTTTGCAGCTCTAAGATTTGACATACAAGATACGGTGGTTTCTTTCATCACTGCTTCCTCTTCCATTTCAGAGAACTGGGTGTGGGGCTGGGGGCCTCTTGGAGGATAGTCAGGCTTGTCCGAATTGCAGAGTGATAACTATTCTAAAACAGCACTAAGGTCAGTTCTAACCTCTGCAACTCTGTCTCATGACTCATCACTTGCTTTCTCTGCTCATCAACAAGACCCCATCTGAGCTGAGCTCAAGTTGGTCTGTACCTCATACAATTCAAGAAAACAAAACAAAAACTACCCAGGAAGCCATTTACCATGAGCCTTTGCCACATTTCCTCTTTCTTAGCTCTTAGCAAATCTGTCAGCAGTAATTCTCTTGCGCCTTGAGTGGAAACCTCTCCGGACCTGTGTCGGGTAGGAGAGCCTTTATGGCATGACAATGACCATCTGTAGGCCCCTTCCACACAGTCCTGCAGCCCGATAGCTGGGCAGGCCCCTAACACCTGGTGTTTCTAGCAGGCCTGTCCTGAATGGGAACCTCTGAAGGAGAGGGCAGACACCCAGCAGACTGGGTTGGGTTTGGAATGCCCTGCTCAATGCGCGAACCATATTCAGGCTCATCGGTCCCTCTGTGATGGGCTCAACCAGTGGGAAAAAGGAAGCCCATGGGGCCTCACCACAGGGTCCCCTCCCAGGTCCAGAAGGGCCTGTGCTCTGGATGGCTTCCCCAGCCGCACCCCTGGTAGTGAAGGGTTGATTCCCACAGGTCCCTCCGTGGGGCTGTTCAATGTCCCAGAAATAAAAGGTTGGAAACTCCTGAACTGTGTTCTCTGATAGGCTATTCCCAGCAGAGGAAGGAGGGAAGGGGCTTCAGCGTGGAGCCCCCTGTACATGCAGAACCTTGTGGAATTGGAGCTGCTTTTGGGGGATGTAGAGGGGAAATAAAGGAGAGGGAGATTTGAGAAACTGGAAAGAGATTAAAAACAAAAATGTAGAGCAGATGATCAGTGTAGACAGTCAGTCAACAGTATGGATTGAGCTTGTAGGTTGAGGACAGTGAAAGGCACCTTGGGACATGAAACAGATGGGGTGTGGTCCCTGTCCTTGGGAGCCCACAGGTTATCTGAGGAGGGAAGACACACACACATACTAAGAAACACCAGAACAAGCACAGTGCAGTCTGGGACAGACTCAGCAGCTGTCTAGCCAGCCCAGAGCAGCAACGTGTGTATGGCTGTGACGTCAGCGGACTCTCCCGGCTGCCAGCAGGTGTCCCTCCTTCCTTTAGGGGACATCTCAGTCTACAAGCAGGAGCAGGTCATCTGGGGTGAGTCAGGAGCAGGGAGGAGGCCTGCGGCTTTGGAGCTACAGTGACTTTGGTTTAAGCCCTGGAATGCCTCATTTTAATAATAAAAATCACCAACAGCCAGACACTGCTCTTAAGACTTCATAGTCACCATCTCATTTAATCCCCAGAATAACTCAGTGCGGGAGGTATATTATTACCCAGAGGCCCTGCTCTTCCCCACGAGACCCTATTGCCCCGCACATCTGGCCGGGCCTTTGGTCTTCTGTGAACTTGGGCAAGTCAGTCTCACCGAGACTCAGATTTCTTTGTGAAATGCAGGTAACAAGGCCTTCTTTATACATTTGTTGTGGAGATGAAATGAGATCACACATCTGGAAGTACTTAGCACAGTGTCTGTACACAGTAAGCACTAGTGTGCCATCATCACCCGTAGTGATGTGCCCGGCAAGGCAAAGGGAAGTTTGGATGGTGGGGATGGACCCAGTACGAGAGTCTTCTTGCCTTGACCTTGATCCCTGACAGGCATTTTAGCCAGGGCCACACTGGCTCTTGTGGGTCCTAAGCATTTTTTTCTTCGGGGCCGTGGGCCCCTTCCTCCATAACAAGTTATTGGGAATTATATTTTGTGATACCATTGGTATAAAGACAAATACATTAGTATCATATATGAAAGTATTCTTCAACCTAAAAGTTCATTTTTTCTCCTGATTTTAAAAGAAATGAAAACTTTTTTTTGCGGGCGCCTAAAGCATTGTGGGCCCCTGGCGTTATAGGCCAACTTTGTCTTATGGATAAGTCGGCAGTGCTTTCAGCTCTTGAGTCCCAGGTAGGGTAACCAACTGTCCCAGTTTGTCTGGGACTGAGAGTTTTCTCAGGATGTAGGATGTTCAGTGCTAAATTCAGGACAGTCCTGGGTAAATCAGCACATTTGGTTACCGTAGCCTCAGGGACCCCCTCGCAGGCCTAGATGGACTCCCTCCCTCTCTTGTTCCCTCTACCATAGGTTCCAGGACAGCACTTGCTCTTCTGTCCTCTGTAAAGCTGCACCCATGTTTTCCTGACACTCCCTTCTCCCCATCCTCCCGCCTGGCTGTGGCCTGTATACAGCTGCCTGAGGTGACCCCGCAGGTTGATCCCAAAGTGTAAGCTTCCCGAGGGCAGAGGCTGCCTTCTTCACTGAGGCAGTGCCCAGAATAGTGCCTGGCACACAGGAGAAGCTCATTAAACATTTGCCTAATGAATTGAATAAAACAGAAAGAAATAGTAAGACACACACATAAACACACACACACACTATCCCCAAATATAGGGAGAAAAAAAGGTTCCAGATTGTATCCAGGTGTCCATGGCTCCTACTTACTGCTGAGACAATAACTGGAAATCAGAAGAGATTCCTGTCCTCTGACTATTTCTGTGAGTAAATGATACAAATACCTTCTATTTCTGTTCTCCCCTCCCCTGAGCCTTCACAAAGCCCCTTTTTAGCTCAGAGGAATAAAGTATGAATCCAGGTAGAGTAGGGTGACACCCATCCTACTGCAATGGCCACTGGGATTTTCCCTTGAGGCATTTTCTCACACCTCCCAGAGTTCCCAGGGCCTGAGGACTTTCTGCATGTTAGTTGTCCTCACTGGTTTCTGTCTCAGGCGGCGTGCCCTCACCCAGCCTCCCCTAGGTCAGCCTCCTTTCAGTGCCCCTGACTCCTGAATCTGACCACTCAGCCTGAAACGTCCTCCGCATCTGAGAGAACTGTCCCCAAGTCCCCACCCCTGGAACTGTCAATCCCCCACTGCAATCTAGAATTCCTGGATTAATTTCCAACAGCATCAGTTCATCAGTTCATCATGGTTTCATGCTCTGCACAGCACTGTTAGTTGTGTACAAGCCTGTCTCCCCATTAGCTCATGAGCACCCTGCAGCCAGGGATTGTGCCTTTCCATCTCTGTATTCCCAAGCGCCCAGAACCAGAGCACTGTGGAGTGAATGAGGGAAGGTGGTGGGCAGGTGGAGTGAGTCTCTCCATCTCTCCTGAGGCTGGACTCGGCTCTTTCAGAACCAATTTAACACGTTGCGTATGGATCACGAGAATTTAAACCCCGCCGTACGCAACGTGTTAAAGAGGATTCCATTGCAAATCATATGCCTGATAAGGGATCGATATCCAGAGTATATAAAGAACCTCTACAACTCAACAACAAAACAAACAACCCACTCAGAAAATGGACAAAGGACTTTAATAGACATTTCTCCAAAGGCGATATACAAATAGCCAATAAGCACATGAAAAGATGTTCAACGTCACCGGTCATTAGAAAAACGCAATCAAAACCACAGTGAGATATCACCTCACATCTACTGGGATGGCTGTTATCAAAAGCACAGAAAATAAGTTTTGGTGAGGATGTGGAGAAAATGGAACCCTATGCACTGCTGGTGAGAATGTAAAATGCTGCGGCTGCTGTGGAAAATGGTATGGAGATTCCTCAAAACATTAGACAAGAATTGCCATGTGATCCAGCAATTCTACTTCTCGATATCTATCCAAAAAATGTAAAAGCAAGGATTCAAATACTTGTACACTCATGTTCATGGCAGCCTTATTCACAGCAGCCAAAAGGTGGAGGAACCCATTCATGGGTGATGAATAAATAAATAAAACGTGGCATATACATACAATGAAATATTATTCATCCATAAAGAGGAAGGAAATTCTGACAAATGCTACAACACGAACCTTGAAGACATTATGCTGAATGAAATTAAACCAGTTACACAAAAAAAACCAAAAAACAAAACCAAATTATTTATGATTCCCTTATATGAGGCACCTAGAGTAATCAAATTTATAGAGACAGAAAGTAGAATAGTGGTTGTCAGGGGCTGTGGGGAGGTGGGTAATGGAGAGTTATTGTCTAATGGACACAGAGTTTCAGTTGGGGAAGACGAAAAAGTTCTAGAGATGGATGGTGGTGATGGTTGCACAACAATGTGAATGTACTGAATGCCATAGAACTGTATACTTAAAAAGGGTTAAAATAGTAAATTTGTATGTATCTTTTATTACAATAAAAAAGAAGAGTCCAAGGGCAGGGGAACCTGGAGGCCATGTAACCAGCTGGTCTTATCTGGTTCCCATAAAATTGGGAGCTTCCCTTACATTTTATATTCCAAGCAGTGAGGGGTCAATCCCATTTCTAAGCAAGACAGCCCACTTCACCCCAAGACCTCCAGGAATAGGCTCTTTTCCTAGGCGCAGGTCATCTTCCTGCTAGGTGCTCTGAGAAATGTCTGAACACTAGGGACGATCTGGACAGCCCAGCCCAGCTCAGAGGCGCAGCTGCAGCTAGGTGCCTCCCAGAAGATTCTCCAAAGGGAAGCGCAGGGGCAAAGAAGCCTGGCCTCAGAGGTCTGGAAGGGGCCTCGGGATGAACTGGTCCAATCAGCCACATTCTGAAGCACCCGAGTCTAACAGTGGGGACTTCCCGACTGCGTCAGGTGCTCTCTCTCCACCCTGTCACGGTGGCCACAGCCAAGATCTATGCCCGCCATTCCAACCTCACGCACTTGAAAGAAGTGGCTGCGACAGCCAAAGGTAGATTTGGGGGAACACTGGACCCTGTCTCTTCCTTCTTCTGCAGGCCATAGAGCCATGGTATGCTTTGGAAGTCATCGAGCTGGAAGCTGGGGATTGGCTCACCTTCAGAGCTATTCCCCCTGCCCCCTAAATCATTTCCTCACCCTCACAAGGTGGACCTCACCACACGAGAATGCTCTGCCCATGTGTTCCTCAGCTCCACATAGAATCCCACATGCTCTGAGAGCCATGGAGTCAAACCCAGAAGACTCACTAGGCCGTGAGAGAGGAGTGACTTTAGGAGTCCAGGTCGTGTGTTATAATTGCAGGCCGTTTCCCGGGCTGGACGGGACATGGGTGCTGTGACTGCAGGAGCACCCTCTCCCACCTCGTGCTGGATCCAGCTCCGGCTGGAGCTCCCCGCAGGACAGGCATTCAGTGCCATAAACGATTCAGGTTTGGAGGTAGTGAGTTACACGTGGAGCCAGTGCCTAGCTCTCAGCATGCCCGCTGCCCACACTTGCTAGGAGGGGAGGGGTGACTCAGGACTGGTGCCAGCAGCCCGGACACAAGCCAGCTGGAGGGAGTACGGTGCTTCTTGGCTCCTTCTGCCTGGAAGCCCCTCCTGTGCCGACAGCTTTGAGGGCTGGGGTGACGCTAGGTGCTGGGGTCCACACATGTCCTCTTGTCACTGTGCTGTCTGCCCACTAATCCCACCCCATACTGGTACTTGGGGATTAATTTGTGACACTAAAACGTGTCTTAGTTGGTTGTTAAATAACTCTGAGCTTTCATGTGTGTGTCCTCTCACCACGTCTTAAAGGCTCAGGGGCAGAGACGTTCAATTTCTTCTCTCTCCTAAATGACCTGGCAAAGTACACTGCCCTCAGTGACTCCAGGAGGAATGCTGCTGGCATTTTGGGGCACCTTTTGGCCTCACTGTTGGGACTTCAACTACTTGGATAATTCTAGAAAGTGCTATAGGAGAGGCAGTATAGCTTAGGGGACAGGATCTGGCCCTTACTACTGTGTGACCCTGGGCACATTATTTGATCCTCTTCTGTGCCTCAGTTTCCTCACTGTTAAATGGAAACCATATATACTCGAAGTTGTTGTGAGGATTAAATGAGTCTATACAGGTAGAGCACTTAGAACAGGGCCTGACATACATCAAGGCCCAATAATTAACAATTATTATACATTTTAACCTTTCCCAGTAGACCCCTAACTCCAGCCTTTTCTCTGCTCCGTGAACAGGGCCTTGTACCTCCATGCACCCCAATGATGAACCCTGCCTCCCCACGTCAAAATTCAACACCCATCTGCATTTCCCCAAATGGATTTTATTATCCCCGACCTCGGAGTTCTCCAAGGGTTCTCACAGCCAAGTGTTGGGCCCTCCATTTCCACTGGAGGGACAAGTCTTCCCATTTTGTGGAAGGAGAAAGTGCGGTCTAGAGCAGGGAGCATGATTCCTGAGGTCACAGAGAGTGAAAGCTCGGGGCTGGGATCCCAGGCCACATCGGGCTCACTGAGGACCCAGGGCCCCTGAACAGCACACCCCTGTCCGCTCCACCTGAGCCCACTGTAAATGCTCACGCTACTGGGATACCCAACCCGGTATCTTGACTTGCTCAGATTAAAACTGGGAAAGTCAGACAAATAAGAAGTGTGTTGGCTCCTTTCCCTTCAAACTGCCACTCCCCATGGCTGAAAGGCGGACAGAAGAAACCTGTCACAAGAGGCTCTCCTACTTTCTCATATGGGCCCCTCTGCCCCAACTCCCAGGAGGCCTCACTGGAGGAAGGACCAAGTCAGCTCCTGCCAGCAGGTGCCAGGGCCCGGTTGCTTAGTGACCCAGCCCTGCCTGTCCTCATCCTCCAGGGCAAACAGCTGAGCAATCACAGATGGGGTGGAGGGGGCCACTCTGTGTTTGGAAAGTTATCTTTGCATTTTCTGCTTACTCAATGAGACTTTTCTTTTTTGGAGTTACTGGAAAAACCCATTGATTTCACATCCAGAATCTTAGCAAGCTTCCCTTTGAAGCAGTCCTGAGATCAGCTTGTCCTAACGTACTCGGGTACTGTTCTCCAGGGCCTGCTGCCTTGTAGGGCTCTTGTTATTGAGAAGGAAGCCCCAGGCCCACTCCTCCCACAGCAAATGTGCATTAAGTACCTACTATGTGCCACATATGATGAAACAGATAGGGTTTCTCACCCAGAAAATTATAGCCCATCAAAATGAGAGCGAGGAGAAAAAGATATGTGGTGTTTAAGAAGCACAGAAAGAAAGCATCTATGCAACAACCGGAAATATCCTCGACATACCCTGGATTAACCAGCTCCCACATTTGCCTCACAAACCCACACTTTCCCAGCCATGTGTGAGTAGGGAGATTAAACACACCTCCTGTCTCTCCATGTGTTCCAGCCAATGAAGGGAGGGACCCTGCCTCATGCTTTCCATTGCAAAGCTAGCACTTTGCATACCCAGCTCCCATTCGTCATCACATTATGGTGGGGGGGTCAGTCCAATGCCACTCTTCACACTGGGGGAGAGCAGATGAGAACGACACGCCGGGCTCATGAACTGGAGGTGGATGAAATGACAATAACAGAGGATGATGACCCCAATTTCCCAAGACTACATAACAGGAAGAAAAAAAAAGGGGGGCTGGATTTCAGCATCAGGAATTGGCTGAATGAGAAAAACAGCTTCTTATGACAGGTTACCAGGATTTGAGATGGGTGGTTTCAGCTTATTTGGAGCCTTTCAAAACTGATCTCACCCAGGATGCCATGTGGAAAGAACATGTTTTACAGTTGGACAAACATGGGGTGGGGCCCTCGCCCCTGGCTAAGCCCCTTTCATATGTTACCTCATTGAAGGTGCCAAGCCTTTGGCTTGATAGCAGTGGAATTCTACCGGTGTGGTGTGTCCGACACAAGCACTCTGCTGCTACCCTCCCTTCTTTTTGCCTGGAACTGCAGCCCCACATGCAGCGGGGATCCAATCAGCCTGCATCACACCATCTAGCCCCTGGACAAGGAAGGTCTGACAAATGGGTTGGAGGAGGGCAGGGTCATAAGCACTGCTTCCCTCGCCCTGGCTGTGATGGTTACATGCAGGCCTGCTTGGAAACAGGGGAATGGCTGTTAACAGCCTCCTCCAGCTCCAGGACTCTCCACCTTTCAGAGGTTAAATTAATCTCCTGCATGCCTCCCAGTGGCTGCTGCAGCTCTGTCATTATCAGTCTTCTGCCAGCCTGTCCCAGCCCCTTGGAGGCTATTAATGCCCATAGTCTTTGAATCTGGGAGCCAGCCCCTCCATCCTCCCTTTCTTGGGAGCTGCCATGGAATCCTGATGAAAGCCTTGTGGCTTCAGGGCAGATGCAGAGTGTATTGCACCTAAGGTCCCTCTGCCCTAGGGCCCCGATGCCAATACTTCATGGATGGGGGAGGGGAGTAACTAGGGTGTGTGGCACAACGTGCTGGGGCCCCTAAGGTCTTCAAGTGCAGGGACCACATTTTACCCATGTCTGTGTCCCCCAGCTCTGGTCTCAGTGCTATAAGAAAGTGAAAAACACAATGTTTTGACTGAGGCCGGGTATAGCAGGGTTTTGGATGCTGTATAAAGAGCAGAACCCATGCAGAGCCTTCGCTCTGGGAGTGAAGGGGAAGCTCTGAAGGCTCTGCTCCTGACAGTAGCCTGCAGGGTACACAGAGGGGGAGAAAGGATGGAAATCAGCTGGGTGACCTCCTGGAGTGACAAGTGACAAGCACCCAACACAGGGCAGGGCGGGGACAAAAAGGAGAAACCTGACATCTGCAACACTGTGGAGGCAGGGCCTACAGCAGCAGACTGGATGAAAGGGAGGAGGGGAGACCCCTGAAGTTTCAAAAGTAGATGATTAGGAGGGTGGGCCAGAGACAGGGAGAGAAATCAGTTATGGGCAAAGCTATGAATTGGTTGGGGACATGTTAAATTTTAGGCATATGAGGGGTGAGACCTCTAGTAGAAAATGTTGTCCTAGAGCCAGGAGAGAGGTGGGGCAGGGGATGCAGGCTGGGTGGTGGGGGTTGTTAAGCTAAGCTGGGGTCGGGTGACAGAAGACAAGACAGGTGGAGCCAAGACAGCACCACCAACAGAAGCCACAGACTTGGCGGTTCAAACCTGAAGTTTTTGCCACTACAGCTCCCTTCTTCCTCTGGCCCTGAAACTAAATGCTCCCGATTCTTGACAAATGTATCTAGTTGTCTTGTCCCCAGGGAATATGCCAGGCCAGGCCTGGGTGCCCATGTTCTTTTATGGGTAGACTGAGCCAGACGGAAGAGGACCGAGGCTCTGGATGAAGACAAGTCTCGCTCCTCCACACGGGGATCCCAAAGCCAGAGGAGTGCACAGGTGTGAGTTACCTGGCAAGTCGAGAGCACGAGAAAGAAGGGAATGCAATGCAGGCTTCTGGGTACCCAGGCGGGGCCCAGTAGGGCCTCCCTTTCAAACTCATGAGCTGGAAGCTGGATCCTGAGTCTCACCTGACAGTGTGAACTAAGAGCTGGAATTCAGGGTTGAGACCTGTCTATAATCTTTCTTCCTTTCTCCCTGAACTGCTTAGGTGGGTGGATGTTGAATGTGCCACAAGCTGGAATTTCTCTGTAAGGAAAAGACAGCTGAGTCAGGATAAATGGTATAAACTTGTGAAAACAAGGGTGGGCGGGAGGGGCAGAATCTGGAACACAGCAGTGAGGGTGCCTACGTAAGACCAGGTGGTCCTGAAGAGGGGATTCATGTTAGCCATTGAGGCCTCCTCCTGAAGCCACCCTAGGCAAGCCCTTACACTTACAGAACTTGGTCCAGTACCTGAAATGCCTAGCAGTCCCCTGGGAAACTGGTAAGAAGGACCTGCTCCCATGCAAAGTAGCGAGGGACTCCCAGGCAGGGAAGAAAATAAAGGCAGGCTCGTATCACTCGTTCCTTCTGAAAGGAGCAGAGGAAGTGCCCAAGTCTAAAAAGTAGCAGTGACTTGGTCGCAGCCCCTCGGTTATCAGCTGGAGCTGGGATGACAAGCCAGGACTTGGCCTACAGCTCGGTGCTGCTCCCATTACATCACACGCCCATCACCACCGCCAAGTGCTGTCACTCCAACAGCCTTGTTCAGAACGTTGTGGTGAAAGTAATGGGGACAGCTCTGAGCAGGACTCCAGGGCCCCAAGTCCTCAGTTCTGTCTCTATTTAGCTATGTGACCAAGGACAATTTTTTTTTTTACCTTCTGGGCTTCAATTTCCAGCCTAGGAACCTCTCTGGAATCTGTGATAAATGCTCGTCTTCCATTCCAATTGAAATAATCAGTCCAGTACCAAATACTTCCTAAACAGGTGGTTCCTAGACTTCAGCACATATGAGAATCACCGGGGGAGAATATTTTTAAAGGCAGATTTGAGGTTCCTACCTTCAAAGATTCAGGAGCCAGTAAGTCTGGTGTGGGGCCCTTCAATCTCCGTTTTTAAAGAGGTGCTCAAAGAGTGATTCTGACGTAGGTGGCGGGGGCCACCCTTTGAGCAGCACTGAAAGCTTCAGATGCTACAGAGGAACCAGAAAAGTGCTGAGTAAGGAAAAGCATCTGTCCTCAAGGAGTTGCCAGTATAACTGGGGGAGACAGGACCCTATCCCAGGAATGCCACATCCTCAGGGACAAATGAAGGAGAGGTACAAGGTCAGCAAGGTTACAGTCCTTCACCAAGAAAGTATGAGCAGAGCTTCCAAAGGTGGTTGGCAGAGAAGATGGTAGGAGGATGTGCGGCAGAGACAGCTAAATGTGCACCACAGCCGGCTTCCTGTTCCACCTGGCCTTACAGCTGTACTTCATTTCCCAATCTCCTTTGTGGTTAGATGTGACCATGTGACTGAGTTCTGGCCAATGGCATGTGGGTGTGAAAAACACACACACCATTTCCCGGCCTGGCCCGCAAAAATCTCCCATGTACTATTGTGGGCCCCCACCTGCAAAGTAACTTTACTTAAAGGGGAAATAAACTTCTATTATGTTCAACGACTGAAAAACAAGAGCTGTTTGTTACAACAGTCAGTCCACCCTGAATATACAGGACGCAAGAGAGAAAACTCAACCAATATTTAGTTAGTGCCTGCTTTTGTAACCAGTACTTGGTGCTGCCTTGGACCGGAAGGAGATGAGAATTCTGATCTTACAGGGCTAACCACCTTCACAGAGAAAAGCAACACTGGGAAGGGCCAGAGAAGGCAACAGGCAGCGCATTCCACAGGAGTGGAGTACAGACTACAACCTAAAAGGAAGGCATTGTGTGACTGTGCCATGAAAAGTCTTTTGAGGTTAATCTTGGGCTGTGTAGGCTTCTGAGATAGCACATAGAAAAAGTTAAATGGTTCAGTGGTTCTGAAGATTTTTATTGCTCCAATTTGGAACTAACTTATTTTTAGTATTCTTTTCTTTTCTCTCATGCCAAGAAGGCCAGGGGCAGGTGCTGTGCCTGAGGCCTGGCGTGCTTGCTGCTGGCACAGAGATGGGGATTTCCCTGGCTGGTCCCAGGGCCATCGAGCTTGGCTGACATCTGTGGCCTGCCACAGAGGCCCTGTCCAGGGAGAGACCAACTAGCCAGGCAAGAGGAGATGGGACAAGCACAGGAATGGAACGAGAGTGGCTTTGTAGTCTGACCTCTGAGACGCCTTCCTCTTCATAACTTCCCTGAAGTTTTCAAGAATCAATGGTGTCACCATAGAGCAGGGAAAGTCTGGGGGTAGGAAGGAAGGTGAAAGGGAGTGTGTGCAACATGTGCTGAAGTATAATATTTAACCATAAAGACAACCTTCTAGTCGCCATATCCTCAAAGAAAACACACCTGGGGAAGGAGCTCCAACAAGCAGTAATTTAGGAGAGGAACCAAGAAAAACTTTTAAATTATTAAAGTTGTAAGACTCTGAAACTGATGACAGGGACACCCTGCTAGTGTTAAATGTTGGGCCAGTGTCCTTTGGCCAGTGTGCCTTATGGAGAGATGGGAAAAGCCTTATGGATGAAGGATGGGGAGGAACTTATGGAATCTCAGAGGGACGGGAAGGACCCTTCAACCCCTTTCCAAGACCCAAGAGGTTATTTGGGTCCTCCCATTCTGTAGAAGGCTCTGAGAGGAAAAGGACTAGTTTGTCCTGGTCACTCACTGAGTAATAAAGAGGACCGAGAAGAGCACTTGACAAGGAGTATAAGAGGGTGTCAGTCCTGGCTCCGCCCAACCAGACATGTGGCCTGGCAAGGTCCTCCCCCCTCTCTGAGCCTCAGTTTCTCCATCTGTGAGGTGAGGCGCTAGACCAGGTCCCTTTCAGCTCTGACATTCTGCAGGAAGCAGGCTTCATGTGTCCTCAGAGTGCTCACCCAATACTCTTCATGGCTTCGAGTCCTGGCTCCTACTGAATATGCAGAGAGAGCTCAGAGTGCCTCCCTTCCTGCTCCCAGGTCAAAACCCTAAACTGCCGCCACCCGCAGGCATTCAGGAAACCCAGGAGTGGAAGTTGGCCCCACTTCCAGGGTCAGATCCCAGACAGGAATAAAGGAGCAACTGGCTTCGCAGTCACCAGCCCTACAAATTGCCCAATCCTGCCTTTTGTAGGACTGAAACAGCAAAATGTCTGGGCTGGAAGGCGAGAGATGCAGGTTCTCTCCCTGGGTCCACCATAAACTTGCTGTGTACTTGTACTAACCCCCCAACCCTCGAGACTCTGATATGTTGGAGTGGGGTGAGTGTGTGTCTTACTGAGAGCAGCTCAGGCTGTACTGCTCAGCACACAGGGGAGTTCCCCCCAAGCCACCAGGAGCCAGCCCCATTTTGACACGCATAACCCAGGGAAACGTGACCTAATTCTGCCCAGCCAAGGGGGAAAGTACCTGGAGAGCACTGCCTCAGCCTCCTGACATTGTGCCTGATGTGACTCAAAACCTCCCTGTCCCTTTCAGATGAGGCACAGCACCCCAGAAAGCAGCCATTTTCTGAAAGAAGCTAGGGCCTAAGGCCCATGTTCTCTCCTGCTGTCTCTCCACCTTCCCACCTCCCACCAAAGGAGTTGGAGAGAGGCCTCAGGGACTCCTTGGAGGCAGGACTAGTGATGACTCCCAGGTGGTGACACCAGAATGGCAGCAAGGCTTCCGCACAGTTCTGCTGCAGCCAGAGCCAGGCCCAGGCCCAGCGGCAGGTTCAGGCCCAGGCCCAGGCCCAGGCCCAGGCCCAGCGGCAGGTTCAGGCCCAAGCCCAGGCCCAGGCCCAGTGGCAGGTTCAGGCCCAGGCCCAGGCCCAGGCCCAGGCCCAGCGGCAGGTTCAGGCCCAGGCCCAGGCCCAGGCCCAGTGGCAGGTTCAGGCCCAGGCCCAGGCCCAGCGGCAGGTTCAGGCCCAGGCCCAGAGGCAGGTTCAGGTTGTTCCAACAAGGCTATTTATAGACGCCAGCTCGGCCTCTCCCTCTCCCCTCCCCCGGATGGGGGCCTCAGTCTCTCAGTGACTGGGAAACACATAATCGCCTTTCCTTGGAGACAGGAAAGAAATTCTCTCAGGAGCTCAGATATGTTCTCTCTTTGGGTAGGAAAAAAGCACTGTTGGGGTCAGACTGGGGTTGGGATCTGGCAACTCTCTTTGAAACCCTTTCCAGAAGTGCTCCCAGGGAGAAAATGTTATTGAAGGTGGAAAAACACTTAGAAGGATGAAAGACCGGAACATCTGGATGAGGCTCACCCAGCTCCTCAGTCAGCACACACACCCTTCACAGGCTGCTCCTCCTTCAGCCAGTGGGGCCACCCCAGTGCTGGTCTACCCGGCAGAGGTGGCCCCATCCCTCCCTCCCGCCCTGGTTTGTGCTGCATTGAAGGCTAGTCTAGTGCTGAGGAAAACTGACCCCACAGCAGTTCTGAATCTCCAGTCAAGAGTCTTCTCATATGTATGTAGTTAGGCAGAGGCCAGGGATATGAGGGCCATGCCCACCACCCTCCCTTATCACCTTGTCTGGGATTATAGGCTTGGGCAAAATAAGGTAGGGAGATATGCAGAAGCCTCCTTGTATGCAATGGATTCAAGGAACCAGACAAAGTAAAGAAAGAGTTGATGTGGGCACCAAACCAAAGGTACATTTTCAGAAGTGAGGCTAGGAAGGCGAGTTTGGGGGGAATGAAAAGAGAAGGCTGTTTGGGCCAAGGAGCAAGTCCTTCCACTCCCCCAACACCCCCGCAGCACATTCTCTTGTTAGATAGTTCCATTTCCCCCAAGAAATACCAGAAACTGCTACCTTTCCATTTGCCAAGTGAAAGGAACGCCAGCTCTGTGGTACGCCTTCCCCCACACAGTCATGCAGAAGCCCACCTTGTGAGACCGAGGGCTTACAGCCTGGCTGGTAGTAAGCAGGCAGCTAAACTTTGTCTTAAAAACGGGAACCACTTCCTCCCCAGGCCGCAGCAAAACTCTCTAGAGCAATGGTTCTCAGCCTCAGCTGGGTTAGCAGAATTACCTGGGGAGTTTTCCAAGATCCTGATGCCAGGGCACACCCCAGCCAATTCAGACGCCCAGGAGTGGGACCCAACACCCCAATTTTCTAAAGCTCCTCAGCAATTCCAGGGTGTAGCTAAGGTTGAGAATCATTGGTCTGATGACCCCAGACAGCTGGAGTGCATGTGTGTGTGTGTGTGTGTGTGCGTGTGCATGTGTGTGTGGAGGGGTGGTCCACACAGTCTGGCAAGAACCCCAAGAGAGCGCGGGATACCTTTCCCCTGCAGCCATGCTGTTCTGCATGGGCCCTGCCTACAGCCCTTCCTACCTCTGTCCCCCAGCACTCGAGCCTCCTGAGGGCGTGCCCCAGAAAACAGGTGTGGGTTTGTTCGAGGGGCTTGTTTTGGTGGATTCCCTCAAACACAAAGATCACAACCTCTCCTTTGGCTCTTGGGTGTCCTCTCACAATTGAAAGGTCCATTTGTTTGACATCAGGACCCAGCAAATGCAGGGCCTACAGGCAAGATGAACTATTAACACAGGAGGCTCCAGAGTCAGGCCTAGGGACGTTCTTGGTTAATTCTACACGTGTAGGGCTGCGAAATTAATGAAGAGCCTGAACACACCTGTGAAATGTAACAGCTCACTTATATAGGTCTACAAACAGCTCCTGTTAGGTAACATCTCCAAAGACCTGGCTTAGAGCCCTCTCATATAAATAACAAAACAAATAAACAGCTAAGCAGAGCTCTGTTGCCACTTCCACCAAGTGTGTGGCA
Organism: Rhinolophus sinicus; assembly: GCF_057876585.1. Taxonomy (NCBI): domain Eukaryota; kingdom Metazoa; phylum Chordata; class Mammalia; order Chiroptera; family Rhinolophidae; genus Rhinolophus; species Rhinolophus sinicus. The sequence continues at coordinate 22,154,750 of NC_142511.1, forward strand.
GTTTGCTGCCTCTGGGCAACTACCATAGGAGAGTGCAGCCAGGGGCCTCAGGCGCGCTGGGTGCTGTGCTGGGTGTCAAGAAGCTGACACGGTTAGGAAGCCCACATAACTGCATTAGGGAACACATGCAAACCCCTGTGGGTTGCCCCCTACCAACCCAGGAAATTAATACGGTAGAAGGAGAAAAACCTAGGAGAAGTTTTAATTTGCTTCTAAAAACACCCTGGACTTCTGCAAAGTTGCTGGACTGTGTTTTAAGATGGTTTCTGGCCACTCACAATACGGAAGTCTCAAGCTATGAATGTTTATCCTACGGAGGAACTGGATGTCATCCTCTCTCCATCTAGAGCTTCAAGGCTTGGATTTGGGGGAAAAATGAGACAGAGCAGAGCCCCATCACTCTCCCAGGCACAGGTGAGCACACAGCCTAACCAAAAGCCAGGTGCTGTCCCCAAATCCTAGAGACCATTTCGAAAAGGTCCAGGGACAGGAAATGCTGAACAGAGCATTAAAAAGAGAATTTTGCTTCCTGGGGGTCCCCGGAGAGCTCCAGACCCAACCCTTGGTCTGCTCAGCCAAGTTCGAGAGGGTCCCTATGGCAACTGCACACTCCGGTAACACATGGCTGTGCTTGTTTGCCAGGAGCAAGGTTTCCCTTCTAGGCCACAGAGGTTATTCTGCCCCCAGCGTCCATGAAGGTCTCTTATGTTAGAGTAAGGTTACCTTCGAAGGATGTTTGCTCTGCACATTCCTGAAGAAGGTGGTCTTGGCGGTGAAGAAGCAGTCCTCTAGTTCCTCGTCCAGGCTGCAGTACCCACTGCTCATGCTGCTGTCCACCGTCATCTAGCCGGGGGCCCGCAGAGGCAGCCGGCGCATCTGCTGGGCCGGCTCGGGACGCGGCGCAGGGAGGTGGGGACCCTCCCGGGCTCCACCGCTTGAGCTCCGAGCCCGCCGGGGACCAATCAGTTACCCGACCAGGGGGAGCGGGCGCCGGCCACCTTGGTTTCTCACCCTGGGCTCCGGCGGCGGGTAACCTGCTTCCTTCCCGGCGCGCCGCCAGCGCCTGCGAACACGGGGTCGAACTGCCTCGCTCCCCGGCTCACTCGGCCTCTGCGGTTTCATGTCCTCGGCGCCGGCTCCCTCTCTCCGCCCCGCGCGCACGGAGCGCCATCGCGACACCTCCCCCGCCTCTCCGCGCCTTTCCTGCCCCCTGGTACCACGCAGAGCATTCAGAAGCCACTTCCTCTCACAAGGTTCCTGAAAGCCGCGCTCGGCTGTCACGGCGCCCCTCTCGCCCCTCCCGCCCCAACCCTGCGCCTCCTGAGCCAACGGGGTGCCACTGCACCGCGGTGGCCAGTGGACCTAGGGCACCACGGATCAGGTGATGCCGGTAAGGAATAGAGCCGGATGGACCTGAGGGCGTAAAGTCCCTCTGTCCCCTCTTCATCCTCCTGTACACATTCTCATCACCCATGATGGCTCATGTTCACGGAGTTTAATGTACTATAATGTCGACCTTGCCCCTCCTCCCTTCCCCTCGTCCCCCATTCGCTGGGTGAAGGAGTGAGGTCAATCAGAGTAGTTAGAGAAGTAACTAGAGAAGAAGGAAATCAATGTCTGGCCTGCCTGGAGAAGAAGCAATATTTTAACTTGGAAACGCCAGAAGAAACTGCAGGGGCCCCACAAACATATGCAAATCATATGCAAAGTTATGGCAACCTGGCGAGCAAGCCCGCCCTTCCACCCACACGGGAACTTGGCCTCAGGGAGCCTCAGAATGCTGAGGGAGCGCCTAGACAACACCCAAGTTATTTGTGCATTTTCATGACAGCCTAGCCAAGAGGGGGGTCTCTGGCAGATCTTGCCATTACTGTCAAGGACAGCTCATTTACGTTTCCTCATCAGACTGAGTGAAGGAACACCTTCCTTGACCAGGGCAAATCCTTCACAGCAATTAGGGCAAACCCTCCATCCCACTTCCCAGATCTCACTTGAACAATAGTAATTATAGCGGCCAGGGCTTGAACAAAGGCTGAATGTGCCAGGTGATTTACATGCAGCCTGTTACTGAACTTTCTCAATAGCCTGGAGATAGAGATTAGTATTCCCATTTTATGGATGAAGAAACTGAGGCTCAGGGTTACACAGAACATGTGTGCTGGGACTCAGACCCAGACCTGTCTGATTCTTGGGCCACTGTGATACTGTTGCTCAGCAGAGATGGTGCTGTTTTGACGTGCCTTCTGCCATCTTCCAATACAGTGAGGCCTGGAGTCCCCAAAAAAGAAGACAAAACCTTCAGAGCCTGGCAAAGCTAGGGGCACTGTGTTCATGGGGTTTGATGGCCTATGGACCTTGGAGCCCTGGAGAGTGGCTGAGAGAGGTTATCAGGACTCTCTCCAAGTCTGTGTGGCTTTCCCTGCAGTTCTGAAGCAATGCAGTGCTGGGGCACAAGTTGGGCGCAGGGCTAGACTCAGCCCCAGACACCAAACTGCCAACTCCATTTTAAGCTCTGGTTACTTTTATGAGGAACACTCTCCCTCTCCCACCTTAGCCAAATCTGTCAGTGCTAGGGAGGGTTTCAAACTGCAGCCCAATTTGGCTTCACCCTCCCACACAGTCTTTTTCCAGAAGCCTGTGAGGACCTGGCAGGCAAAGACTGAAACAGCTGAGAGCCAGTACCCTAGCGACTGGTTACCCTGGCTCAGGAGACCCTCAATACCAGTAGCTGCCTCCCTGGGCAGGGAGATAAGTGGAGGTAGACAGCTGGGGTGGGGGCTGGGGTGAGCTATGAGTTGTTTGTGATGAAGAGCTCACATTAATGGGGTTGAAGGTAGGTTCTGGCTTTATCTGGAGGAATCTTATCTTCAAATTAGTATTTTAGAGGATGTTTTGGGGGATTTTTTCCCCAGAGACAGTGGTTCAGGCAAAGGAAGCTGGTATTAGCCGCACCAGTACCTCCAAGTCCAAAGCCAGAATAATGAACGCTGCAAAGACGAGGGCTCTGCATGATCCTTCAATAACAGCATACCTGCTTTGTCCAGCCAGCGAAGAAACACACTTTTCTTTATAAAAGGAACTTCTTGCACAGTGGGAATCTGATACTTAAGAAAAAAAACAGGTACCAGATTCTTTGTGTCCACACTGTGTCTTTGGAGTCACACAGGGACCTCTGCAAAGCAATTGCAGTGCTACGCATTCAAAATATGCAGTCTTAAAAAACAGCTAATACCAACCTTTTTAAAACACCAAGCCAAAGTACCCCAGGAGTCAGCATGAGTCTCTCCTTGTGAGCAACAAACAAGATGCCAGACCTGATTAAGGAAAGTTCTAAGTGACACTGTGTTCTTTTAGAGTGCTGCTCCAGACTATTCCAAGTATTATGAAAACTTGATGTCTGAAGAAGGCTTTTCAAAGCCTGTTTTACATCCATTACTCTATTTAGGTTCCTCTATAACCTTGAGAGCAGGTATTAACCCTATTTTACAGATGAGAAAACCTAGGAAAGCAACCTGTTTCATCACAGCTCATTACTTTCAAAGTCTCTTAACTCCTAGTTAGTGTCTCTTTCCCTGCCCCACTCCACCTGTCAATGAACTAGGTTTGGAAAGAAGCCACATGTAAGAAGTCAGCAAGACAGACTGTGCTGGCAAGGACCCTGGGACTAGAAATCTGCAAAGATCATATACAATACAATAAATTGGCCAGCTTCCAGGAGGAAAACTCCAGACTGAAGCTCCAGGGTCCCAAAGGGAGGAAGACTGCATTCCTTTCAGTGTCTAATGACCCTGTCTGCACCTCTTCCCTAAGAATAACCAACAGCAGTAATAACCCTGGGGGTGGGGGTGGGGTAGTAGACAGCACAGATGAGCCTGTGCAATGGCCTTCTATGTCGCTGGCAGTGAACATGCAAAGGATGGGAACTGGCTGTTCTTGTCCCTGGGCCCAGGAAGAGAAGTCTGAACCTTAAGCTTCACGTCCGAAGCCTCAAATCCATGGTATCGTGCTGGGGTTCAGAAAGCCCCACTGAAACGGAGAATCGGTGACATTCCTGTCTCAAAGTGTCAAATGAAAGACTTTATTTTAAGCTTTCTTTTTCTCTCACCTGTGATCCTGACATGTGGCCAGATCCCACCGTTAGATCCATCCAGTGGCTCTGCATGTTCCAGAAAAGCTGAGATACATTACTGGAAGTCTGGAGCTGGTATTCTATTCCTAGCTCCAACTCTAGCTTGATACGGTATCTGGAGCAACTTTGAGCCGCATGTTTCCTCATTTGTCCAAATGAGATCAGATTTGGGGTCTTAGGACTTGTCCATGTATTCAGAGGCTGAAAACCGGGCTGAGGTGCCATTTCACCCCTGAAGTGTATTTTAACATCATTATTAGCCAGTATGTGCACGCACTGTGCTAGTAATAACTTTCTAAGCATCATTTCATTTGATCCCTACAACCAACGGATGGTGAAGCTACAGTTCTTATTTTCTGTTTTACAGAGAGACAAGGAGGTTCAGGGAGGCGAAGTAACTTGCGTATAGTTAGACATGCTAGTTAATGGCAGAGCCGAGTCACCCCAGTGGTCTGACTCCAGGACCCACGTCCTGCAACACCCTAGTCCTGAGTGTGTAGCCTGTGACTGCTCTCACCTAACAGCCAGGTTGCCTGAAACTGCAGCCCTGCACAAGCAAGTCAGGGACTACTTTCTCAGTACACCTGTGTCCCTGTCTTCCCCTTAGCTTGTTACCGTGTTTCCCCGAAAATAAGACCTAGCTGGACAATCAGCTCTAATGCATCTTTTGGAGCAAAACTTAATATAAGACCCAGTCTTATTTTACTACAATATAAGACTGAGTCTTATAATAATAATAATAATAATAATAATAATAATATAATATAATCCTGGGTCTTATATTAATTTTTGCTCCAAAAGACGCATTAGAGCTGATTGTCGGGCTAGGTCTTATTTTCGGGGAAACACGGTAGGGTTCTCATGGTTTAACCATTGACTGTTCCCTCCCACTATGTGTCCGTGTCTCCCCAGGAGCTGAGTCCCATCTGTGCCAACCGTGTTGGCTACACCCTCCCAGACTCACGGCTCAGAACTCTCTCCCTCCCAGAGAGCCCCTGATGGACACCTACCTGCTCACTGAATGCCCAGCCCTTCCCCTGCAGCCTCGCTTTCTGCAGGTCCCAGACTGAGCTCACTAGTCCCTGCCTCACCTCCCCCTGCTCCTCCTTCAGTAGCTCCTATCTCCATGAGTGCCACAGCATAGATTACTGCAAAGCCTTCCAGTAGTTTCCTTTGTCCCCATCTGTGCCTCCTCCAAACTCCTTGCCCCCTTATTGTCCAAGTTACCATTCTAGACCGATATCTGATCAGAGTTGTTCTAACATAGAACCTTCTGTTCAGATTTCAACTAATAAATATTGAATAATTACTACGTATCAAGCTCTAGCTGCTTACTCTTTCATTCATTCATTTAACAAATCTATACTGAGCACCTTCTACATGGCAACCACTAGCCTGGGTGTTCCACTGTAGACCTGAACAAGACATAGTCCCCACCTTTTCATAACGTGCAGTCTAATAGAATGACATGAAATAAGAAGTTCTATCAGAGTTACCAAGCTCTTACACATTTCATTATCTGACTTAATCCTCACAACCCTGCAAGAAGGTATTTTACAGATGAGTAATCTGAGGCTCACAGTGGTCATAGAGCAAGTAAACAGTAGAATCAGATTTCAAACCCAGAGCCTCTGGTTCTGACAAGTTTCCATGAAAATAGTTGTCATGCAGGGTCTCAGCTCTGGCTCCCCACGCAAGAACACAGGATATGGTGAGGCCAAACAGTAACACCAACGAAGCCATAGATAGGGGAGTCATACCACTATAGTCTTGCTGGCGGCTGGGTTGGAGACACAAGAAGCGGGCTCCACACGATCCGCAACCCACCATCCACGTCTCTGCCAACGCACCAACCAACTAACCCCCTAACGTAGCCACGGCAGCTATATCAGTGGCTAAGGCTAACCGGTAACAGCTGATGGCCATCCAGCCACAGCGGATGGCCATCTGATTACAGCTGATGTCCATCTAATAATCGAGCCAGCACCTTTCCACGTGAGACTGAGAGCCTGGAAACTGCTCTCTAGGACTCTGTCCCCACAATTGTCCTTCCTCCAATGACTCCCCAGTGCCTACAGTGATATTCCAGGCTCCTGAGTGGGTACTTCAAGGCCTTTTACAACACGTGCCTAGCCAACAGTTCACACTCATCTCCAGCCACAATCAAGCATTGCTCGTTATAGCTGCACAAAATTTGATTCACTTTCCCAGCAGCCGCCCTACCCTCTTGTGGTTTTGCTTTTGCCTGTCAATATCCTCCTTCTATGTCCTACCAGCTTCCTGACACATATTCGTCAATAATGACCACACCTCCCACACTTTCCCCTGCCTCTCAGAAGCAACAACTTTCTCACTGAGTACCCAGTCACCCCCTACCCTGAGAGCAGTAGCATTTGATAGCATGAAACCGGCTGTGCACAGAAAGCTCAATTTCTCCCCAGATGACTTCCTGTTGTAAGAGGTAAGCGGATGCATACCATTTAGGTTAGACTCACAGGAGATTCACTTTCTTGGGGGTTCTAGCCCACACTGGACTTCTCTTGCTTGGCTGCCAGGCTAACAGCTTCGACAGAGCCCTGGCACCTAAAGACACTGAAGACAGTTAAATTAGCCATACTGAGCGGCTGAGGCCCTGAAGATTTCATGCTGGGTCTGAGCCAGGACCAGGGAGTCTGCCTTCTAATTGTTTTCCTTTAAGGAGACTAGGAAAGCACAAAAGGTGGGTCTGATCAACAACCCCATTCTTCACATGCCCTTCTCCAGACAAGGCCAGTCGTCTAATGGCCAGGACAGTGCAGTCAGTGGTGTGAGATGTGAATAACTCTTGCACTACTACACACAAAAAGAGGGCCTCAGGCCTGACCTGGCCCAGCTGGAGGTCATTTCAGGTAGCCCACTGTTTCCAAGGTAGAATTACAGGCTGGGGCCGTGAGGGGCACAGAGAAATGTCTCCAATGCTTAAGGATTTCTCGAGAAATAAGTACTAGAGCTCAGTCTCAGCCAGGAAGCCAGGATCTCAGGTGCTTCCTGGTCGGGAAGGCTTTCTGCTCTGCCTGATCAGAAATGAGCTCCCAGGGGTTGGCCTGAGCTGGTCAGATAGGCCCTGGGGCGGCTCCTATAAGAGGTAGCTGTCTAGTAGTGTCTAATTACTGTCAGCTTTGGCCAGCATTTCTGGCTTCTAGAGTGTGGAGGGAGGAGCAGCTGTCCCAGCTGTAGCCAGAGTGGAGAGAGAGACAGGCTGGAGACCGGCTCCATCCTTGGGCACATGTGGGTGGGCTGGCAGTAGATAAGATGAAATGGAATCATAAAATATATTCAATCAATCCAAAAGAAGGCAGAAAAAATAAGAAAAATGGGACAAAAGAACAGATAGGACAAGTAGAAAACAAACAGCAAGATGACAAACTTAAATCTATTTATATCAATAATCACATTAAGTGCAAATAACCTAATTAAAGGGAGGAGATTATCAGGCTCGGTTAGAAAAACAAGATCCAACTATTTGCGGTCTGCAAGAAATGACCTTTAGGTATAAACACAGAAATAGCCTAAAAGTAAATGGACGGATGATAATCAAAAGAAAACTGGGGTGGCTACATTAATATCAGACAAAGTAGATTTCAGAGCAAAGGATATTGCCACAGCTAAGGTTATTTCGTAATGCAAAGGAGTCAATTAACCAAGAGGACATAATTACCCTAAATGTTTATGCACTGAATAATGGAGCTGCAAAATACAGGAAGATGGAACCATATGGAGACATAGGCAAATCCACAATCATAGTTGGAGATTTCAACACTCCTCTCTCAATAATAAAACAAGTAAGAGCACATGGTATGCCTCAACAAATGTTAGCTACTGTTTTTATCAATCACAGCTCCTTTTGATAAACACCTATGGAGCATTTTGGAAGGGACTCAAGCCCCTCAATCCCCTGAGAGGTGTGCAGGTATCTATCTAGAGTATTTGTTAGGGAAGTAGGGGACGCGCTGCGGAGGGACAGGCCTCTCCCCAAGGCTCTCCTGTCTGGCTCCCCAAGGCTCTCCCTGTCTGGCTCCCCGGCTCCCCCGTGTGGTAGTTCTGGGTTCAGCACGTGGCCGCTGGACGAAGGGCTGGGGCAGGACTGGCCCCAGGTACTTCCACCTCTGAAAAGTTCTGGAAAGGCAGTCTCAGTGTCGCGACTGCGGGAGGGAGCATAGGCCAGGAGCCAGGAAAATCAAGCTCTCCACGTCAGCTGAGTCATCGCTCAGAGGCTGCAGAGGCTAAGGGAGATGGTTCCATAGGAACCTTGCAAAGGATGACAGCGGTGGGGTGGCTGGCTGGGGGTGGGGGTGGGGGTGGGGGTGGGGGTGGGGATGGGGGTGGGGCTGGGGGTGGGGGTGGGGGTGGGGGTGGGGGTGGGGGTGTCGTAGGTAGAAAGGCAGCAGCCACCTATGGGGCTGAAACACCAGCAGACCAGGCTGATCCACCCTGAAGTTTTGAAAGCCATTTGTCCCTTTGGTGAATGGGGACAGGGTCTGGGTTTTTTTATCTACAGAGCAGAGCAATAACTTGGGCCTCAAAGGAGGGGATAATCGTCAAGTCTTGTAGCAGTAAGTGCCCAACCACAAAGTCATAGCATCCTGGTCTTATAGCCAGGAATAACCCATCTTTCTGGAATTTTGGAGAGTTGGCAGAGCCAGACCACGAAGAGTTCTTGTGCTAATTCAATCTAAATTGATTGAATTTGAGGGCAACAGAGAGCCACTGAGGGTTTTCATCAGAAGGGTGACATGATGAAAAATCCAGTAAGGCGGTTAAAGGCACCTGAGGCAGTCCTGGAATGTTACCGGGTGGTACTTACCTCCTCGTGTACACATGCTGTCACACATTTTTTCTCATTGAAGACTCACAACCACTTAGCCTACAGTCCCATTTCTCAGAGGGAAAACCTGAGACTCAGAGAAACTAGGAGGCTCGTCCTGGGTCATATACCAAGTATGTTGTCTACAGGCCAGGGGTCTTTCTTTTGCTTAAGAAAATATATATCAATGAACACACAATGCAATGTACAGATGATGTATTATGATATTGTACACTTGAAACTTATATAATCTTATTAACCAATGTCACCCCAATAAAATTAATTAAAATTTAAAAAATAAATACATAAAAATAATGTTATATAAAAAAGGAAAATATTTATTGCCTTTTAAAAATATTATACTAGAAACATGTGACAGCATCTGGTTATTCAAACAGCACCAAAGCAAACAACAAAAGCTGACAGAGTAGCACTCCACCCCTTTCAACTCCCACCCTTCCCAAGGTGAAATCTCTTCCAATTGTTGGCTGGGCATCATCCAGACCGTTGTCCTGCATTTACACACACACACATACACATATATGTACAAAACACATATATATTCTGTTGACTGGCATGTTTTCACTTCACACTATTCCCTACCAGTACATATGGAGCCATCCATCTCTCCTTTGGAAGAATGCCTTGGTGTGGCACTTGGTATGGATGGCTGGGATTTCCTTCCTGGCTCCCCTGGGGCTCTCTCCCCTGCTCACAATGCCCCTTAGGCACCAGCTGGACCCAATGCCCCGGTAGTCCAGGCACCAAATCACCAAAAAGAGTAGCTTCTGTAGGCAGCATTTCCCACTAATGACACTGAGGATTTTAGAACAGTACCTGGCTCAATAAATATATGCATAAGGAATTTGAGGCAGTCCTTAGACACATTTTCTTTTAATTTTAGAGATTATGTATTAATTTAATGTGTGTCAGGAAAAAATACTAAGTATATTAAACAGTGATTCAAGGACTTTAAAATTTTTCTTTAACAAAAGTTTAAGTTTAATAAAATGAATCTATTTAAAGAGAAACAGTAAGTAAATAATAGCACAAGTGGAACATGGATACGGTCAGAATCCTCAGTGGAAAGTGCCTGTGTGAGGTTTGGGAACTGCTGTGGGAGGGAGGGGCTGGGCTTTGCAGCCAGGGACCTGGGAGCCTGCTGTCTGCATGCTGCTCCTGAATTCTGGAGGGCCAGGAGGAGGGGGAAGGAACCTGGGCCTGTTTGACATAAGAAGACTCAACCGCTGGTTGTAAGTGATTTGGGTGGAAGAAAGAATGCTTCTATTTTTATCATCTCTGTGCATTCCAAGTACCAAGAAAAGTACTTGGTACTTGGAAAAGGGGCAGAGCTGCCAGGATCCCCTTGGGCTACAGCAGGTTATGAAGAGAATCAACAGTTGGGGGCAAGGATTTCTTCCCTTGGGGTCTAGTTTTCCAAAGACAATGAAAGGACTGGACCAAACCAACAAAGGTCTCACATCATCATAAGGGCACTGAGGAGCCCCTTGAGGGTGATTTTATCACAGGGGTGACATGGTAAGAGCACCCTGAAGACCACCTGAAGTATAAAGTCTTTGTTTGGGGCATGCCTCCAAATAAAGGAACTGCAGCCATTTGGGAAATTTATTGTGGTCTTCAGCCAATGGCAACCACGTTCTCTAGGAAACAGGCTTAAACTGAAGAAGGATCTGAGATAGACTTGAAGGAGATTTGCTTGGTCAACAATGGGTGCCCAAGGGAAAAGTCAGCCATCACAGACCTTGGAGATCTCCAAGGAGAGACCCTGAAACCACTGATTCTGTGGTTGACAAAAGCACAGGCAGCTACCAGCACCCTTCCTCAGTTTCTCTGCATGAGACACACACACACAACCCCACATGGCCTTGTAGTGCAGCTTGAGTGCAGCTGGAGGCTCTGAGCCCATCCCTGCCCTCTCACACACTTGCCCCTTCTTCCTCCCTCTGGCACAGCACAGAGAAGACAGACACAACCTTGAGATTACTGCTTTTCAAAGTTGGAGGCCAAATACTTATCTATAGGATGATTTCAACCATGTTTTGAAAAATATTTCTTCCTGTGTATAAATGCACAGGAAGAAAAAATTTAAAATGTTAACTAACAATGGTTCTCTCTAGGTGGAGGAAAATCAATGATTTTCTTTTCCTTAAAGATCAGAGAGGAGAAATGCCACCAAGCTGTCTCGAGACCTCCTAACAGCCATACGTCCCCAAATTAGTTGAGCTCAGACCAAGGCCCTGGCCACAATAAATCCCCCAGGAAAATGGCACTCGTACATTAGTTTAGCTAGTCCAGGTGAAAATGTCAAGGTGAAAGAAAGTCCATCCTGGTATTTAACAGAAAATCAAGCCAAGGCGGAAATCAGCACAAACAAGCTTTTTAGAAAAGGTGAGTGAGGCTGGAGCAGGGCCCAGCTTTTATTGATAGAAGGCTAGGTTCTGCCCCACTTGTGCTAAAGCACGCAGTTGGTCCTGTCCAAGGCAAACACAGCAGCCCTCCCCAGCTGGCTGGCCAGGAGCAAAGCCCACTCCAGGCTGTTTGCTGGCTGGGGGTGATACACCCACAGGGGACGCTTGGCTCCTATGTGTCAGGGGGGTTCTGCTCTAGACACTGATTTAGTTTGCTGGATGGTCCCCAACAGAGGGAAAGGGGGACACTCTGCTTCCAAATACTCAAACTTGGAAGCACTGCTGACATTCTGAGGATGAGACGATGTACAAAGCAAACCCCAGGTCCTGTTCTGGGGCCTTTTGCCCACCACATTTGGGAGCTGGCTCGCCAGCTCTAGGGTTAGGGTTCTCAACCTCGGCACTGTTGACATTTTGGGTCAGATGATTCTTTGTTGTGGAGGCCTTCTCTGTGCACTATAGGATGTCTAGCTGCACCCCCCCAGTCGTGACAACCAAAAATGTTCCCCGGGGGCGGGCTGTGGGAAAAATCACACCCTTTTGAGTCCTGTTGCTCTAGAAGAAGGAATAGAAAGAGACCCAAAGAAGAGACCCAGGAAATAGATGGGTGTGCAGACTTCAGGTTGTGGGTCAGGTAGGGTCAAGGGGAGCAGGAAAAAAGAGAGACTTGGAAGCTCCCCAATGGGACAAAAAACTGGAAAAATAAAGAGCTGTTTAAATAAGATTTTTAGGAAATGTTGCTGTATGATGTTCTATGTAATCTCCCATTTCCATCTTCTAGGAAAAACCTTTAGCAAAAATCTGCATCATTCACCAGGGCTGTGGGATTCAGATTTGTGTCCCTTCCTTTCCTGACCCCCTTCCCCCAATCTGGACGGACAGGTTCTGGCTAGGGACAGGCCCTCCCAAGAGGTCGGGTTACATTCCGGCTAAACCATAAGCAGTTACTATTCCAAAGTATGTGGAGGATATGCAGATTTTTTAAAATATGTATTTTAGAACTGATTCAGTATAATTTTTATAAAAACATATATCATATTTGCTTCCTAGTAATGCTTTCCCAGGAGGCGATGGAGGCACGGAGGGACAGCTGAGAGGCTGGTGACACCCTGAGTGGCTCAGGTAGTTGAACATCACTGATCATGTGCGTCACGGTCACAAAAAGCCTGGGGATGGCTATTCTGGGGACTTGAGGCTGAACCCCAGATTCCTCAGTTTCTCTCAGATTCTCTTCAAGGAATAACCAGGCATCCAACATCTGTATCATCTCTGACAGTACCCTGGGCTTTTTCCTCATAAACATGGGGTTTATTTGTTTAAAGTCTTGATCCCCCATCCTACTGCAAGCACTGGGAGGGCAGGGATCATGTCTGTTTACTTCGTCACTAAGTCTCTGGCATTCCTGGGCCTGGCACATGGTCAACAGTCAAAACATGTTTGTTGAATGAATAAATAGATGATGTCCCGGAACACTCCTTACTTCCTCAACCAGCAACCTTCAACTCATACATTAAGGTGCATAGCAGGTGTCACCTCCTCTGGGAAGTCCTCCCTGATTTTTCCCAACAGAAATGATTGCACTGTGTACTCAAAACACTTGATTCATATTTTTATGGCAACATGCATCACAGCATATACTATTTGATGTATTCAGCCTCCCCTACTAGAATGTAAGCTCTCTGAGGACAAAAACAGTGATGTATCATTTATTAGCCCCACTCTCACCAGTGTTTGGCACACAGCAGATAATAAATGCTTGTTCAATGCAAGAGTCAAAAAAATAAATGTTCACCCTTCCAAATCTTAGATATTAAAATTCAGACACATCCTGGTTCAAGAGCCTTGGCAAAGCCCAGAACCAAGAGCTGCTTTGGGCATCTATTTCCTGATTTAACATAAGGAAAGAACACTTGCCCAGCTCCTCTGAAGCTGATCTGGCCTGGCTGGCAGCCCCAACAACCCCACCGCCCCAGGGCTATGAGGCCTCAAAGGGTCTTCAGGAGCCTTCTCTGGGGCCCCTACCACCCCCACCCATACTCACACCTCTGGCTCACAGCCCTAACCCAAAAAGGCTCTGTACAGCGGGCTTCCTCATGTCCCTGTTTCTGTTCCATCCCGTCTCTTGAAAAGAGGTGTGTGATATTGTGATTTGCAGTAAGAAATATATATTTGGTTCTTTGTCTCTGTTTCAGGCACAGAGCTCCTAAAACCCTTGGAATTTCCTAAGTGATGAGAGCAACCAAGGTGTTTCTTGTTATTTTAATGAGGTGACTTTTGGACCCCACCTAAAGATGGGGGCTGGTTGCCAGGAGAACCTGCCAAGTGATTAAAGGATTGGAACTTCCAGCCCCATCCCCGCTGACCTCCAGGGAGGGGAAAGGGGCTGGAGGTTGAATCAATCGCTGATGGCCAATGATTTAATCAATCATGCCTATATAATGAAGCCTCCATAAAAAACACAAAAGGAGACCATGGGGTTCAGAGAGGTTCCAGGTTGGTGGACACAAGGAGAATCCGGGAGAGTGGCACACCTGGAGAGGGCATGGAAGCTATGTGCCCCTTCCCACATACCTGCCCTATGCATCTCCATGTGGCTATTCCTGAGTTACATCTTTTTTTTCTAATAAACCAGTAATCTGGTAAGTAACATGTTTCTCTAACTTCTGTGAGTTGCTCTAGCACATTAATCAAACCCAAGGAGGGAGTTGTGCTAACCCCCAATCTACAGTCAGCTGGTCAGAAGCCCAGGTGACAACCTACACTTGCAGTTCGCATCAGAAGGTGGAGGGGCACATGCCGAGTGTCAGAACTGAGTTGAACTTTAAGACACCTATAGCTGGGATTAGAGAATTGCTTTGGTGGTGTTGGAAAACCACACGCACACATCAGAATTGGGTGCGGAATCGAAGTATGTGTGAACTCCATCTGAACAGAAAGGGACCCCAACACCCAGCACATACGGAATACTCATGCCACCTCCTACTCACCAGAGCTCCTAGGAGAGACAGTGGAGCTCAAAGCACCTGCAAAACCTATTCCCAGCCTGATCCTCGAGCTTTGCTGCCTACCTGGATGAAGGTTGGAGTGAGGGTGCTTTTTGGAGAGGGTCTGTCCTGGGATGGGCCTTCCTGCTGACTGCAGTCCAGCTGGATCCGATTGCGGCACTCCGGGTGGCAGGTGAATTTACAGTCTGGAGGGAAAGAACCGCAGGAGGTTAGGGGCCAGACTTCCCAGAGAAAAACATTGGGACGTTGCATTTAGCTCCTGGAGGGAAGAACATGCAAGAGAGAAGTGGAGGGTGGGAGAACGCAGTGTGAATGACACCCTACTTTCCAAGTGCTTTACCGGCACACCTCAGACACATTGCAGGTTTGGTTCCAGATCACCACAATAAAGTGAATATCACAATAAAGCGAATCACCAATTTTTTGTTTTCCCAGTGCATATGAAAGTTATGTTTAGTTTACACTATACTATAATCTGTTGAGTATGCAAGAGCATTATGTCTAAAAACAATGTATATACCTAATTTTAAAATATTGCTAAAAAAATGCTAATCATCATCAGAGCCTTCAGCGAATCGCAATCTTTTTACTGGTGAAGGGTCTTGCCTCGATCTTGATGACTGCTGACTGATCAGGGTGGTGGCTGCTGAAGATTGGGGTGGTTATGGCAATTT
Organism: Rhinolophus sinicus; assembly: GCF_057876585.1. NCBI lineage: Eukaryota > Metazoa > Chordata > Mammalia > Chiroptera > Rhinolophidae > Rhinolophus > Rhinolophus sinicus. Next base: position 22,169,830 of record NC_142511.1, read on the forward strand.
CTTAAAATAGGACAAAAATTAACTTTGCTGCATCAATTGACTCTTCCTTTCGCCAACGATTTTTCTGTAGCATGTGATGCTGTTAATAGCATTTTACCCACAGAACTTTTTTCAAAATTGGAGTTAATCCTCTCAAACATTGCTGCTGCTTTAATAACTAAGTTTATGTAATATTCTAAATCCTTTGTTGCATTTCAACAATCTTCACAGCATCTTCACCAGAAAAGATTCCATCTCAAGAAACCACTTCCTTTGCTCATCCACAAGAAGCGACTCCTCATCCATTAAAATTTTATCATAAGATGCAGCAATTCAGTCACATCTTCAGGCTCCACTTCTAATCCTAGTTCTCTTGCTATTTCCACCACATCTGCAGTTACTTCCTCCACTAAAGTCTCGAACCCCTCAAAATCATCCATGAGAGTTGGAATCAGCTTCTTCCAAACTCCTGTTAATGTTGATGTTTTGACCTCTTCTCATGAATCACAAATATTCTTAATGGCATCGAGAATGGTGAATCCTTTCCAGGAGGTTTTCAATGTACGTTGCCCAGACCCATCAGATGAATCACTGTTTATGGCAGCTATCGCCTTACAAAATTGATTTCTTAAATAATAAGACTTGAAAGTTGAAATTACTCCTTGGTCCATGGGCTGCCGAATGGATGTTGTGTTAGCAGGCATGAAAACAACATTAATTTTGTTGTACTTCTCCATCAGAGTTCTTGGGTGACCAGGTGCATTGTCACTGAGCAGTAATATTTTGAAAGGAATCTTTTTTTCTGAGCAGTAGGTCTCAACTGTGGGTTTAAAATAATCAGTAAACCATATTATAAACAGATGTGATGTCATCTAGGCTTTGTCGTTCCATTTATAGAGCACAGGCAGAGAAGATTTAGCATAATTCTTAAAGGCCCTAGGATTTTCAGATGGTAAATGAGCACGGGCTCCAACTTAAAGTCACCAGCTGCATTAGCTCCTAACAAGAGAGTCAGCCTGTCCTTTGAAGCTTTGAAGCCAGGCACTGACTACTCCTCTCTCGCTATAAAAGCCCTAGATGGCATCTTCTTCCAATATAAGGCTGATTTGTCTACACTGAAAATCTGTGGTTTAGTGCAGCATCCTCTTTAATTATCTTAGCTGGATCTTGTGGATAACTGGCTGCAGCATCTACACCAGCATTTGCTGCACTTTTATGTTATGGAGACGGCTTCTTTCCTTAACCTCATGAGCCAACCTCTGCCAGCTTCACACTTTTCTTCCACAGCTTCCTCACCTCTCAGCCTTCATAGAATTGAAGAGACTTAGGGCCTTGCTCTGGATTAGGCTTTGACTTAAGGGAATGCTGTGGCTGGTTTGATCTTCTATCCAGACCACGAAAACTTTCCCAATATCGGCAATAAGGCCGTTTTGCTTTCTTATCATTTGTGTGTTCACTGGAGTAGCACTTTTAGTTTCCTTCAAGAACTTTTCCTTTGCGTTCACAACTTGGCTGACTTTGGCACAAGAGGCCCAGCTTTCAGCCTATCTTGCTTTTAGATGTGCTTTCCTTGTTAAGCTTAATCACTTCTATTTTTTGATTTAAAGTGAGAGACTTGCAACTCTTCCTTTCACTTGAACACTTAGAGGTCATGTAGGGTTATTAATTGGGCTAATTTCTCTATTGTTGTGCCTCAGGGAACAGGGAGGCCCTGAGGAGAGGGAGAGAGAGAGAGGAGGAACTGCCGGTCAGTGGAGCAGTCAGAACACACACATTTATCGATTAAGTCTGCTGTGTTATATGGGCGTGATTTGTGGGGGCCCCAAAATAACTGCAATAGCAACATCAAAGATCACTGATCACAGATCACCACAACAAAAATAATAATAATGAAAAAGTTTGAAATATTGTGAGAATTACCAAAACGTGACACAGAGACATGAAGTGAGCAAATGCTGTTGGAAAAATGATGCCGATAGTCTTGCTCAAGGCAGGGTTGCCACCAACCTTCTATTTATAAAAAACGCAATATCTGCAAAGCACAATAAAGCAAAGCACAATAAAATGAGGTATGCTTGTACACATTTGCAAACTGTTTTCCCCTCCATTATTTTGTGTGACCCTGCAATTATTATTATTTCCACTTTACAGGCAGGAAATTGGAGCCTAGGGACTTCAGTGACTTTCTCAAGGTCAGATCATCTGGCTTCAGACTGGAGCTCTTTCTACTAATTTACATTAATTTAATCACCAGGGACTACAGATCCCTGGGCAAGGACTTAACTTTTCTGGGCCTCTTTTTGCCAGTCTGTAAAATATAGGTCATAGCAGCCCTGCCTAGTACACAAGGTTGCTTGTTTATAGTTACAGAGGAAAACAGGTCCTTACAAATTAAAAGTGCCTCTGAAGACAAAGGCAGCAGCAGCAGCAACAGGAAAAGCTATTACCTGTCTCTGACCTGCCCCATCTAGGAATGTCAGCGTGGCTTCTCTAACCCAGCTAAAATATCCTACAGAAAACATTCCAAATCAAGTGTTTCATGGGGAAAGCACAAGTTTCATAGACATGTTCATGTCCGCGAAGCAGGACTTAATGACCATAGTAAAAAAGAGCCTTGGGAACTACGTTAGAGATGGAGAACTGAGGCCCAGAGAGGTAAAGTGAGCTGCCCAATGACACACAGCTCAGTGGCTAAGCCAAGTCTGCTAGTAGCTTCCAGGTTCCTCAAGTCTCTCTCAAACCTCCTTGCTAGAAGGGAGTTAAAGTTAAGGGGGCGGAGGGACAGACTGGGGTGGGCCAGGTTTGTGGCCAGGGGACACAACAGCATGGACTTGTTTGGAAAACCTGAGGACTAGGAGACAACTTTGGGTTGATGAGGGCTCACGCTCCCGACACTCTTTTCATTCCTTTTAACAAGCTCCAAAATCAGTACTTTTAGACTTTTTTAGAAGCTGTCATAGCACACACTCTCTTGAAGTGGGGATGGGTCTCTTCTTTCATCTTTTGAGGATTCTTGGAATGATAGCCTCACCCTCCCCAGCTGCCCCTTCCCCTGCACCCCCAAAGATGAGTACCTGGGCTACATTCCTAGTACAGGTTTTGCCACTAATGTTTGCAGGGGAGCACCCTGATAAATGCAGGGACACACAGAGATTCCACAATCCTGCAACCTTTTGACTCAATGGTCTGAACCTCCAACCACATTTGGAAGGGCATTTAGAAGCTCTGCTGCTCATATCCCTCATGCCTGAAGGTGTCGTCAGTCCCCACCTTCACACCCCACCCTTGCCTACGTCTTCCTGACTCTCCTCCTAGAAGCCGTCCTCTCACCTGGAGATGGAATGGGTGTAGCTGGTTCCCTAAGGCATGCACCATACATCTGCAAGCATCCACATGCATTTCTGTGATCCCCCAGAGGGCGATCTCTGCCTGGCACAAGGACAGCCTCACCTTGAGTGGGGTAAAAGGCACCAGGGAATGTGCAGGCTAAGTCTCCTGTGCCTGCAGTGCCCAGAATCGCCAGGGCTTTGATAAGGTAGCACTGAGGCCAGAGCCCACACAGAGAAGCATTGTTTGGGCTCTGCTCCTGGGACACACCTGTACAGCTCTGGACACACTCTGAGAATGAAGAACGCTCTGGGGATGCCAACAAGTGTGAATGAGGAGGACAGATTGGAAGCTCTCCCAACTCTGTGGTGGACAAGGGCTGCCACCAACTCACAAACGGGGAAGCGTCTTGGGAGAGGTGAAGGTGCTCCGGCCTCCTCTCTCAGTAAGTGGTACTGTTGACACAGCCGCTCAATATCCATTGGTGCATCTGATTTTCTCAATTACCCTCTCCCTCTCTTTGCCTCCCTCTCCCCACTCAGTTTCTCTCTCTCTCTCTCTCTCTCTTTCACACACACACACACACACACACACACACACACACACTGAAAACAGAACCAAAACCTCCACAGGATTTTTTTACGGGCCTGATGCTGAGCTGGGCAGAGCTAGAGAACAGAAGATTCCAGGAGGAATGTTGTGGGACTTTTTTAAAAAGCACCTTTGAGCACCAATGACTTTGTTCCATCAGACCCTGTGTAATCACAGACGAGCAAAACCACTGAAGCACCTCTTGATAGCTGTCATCCCCTGGGCTTTTAGGTGAGGTCAGAGCCACCGTGGCCTCTCCAAACACAGCAGTAAGCCCCACAGTTCACAGCCAATAGTTGCAGGCCTGACGTGCTGTGAGGGGACACCCATATGAGATTCCAAAGGCAGGGCCATGTTCCACTGGGACCCCATAGGCAAACTTCCCCTCAAGGCAGCTCATCACGAGGGGCTGCTAAGCCAAGCCCTGCCCTTGGCATCCATTGTCCTCCACAGCCTTTGATCTGGATGAGGAAAGAGAAAGGGACCATATAGCCCCCCGAAGTGCTCAGCCTTCCCTGGTCAGTATCACCATCATCTTTGGCGGTGGCTTCACTGTCTTGAACATGGACTTTCCCATGCTCTGTGCTCACCTGACAGTGAAGATGAAAAAGACAGGACACCAGGGGGACTCAGCCTAGCTGGGTAGACAGGGCACACGTGTGCAAAGATAACCAGTGACAGAGACAGCACAAAGCACAGGCACACACCTAGGAAGCCTTTGCAGAGGACACAGACACACCTGCCAGCCACAGCAAGCGGGGAGGCGTCATGGCACAGGAGGCTCGGGGGACTTAAAGAATGGATCGGACTCCAGGTGACTCATAGGCCCTCCTCGCAGGGGCCAAGAGGAGGCAGGGAGGTGACATCACAGAATAGATAGGACAAGGATCTCCCTGAAAAGAGGCAGCAAAAGGTTAGGGAGCAGGATTCCTAGGTTCTGATTGTATCTTAAGAACTGGCGTTTCCTGACCTTATTATTGTCGTCTATCAAATAGAACTATCCCTTCCCCCTCTGCATCCTTCCCTTCCAGCTATAGGCTCTGTCCCCTCCCCAGGGATGTTTTGAAGAAAATAAATGTGCTTCCAGGTTTGGGAACAGAAGCCTATGGAAATACAAGGGGCGAACTGTGACGAGGAACGATGGAAACAAACCACAAGAGGGCCCTTCTCCAAGGAAGGATCCAGAGCCAGGATGGAGAGAGGTCTCCTTGGGTCCACCCTCAGCCCCCAGGTGTTATTAGTTTCCTAGCTGCTATAACAAAGCACAGTGAACTAGGTGGCTTAAAACTGAAATTTACTCTCTCAGTTCTGGAGGCTCAAAGTTTGAAATCAGGTTGTCAGCAGTGTCACGCTCCTTCTGAAACCTGCAGGGGAGACTCCTTCCTTGCTTCTTCCTACTTCTCATGGTTTGCTGGCAACCTTTGGTGTTCCTTGGCTTGCAGCTGCATGACTCAAATCTCTGCCTCCATCTTTACATGGCCTCTACCTGTGTGCCTCCGTCTTCACATGGTCCTCTTATAAGGACCCCAGTCATACTGGATTAGGGGACTACCTGCTTAAGTAATTACACCTGCAACTATCCTATTTCCAAATAAGGTCACATTTTGACGTATTGGGAGTTAGGACTTCAACATATTTTGGATGGAGGCACCCTTGGCCATATTGGGAACCCAGAGCCCTTAGGCACAAATAGATGGGGTTTCTCATGGAACCATTTCCAGAGCCCAGCGCATATGGTCAGACGAGGGGGCCAGGGAGTGCGGAGCTGAGGCCAGGACCACTTGCCTACCTTTACCAGCCCTGCTTCTGGCCTTCTCATTCCCCAAAGGTCATCATCAAAGTCACCATCTCGAACAAGGGGCAGGCCCCATGGCCACGGCAAGCTATGCCCAGAGATGGCATTCTTCTCCCACCTCAGCCCAGAGATGGTGAACCCAGCAGACAGAACTACCTGTGCAAGGAGACTGTTTTTCCAAAATATAGAATACCCTTCACCCTCAGGACTGCCAAAGTTAGTTCCTGTTCCATTCTGTTGCCACATCGTGTGCGTGTGTGCACACACCACACACACACACACACACACACACACACACCACACACCACATACCACACACACACACACACACACCATACCTCACACACACACACCACACACCACACACACACACCACACCACATACCACACACACTACATACACACACACCACATATACACACACACCACACACCACATAATACACCACACACCACACACACACACACACACACACACACCACACCACATACCACACACACTACATACACATACACCACACACAAACACATACCACACACCACATAATACACCACACGCCATACACACACACACACACACACACACACACACCACACGCACACAATCTGCTGCATAACCTGAGAAGCTAATTTTCGAAACCTGAGCAATCCATTGAGAAGAAATCTTTAAGGCCCTTTCATCCCAGACCCAGTTGTAAGATCCCAAGATATCATGGAGCTTTCCACTTAATTCTCCCCTCCTCCAGCTGGATCCAAGGTGTGGGGTGAGGGTGGGGCAAGCGCCCAGGAGACAGAGCCTTGTCTGCAGTGAGCCCACAGGCCACCTTTACGTCAGGCTCCCCTGCTGTCACTCCCAGGTCAGTGGAGAGCAGTTTCTCACCCTGCACGGCCAAAGGCACTTCTGAGGCCTGGGGAGAAGCATGACAGCCTCTGAATCCAGGAGCCCTGTACCCATTCTCTGGGCGTCTACGCCTTCCTGGAGGTCAACCTCAGAACAGATCTTGAGCCTCTTGCATTCCTCTTTCAGGGGCCTGGCTGTCTGTGGTACAATGGAAAGAGAACGGACTCCAAGGAAGGCTGGCCTCTAGCCACTGTTCAACCAAGTCACTGACCTTGGGTTCAGTTATTGAACTTCTCTGATCGTTAATTGCCTCAACTATAACGTGGGAATAACAGCAGTTCATAGGGCTGCCATGAGAATGAAATGCGGTTCTTAACGTAAATCACCGCCCAGAAGGCCTGCAACATGGAGGCCTCAGTTAGGGTTCCATCCCCCACCTCTCCCACCGCTTCTCTGCTACGTGTGGATTCCTCCCCACCCCACTGAGCTCCCGGTGGGTAATCTATAGTCTCACCAAACTTTCCCCAGCTACTCATTTCCAAACCAAGCACATAAGTAGCTTCTAGTTTTAAAATAATTTTGTTCTTAAGCACTACACAGAAATCTGAAAAAGCAAAATCAAAAACAACGTGCATTGGAAAATGACAATGTTATAATACAATAGTTTTTTTAAAAAACCAGAGTAAGTGTTGTCCTAGTCTTTCCAAGCAAGTCAGTGGGGACAGTCCTCAAGCTCAGGGTCCCTCTGTGGCTTTATTCTCAGACGTTCCTTTGAGTCCCCCATTCTGGCATTGGGAGGCACCCTACTGGAGGCCAGCGATAGCCGCTCAAGACTGCCCAGCACCCCTCCATCATCCCCTGCACCCGTCTGTCCTAGGCTGACCCGGGCCTGCCCCACCCCCATAGCACCACTGCACCATCGCCCTATAGCTCAGCTCTGCCTGTGCCCCCGTCCTGGAAGCCTGTCTTTGCCCACTGACCTCCCTCCAGACCTCCAGAGTCCTGATACAAGGTCCTAAGGCATCTTCAGACCTTCACGGAAGCTCGAGCCCCAGTATGAGCAAGGGTGGCCCAGGTCACCTGCAGAGGTGAGGTGCCAGAGGGACACGGAGCGCAGTGAGGGGTAACCTCCCCTGCCTCACATACCTCTGCCTGTCCAGGACTTTTCTCTCCCTACCCTCCTGCCCACCCCCCTCCAATATCCTTGCTCTTACTTCAGAAGAGAACATTGTCAACCAAAGTTTATAAATCCTAGTATTACAGAGGATGTGGGTAAACGAGAGGGTTCTTGCCTATTGGTGGGACCAATTTCCTGCAGGAATTTACCCAGAGTGTGTACTTATTTGTGTCTAAATATGTCTTTATTAAAGTAAGTGTTCCTCACATAGTGGTTATGACAACAGAATTCTAGAATAGCCCACATCTGTCTACAGGGGACCCATTACAGTTATGATACATTTTAAAATAAAATATTACTTAGCAATTATATAAGACGATGTAGATTAACATTGGTCAACTTGGGACGATGTCCACAAGCATATCATTAAAGAGAAAAAGACTGTGTTTTATGGTCTTGATTATATAAAAATATACACATACTTACGGACACATTACACACAGAAAGGTATCTGGAAAGATGACATGCTTGCTCTGAGTGATAGAATTTCAAGTGCTTTACCTTTCCTTATAGTTTCTAAACTTTTACAATGAACATATATTCTGTACTAATGGAAAAAAAATATCACAAAAAAAGGAACAAAGAAAAATCATTGTAATGACATCAGGTACCATTATTCACTACCCACAATATGCCAGACACTTTGTATGATTTTATATAATCAATACTACGTCTGTATGACATATGTTTCTACCCCTCTTTATTTAAAAGCAGACTTTACTTTTTAGAGCAGTTTTAGGTTCACAGCAAAATCAAGCAGAAGTATACAGAGTTCCTATATACCTGATGCCCCCCTGCCCCACAACCTCCCCCATTATCAACATCTCCCACCAGAGTGGGACACTGGTTACAACTGATGAACCTATACTGACGCATCATTATGACTCAAAGTCCACCATTTACATTAGGGGTCACCCTTGGCGTTGTACGTTCCATGGGTTTAGACAAACATATAATGACATCTATCTACCATTATAGTATCATACAGAGTAGTTTCACTGCCCTAAAAATCTCTATGCTCTATTCATCCCTTCCTCCCACCCAGCCACTGGTAACCACTGATCTTTTTATTGTCGCCAGTTTTGCCTTTTTCAGAATGTGACATAGTAGGAGTCATACAGTAGGTAGCCTTTCATATTGGCTTCTTTCACTTAGTGATATGCATTTAAGCTGCCTCCATGTCTTTTCATGGCTTGATAGCTCATTTCTTTTTAGCACTGAATAATATTCCATTGTCTGGAGGTACCACAGTTTATTTATCCACTCACCTACTGAAGGGCACCTCGGTTGCTTCTAAGTCTTGGCAATTATGAACAAGGCTGCTGTAAACACCGTGCGCAGGTTTTTGTGTGGACGCAGATTCCCAGCTCCTTCTTTGGCCACCCCTATTTTAGAGATGAGGAAACTGAGACTTGGGGAAGTTAAGAGACTTGGTGAGAGCCTCACAGAGGAGGAGTGGAAATCCATCACACCCGGCTGCTTCTCACTGGCCCTGTTTTCTGGGAAATCGTTCCTCAGAGCTGTCACTTTCCTTTGGTCCTGGTTCCATTTAGCCTGACTGCTTGAGGTCAGGAATGGGCTTCATCAGGGATGGGGGTTAGGGTGGTCCAAGGCCAGAAAAGACCGTGAGTTGAAGGGGTCTGGGTAAGGAGTTTGCTTTTTCCTCTGCCCTAGCAAGAGTGTCCCTCCCAGAAGCTTCTGCCTCATTCTGGAAAAGCCAGTTCACAGCTCAAGTCCCAGCCAACCAAGCCACTCAGCCTGGGGGCTTCAGAAACCATCCATACTGTCTGCCTGCTCTGGATTGGTTCTCCAGACATTGCCCCTTCATGTCTGGGACACTACATCTGCCGACTCTGAACTACTCTGGCAGCAGCCAGAGGTTCCTGCACTGAGCTCCCAGCACAGCTTCGCCAGAAAGGCCAGCTCTTCAGCCAGTTTCAAGCTCCACAGGTAATGGGCTCTCAGCTTCCCCCACTCAAAGAGGCCCGGCCTCTGCAACTCTGCTCCCTAGGACACAACAGAGCCAACTGCCTCATCGATGAGGATGGTGGGACAGCATCCACGTTGGATGCCAGGCTCCCAGCACCAGCAGCATCACAGAGGCACCAGAGTGCATCCACTCAGCAGCTATAAATCAGAAATCCTCGAATAAATTGTGTGGTGCCTTGACGCACACTGCTTAATGTGTATGACAGAGGTCTTTGAGAATGGGTGCAGGGGACGAAGCAATTAACTGGGAGCTGAGGAAAGGACAGAATCTGGCCTCCACAGTCACAGAGATCAGGGCTTGAACCTAAGCCCTCCTACTAACTGGGTAAGAGATGGGACTGGACAACTGACCTAACCTCAGTAAAATATGGAATTTATTTAGCCTCAATTTCCTCATCTGCAAAATGGAAGTAATATCTTCCTTGCCAGATTTGTTGAAAAAATTGGAGAGAATGTATGTCAAGTATTGAATAGTGCCTGCACATAGCATGTGCTCAATAAATGATAGCTGTCATTTCCAGCTATGGGACTCCTGAGTTTGGGTACTTCCTGTTGACTCAGCGTGTGATGCCAACCAAAAAACTTCTCATTCCACTGTATTGCGGTAAGAAGAATCATGCAACTTTCCTGCTCACCTACGTTCCTGCTCCCTGTTCCTCCCTCCCTCCAGCCCTGCCTTTGATGAGCTCAGAAGAGTAAGGCAGGGACATTAGAGGATGTATGGTGTTGGAGAATGGGAAGGTAGAGTCTGTAGTTTGTCAAGCTGGGAGGTCTGTAGCAATTGCCAAAATCAACACAATTTATACATTTTTCACACTCCTGGTTAAACTCCTAGTGAGGCTGGCAGCAGGGAGTGGAAACTCCCCACTCCTGGGTCAGGCAGCCAGCTCAGGACACCTGCATCTTTATGTTTCCAGGAAGGAGCCTGGACCCAGCCCTCTTGAGACCATATACTGTGATTCCTTGTTTCTGAGGACAGGCCACCCCTGAGGGCATTCAGCACCCCCACCCCAGCCTGGAGGGCCTGGAGGCACACAAGCCTAACTCCAACACACACACACACACACACACACACACACACACACACACACACACTCACAGGCCAGAAAGCAAGCCAAGAAGCCAACAGGAAGGGTCGATGCGCTGGTGGAAGAGGAGCGACATAGAAGCCTGGCCATGCCTTAGGTCAGAGACTGCCAGCCCTCCCATGGACAGGCAAGTGGGGCAGCTGGAGGCACTGGGGCTGTTATCTCTGTGCAAAGAGCCAAGAGGGGATGTGTCTGAACATACACATGTCAGGATCGCATGTTCAGGTCCCGTCTGCAATAGAGGGCTGGGTGGGCGGCCTCTATGGAAAGCTGGCTCCCCCGGGTCAGGCACACTGAGGCGAGAAGGTGCTGGAGAGGTGGAGTGGTGCTGGGGAGCCGGTTTGAACTGAGGACACAAGGCCACCCCCAAGCTCCTGGTCCCCATCCTCTCCAAAAATGACCATATGGGTTTGGGCTGTGACAGAGCTGGATGGGGTTGACATGAACTTTTGAGTGACCCTCGTATTGAGGGGAAAGATCCTTCTCAGTTGTTGCCCATGGGGCAAAGTAGATATTAAAATTCTCACTGGGACCTTGGTCCCTAAACCTAATGTATCACTTGTTTATTCCTGAGCCTGGCTTCTTGTCACATTTCCAGGTAGGCTGGACACGCCCCTGCACCCTCTTCCCAAACATAGGCGGCTGGCCTGGCCTGCAGAGGTTTAATCCTGCCTGGAGTGGGTGGGTGTGCCTCTCGGGCAGGCCCATTAATCATCTTTCTCCAACACAACTATACATCCCTAGGCTGAAAGCACCAACAAAAGGAAGGCACTGTAGCCAGGCCAGGTGGGGGTATGTTGGGTGGGGTTGTTTTGGGAGGGACAGGTGGAGGGAGGGAGGGCAGGACAGTTCACAGCAAGTTCAGACGGATGATGCAGGAAGTGAGGGGAACGTCAGGCAATGCCTGCCCTGTGTCCAGTGAGGCAGGGGACCCGGCCTGACCCCAGGTCACCTTTCCCATATGGCCTGTTTCATGCCACTCCGCTCCTTGGGGGTGCTATAACCCTTAAGCATGCCCTCCACCCTGCCTTGTGCACATGTGTGTATTTGCTTAAAATTATAAATAAACATAATAGGGTTGAGTCATTTTTAACAATTCATGCTTCAACTTCAGATAGCATTAGCTGACTCCCTGCTAGGACCTGGCGCGAACTCTCCCTCCCATCTCTTCTGCTCCCACCCCCTGATATTTTTCTATATTATATTATTTACACTTTCAGTGTTTATAACATTTACATTCTGCTGTAACTACAATTCCCACAGTTGTCTAAAACAAACTCTACTATGAAAGCTACTATTTGGTCGTTTTACAACAGCAAACTACTTTTAATGTTTTTATTTTAATTAATCTTTTGATTGAATTTGGGAGGTTATTATATTTTTGTTTCCCAAATGGTACTTAAAGCACCTGTAAGAGATGTACCCCTATTTTATTGGCCCTTTTATACTGCGTACTGTGGCCTCATGCAATGATGAGGGGGAGAAGGCAGACGGAAAAGACAGAGGAGGGAGAGTGTGGCCCTCAGTGCGATATCACAAAGCATCTCGGAGAATCCCATCCTGGCCAACAATGGATGGAGGCAGTAGATTTTGGAAAAATGTAAAAATAAATGATTTGAGGCGGATTCCAAGGATGGGAAAGGCAAATGGACCTCATTCATCACATGCAAATGTCTGTAGGTGATTAGTCACCTGGACCCTCTGACTTCATATTGGAAAAGGTCCAAGTTATATTTAGGGTTTGGCCACACAGACAGAAGTACAAAAATGTGGCACAATTTTTGAATAGGGGCAATTAAAGTATGTGTGCCCATGAAAACAAACAAATACAGAGAAGCAAAGAGAGAGTATTTTATTTTTTCTATAGTTGTATCTCTAATGCTTCCACACCTACCTAGTTACTGGTCAGTTCTCATGTGCATGCGGGCATCCATTCGATATATTTCTTGAGGGCCTACTAAGTCAAACACTGGTCCAAAGGACAGCCAGCTCTATCCAAAGACTTTCTGTAACAGGAACAAATGTATGAAAGAAATCTATATATATACACATACTTGTATATTTTTTTCCAATATAGATATATCTATTTTGATTGTCACCACAGGAAAAAATAAATTCTATTGCCAGACCACCTTAAGAGAAGAAAAAATGTTTTAAAGCGTTATAGACAGTTGGGTTTAAGGGGATTTAAGAGACAGCAAGAGCCTATGGTGTCCAAAGCCAGACAGAACCGCCAGATGCCCTCTCGGCTCAGGTCTGCTCTGGAGGGGCCTCCGAGGCGTCCTCTAGGCATGTGACAGACACTCTGCTCTGGGTGTAAGAGAGACAAAACAGGTGGGGTCCCCTACCCCTGTGCGTGGGGCCCTCTTCCCCGTCCCTGGGGCCCCTGAGAAGACACAAGGAGCAGCCTGGGCAGCTGACAGAGAAAAGGACATGAGCCCAGTGGTGAGGGGCAGACATAGAAGGAGAAGCTTGAGGGTCTTTTTTCGCTTTTAGCGAACACCTACCCTCTTGCTAAACTTGAGCATATTTTTCATGGTGTCCCACAGACCCCAAAGATAAGAACAGTTAAATACGTTTGCAAGAAGTCCTGCCCGGGGAATCTACAGAGCACAGGACGGCAGAAGAACCTTAGACAGATGTGCGGATGGGAGGCACAGACAGGGGCATGTGCACAGGTAGGCCTCATCAGCGTGCCAGGGGGTCCCAGGAGGCGCACACTGCTTCAGGCCATGTTCAGTCCTTTATGGGACAACCAGGCTGCTGCAGTTCACTGGATTTTCCACACCTGCTTTGATGTCACTTGCATTCAAAGTGCAGATCAACAACCGAACACCAACCAACTGGGTGAAAGGAGACTTTCCGCAGTGAGAAGAAAGCTAAATAGATTACGTCTGAGGCCCTCCCTGCTGACACACAAAGGCTTCTTTACAACTGTATCCCTGTAGCCAGGACCACCAGAGACTTCTGGGGAGACCCAGGCCCGTTTTCCAGTGACCCCCAAGCAGCCTTTTAAAATGATATATGACTTGCTCTTTGGCAACACGCTTTCTTAGCCCCTACTGATGCCTGGTGGGCTGATCTAGCCTTGCCCCTTAATTAAGTGGTGTGGTAAAGTCGGTGATAGGAATTTTCCCAGAGAATGTGTTTAACAGTTTTATGCCCCTCCTCCACTTCTGCCTGGGCAACCTTCAAACTCTTTCACTGAGACGCAGGCAGCCCACCTTGGCCCAAGTGCAATGAAGAGTAAACAGCTGTATTGGGGGCTTGCACAGGTGACCCACTGGAAACAGCTGTTAAAAGTATTTCTACTTTTAACAGCATGAAATCACAGCAGCTGACAATGAGAAGCCTCCATGTGACAAGTATGTGACATGTCAACTGGTTTACATCCAAAGTCATATTTAACTCATATGACACTAGCTTGAGGTTGACATTCTTTCCCCATTTACACTGGGAAAAACCGGGGCTCAGAGAGGTTAATCTGTATAAGGAGGGTCCTCCAGCCAGGAATCCAAAATCCAGAGTCAAGGTGACCTGCTATAAGCCCGTTTCCTTACACGCCACACTGCAGGTGGCTCGTGGAGTCCTGCAAGCAAGAGCTAGTCCAGAAGTCCACAGCCTGCAGACTTCTGCTCCCATCCTCTCTGGGTACCGACTTCCCTCTCCTCTTCCAATCAATTAAGTCCAAACGCTAACATCTGAGCTGCAGTGCAGTACTCACCCTAACCTTAATGCTGCCACTCCAGGCCTGATTGATTTGATTAAATCTATAACTCCTTGGGCTGAATAGCAAAGGAGCAAGGAAATGATCTATTGAATAAGTTTTAACAGGGAGGTGGGGAGAGGGTGAACCTGAAGACACTACTGAGCACTTAAACTGAGGAGCTCAGTATCCAGCCGGCTTCTCAGCATGTATTAGGCTATTGATGAGGATACATTATTCAGGCTGGCTAAAGAGTATTTGTCTCCATATGGTGATTAATTGAATTAAAATCCCCACTTCTCTAGAGGTAAAACCTTAATCAGAAACATTACATTTTTCATAGTCAGCATTATATCGTCTTCTAAACTCTGCTTTTAAAAGCTTAGCCCAGAGATGGCTTTTCAGTTTAATTCCATCCCTAAGGCTCTGTGTTGTGGGCACCTACAGGCCCACCTACTCCTAAAACTGTATGAGAACAGTGTGGTGAAGATGGGGCAAGAGCCCCAAGGAAAGGGGGTGTTCTCCAAAGATCAGCCATCAGAGAGAAGCACTGAAGGTCAGCAAGAGGAGCAGGATCAGCCGTGACTGGTTCCAGGCCTGGTTGTGCAGCTCTGACCTTTAGCGAGGGGCCTGCTTTATCTGAGTCACCTCACCTGTGAAACAGCAAATCCTTTCCCCACTCCCACCACACCGCAATCTGGAGGGAATAGATGACATTAAAAAAACACACACACGAAGGCTTTGAATCTTTAGCCGAAGGGCGCTGCAGAAATATAAGATGCTGTAGGTAGCAAAATACGGAGGAAAGACCCCTAGGCTACAAGGCAGGTGCTCAGGGTCCCAGATAGACGTGGAGGTGCCACCAACAGGGCCTTTTTTGGCCCCAGTCTCCTTTCCTTGAAAAAGGGGACTAGGATGACCTAAGATACCATACAAATTTGAATTACTACTGTCTCTCCTTCTCATCTTTCACTCGGTCCACACTGTCCGTTATCCTCCGGCAAGGACTGTTCTCACCCTGATTAGTGCCCAGTCACTGCCTGAGGCCGGGGCTCCTGTCCAGCTGTGTCCCGCGCAGCAGTCTCCAGCCCCACACGGTCTGCCCCACAGTCACCTCCACTAACCACGCAGGTGAGAAGCCTTAGCCTAGGAAACCTCACGGCTCCCGGGTCCTTGGAAGGCTGGCTCAGCACCTTGGCGAGGTCTGCCCCCCCTCCCCAGAGTCACAGGACAAGCAGATGGAAAACAATGGCCACCCAAGATCCCCACACTCCGCCATCTCAGGAACCCAGCCAGATTAACACGTTGCGTGCGGATCACGAGAATCTTCACGAGGGATTTAAACCCCGCCATACGCAACGTGTTAAGATGACTTCTTGGCCCTAATTCTCAGCCAAGGAAAGGCTGTTAAAACCCATGGGCTTCCGACATGCGTGACCATGTCCTTCAGGTCTGGCTGTGCCACCTAAACCTGCAGGGTGGCAGCACCTAAGTTTTGGTACCTGGGGAGTCGGTGGCAGTGGGGGGGGGGGTGGCAAGGAGTGGTGCTGAGCTCAGCATTCAATACCAGGCTGCCAGAATCTCCTGCACTCCCTTCTCCATGGGAAAGGCCTCAGAACCCAAGTATCCCCTGCACACCCCCAGCTGGAGCGACTTGGACCTACCACGAGCCAGCCGGGCCTTGTGGCGGAAACTCTGTGGGGCCTGGAGCTTTTCTGATCCCAAGTGGCTCTTAGGGAGCCTGCGGAAGAGCTGCTGGAGCCTCGAGGTGACTGTCCCGAAGCAGGCAGTGGCCGCCTCCTCATCTCGGCCCTCTGTCATCCCAGCTGCAGGAGATCAATAGCTTCTCTCTAGGCCTGGCGTCAGGGATGGGGGGATGAGTGGGCCCTGGAAGGGCTCCAGGCTTCATGTGACTGAGGTTCTGCTCAAATCAGTCCAGCTTCGCTGCTCTTCCAAAGGAAGCCACAGGCACCTGGGGCCTCAGTGGCCCCAGCACAGCCTAAGCGATGCCTTTTCAATTCTAGCTGAGGTCCTTCCCCTCCACCGCCCCCAGTGGAAAACTTTCTATTCCTGGGGCTTTTAGCTTGATAAGATAAAAATTCCCGCACCAAAGAGGCTGCAGGAAAGAGGCTGCCTGAGCCTCACTCCTCAGTAGCGCCCGTGAGTCTAAAAATCAATGTCTCCAAAGTTTCAACCGATGACAGGAGTGATGGGTTACCTCATACCGTGTGCCTGGCCCAGGAGCTCATTAATGGATTTCTTGGGAATGGCGATTGTAATGCTTTATCAACTGCATAGGCTCCTAAGGGACAACCAGGCTACTTCACATCCTCCAGAGCCGTAGCTTTCAGTCGCTGGGCCCAGAAGGAGGTGGTGTTAAGGGGGTCAGACCATTTATCTGAGACCAGAGACCTGAGCAGAGAAGAGGTGACAGGCAAAAAGAGGAAGAAAGAGAAAATATTTAAAAGGGTGGAAATGTTGTCCTCTTTCCTTAAAATGATGCTCAGAGGGTGTCCCCTCAATGCTAACTCCCAAAAACAACCAAGTCCTGACGGGAAAGTTCCCAGTGGCCCTGTCACTCAGACCAAGAAGGGCGAATGGCACTGGACAGGCAGCAAAACCTTCCAGGAAAACCTCTGGAGAGGGCTGCCTGCTGCCAGGCTGCCCAGAGATGCCAGAACTCATCTGCCAACCGCCAGTTGAGGCACGTTTCGGATGAGGGAGGTCACTGTTCGTGAACCAGAGGAAACGTATCACAGAGGACAGAGGCGTGTGCAGAAATGAAGCGGCATTTGCACATCTGTGCTCTGGTCACCTAGTGTCAGGTCCAGGAAGCCAGCACTCATGAATTTGGAGGTGAGCTCTGTTACTCCTCCTGTAACTGCCAACCTGGCTCCCCTCCTTTGTGCTGTAGTGTTTCCCCACGTCACAGAGAATGCTGAATGGCATCCTATACCCAAGGCCATGTCCGTGGGCCCACTTAGAGAAGAAAATGTTGGTAGAACAAACCTAAGCTACACTCCAGTCCTCCAAATAGGTTCCCCCATCACCTGCCCTTCTCATAGGACATCTGGCCAGGAGGTCCCCATTTTAGGTCACCCCTCACTACAGAGGGGCTCGGGTGCAATACCAACAAAACCTCGTTTGCAAGCTCGACAATAAAAACACATTGTTACAGCTCATTTATTTAATATAGACATTACCCCAGATACTGCCCTTCCTTAGGCCAGGACACTGGTACTCTCTCCCTAGTATTTCCTCAGGGGGACTGGGCTGCACAGTTTACCCAGTAACCTCTGCACCAGAAGAGGGTCACGAGTGAGTCCAAGTCCTGAAATGACACTTGGGGCCATCAGGCAACAGTTGGGAGCCAAGGTTCCCTGCCCCACTGTGACTCTGATCTTGTACATGAGATCTCCAAGAAGGCTCAGGACACCCGCCTGGCTGCGTACAGACCAGGCTGGTATTCCCATCGCTATCCTCAAAGATGAGAACACATGCGTGTCAGGGGGATTTTCAAATATGAGTCACATGCAATGGGAGGAAATCCCTCCAGAATGCCCCATTTGGGCTCAAGGATAAACTGACCTCACTTCTCCTTTCTCCTCACCACAGAGCTGTTCTTTGACAGAGTAAGCAGTTGAAGAATCCAGCAGGAAAGAACTGGCAGAGACAAGAGACAGGGCTTTGGGAGGCTCTAGAATCTTCACTGCTGACCCTTTGAAAACTGGATAGATTTTCTCCTACAGGGATGGCTTAGGAGAAGCATTGTCTAGAAGCAGGGGAATGCTTGAGATAACCTCTTGCTGCCCCTGACACCCAAGCCTTGACCAGATGACCTCCACGCTGAAGAGAGAGTCCAGCCAAGGCCCAACAAAATTTGAAGGAACAGGCTTCACGATCTTAAATTCTGGGTTTAGAATATATTCTCACCTTGAAATACCCTATTCAGATAAAGGTACCTCCAGATTTAAAAAAAAAAAAAAACATTCAGCACCAGAATAGACATTTATGTACTGTATGCTCACCGCTTTCTCTCAAAACTCTCCAGTTACAGCTGGAATCTATTGTTCCATTTGAATAGTGAGGCATCTCTGAGGTTTTTTTGGATTTTTTAATACTTTCAACAGAAAACACAAAACCTCCAGCTTCCATTCAACTTGGATAGAAGAAAACAGCTTCCTCTAACTCAGCAAAGAAAGTAAGTCATGATACCCAAGTGAGAACCTGACCTGGAGACACATCGAGTCAGAGTTGGGGTGGGGGGCTTTCCCCAGACTTGCTCTTCCCCACGTGGTCACACCACGGCCTGGGACAGAGCAGGGGTTCGTTATGCCAGCCTCAGTTGATTTTCCAGTCCCTATCCAACTCTTCTTCACCCTAGCTGTCCCTTCTGAGACTGAACCTAATTTCACCTTGGTTCATGGTTAATCCTGTGTCATGAACTCTGACCCTGGGTCACAGTAAGGAGGCATGAAACAGGAAAAGATCTTCTACTTGCATTTCCATGCCCACCCCCTAAATGCACCCAACACCAATAGGTGGTGGTAGGGAGAGACACACTTGCTGAGATACACTTGTTTCTTTTATCTTGAGGTTTAGAAAAACTTCACCCTTTGTGGTAAGATCGCATGATTTACACACGCTGAAAAACCTATCTAGAAACTAAATGTTGAAACCAGGCTGAAGTGCAGTCAACTCTCAATTATCCAGGCCCTGACTGATTTTCTAGTTTGCATATGGCTAACCCACCACTTGGCTGGCCCTCCTGTTTTTCTGTACCTCGTTTGATGGACATTTCAGTGTTCATTGGAAGAAGGAAGGCAGCTGAATGAGGAAATTCAACTAACTTGCATGTTCAATGACATTAGCGCATAAGGCAAAATGCTATGTTGGGTTCTGGAGCTGGGTTTGCTATAACGGTCTGGGGCATCTTGGAGAAGTCCTTTGACTCACTAAATGCTGTGTCTCCTCATCTGTGAGACGGCCAGGATTCAACCAGCCCTGCCTACCTCACAACCCAGTGTCCTAGAAAACGCGAAGTCGTCTCTGAGGTAAAAGTTATATCCGGTCCCACAATTTCTAGGCCATTCTCAACTCTGTATCTACAGGATATTCCCATCCTAACAGGCTCATAAAACACTAATTTGTATCTCCAGCAAATAGAATGATGATTCTTTCCCAGATCAAGCCTCCAGTAGAAACAAAACGTGAAAGGATTAAAAACAAAAACAAAACAAAACAAAAAACCCAGATAGTTAAAGAACATCACTCTTTTTTTAGGCCTGATTTTAGTGACCCTGTGGTCTGATTTCTTAAAGGTCCATAAAAGCCAACTTTTCATTTTCTCGTAGCTCTAGCCAGTAGCCACTGCAAAAGTCTGGGTAATATCTGCCCCCGCCCTGTAAATGTTTGTTCAAGAAACAGGGACAAACAAGAGCAGAAGGTGGTGTGCAGGCCCTCCACTGGACAGTAAATATGACCTAGCTCACTGTGGTCACAGGTGAGTGACATACTTGGCTACCTGCCCACCACCCCGGGACACATGGGAATGAACAGACTACACTTCCCCACACCACCCTTCCTACAAACCCTCAGCACAATGTCAGAGCACACTTGTCCCCCTGAAGCTGTCAATGGGGCCAGGACAATAGGTGGGGGAGGACAATCCTGAAGAGAACCTGGGACCTTTTACAACAACCAGGGGTCACCAGATCCCTCAGCCAAAACAGTATTCTCCACAGGGAGACTGGGCACATGCTACCAGGCCAGGAAAGACTTCTTCCTCTCCAAAAAGGGCAATATAAAAACCAAACATTACATCTTTCCTTATGGGTGCACATCTCAAGAACTTTCTCTATGCCAGGAACCACAGGCAGGCTAGAACAGAACCCACCTGAAGTTGCCACTATGGCCAAAGACCGAACCATGCTCTGCCTATGTCTCCTGAGCATGGAGTGTGGAGTGTTTCAAAGAACACCCAAATATCACTTCCTCAGGTCTGAGTCACGATAGCCTTGACTTTGAGGGCAGGTCTCCCCATGACAACTCCCTAGCACCAATTTTATTCCACTTCAGCCAGTGCCTCCAGGGACCTGAGCCCGCTGCCCTGTCTGACATCACTACTTCGGCCTCCTTGCTCTGTCCCCAAGCCTAAGTTGGCTCAGCTCCCCTCCCAACACCAAGATCTGGCCCCAAACATGTGGAGAGACATTTGCCAAAACTCTTGGACTGAAAAAACTGAAAGTGACTAAATGTACAACCATCTCTGCAGTCAGGGCTGGCCTTGCCAGCATCAGCTGCTGCCAGCACTTCCCAAGTCAGCCAGGGGAAAGCCGGACTGAGCCCCACAGGAGGGGTGGGTGGCCAAGGTCAGCAGAGGAGGCAGGAGGCCATCTGGAAAGGCAGAAAGCATCCTGCCACCAGCACAGGCCGGACCTGCCAGCATGCTGAGGAGACCACACCAGGGGGTGCTGACTGAGGCATGGGTGGGGCGTCAGGGGGAATGATCTCTTTACATGCTTTGTACACCCACAAATACTCACCCGCCAAAGAATACTCACCTCCTCACCCAAGGAATGCGAACAAGAAGGGCCTCCCATGAGGCCAGAGATGTGTTTACAGCTCTCTCACCAGCCTTAATGGTATCCTGGGCAGGGCAAGAGTGCCCAGCAGCTCCTTCCATGAGGAAACTGAGGAATGAGGGGTGGGTGTGGGGAGCCAAAGAGGGTCCCATGGGACAGCAGTTGGGGGGCTGTCTCTGATACAGAGGTGCTGGGCACAGAGCAAAGGAGGGAAATGGCTTGATAGCCAGAGATGTCCCCAAGGCCTTCCAGGCCAGTCTGGTTCGCCCTAATCCTACCCTGCCCCTCGGCAGGTGGACTGGCGACCCCCACCCACATGAGACCTCAGCAGAGGCCTCCCCGAGTTCTGACCTCAGGAAGCTATTCCGAGGATGTGTGGCAGGAACAATGAAAACACTTTGGGCTCTTCAGAGAAAAGGCACAATTGACCTGCAAAGAATTCTTCCGGTGTCATTCTCCCAGTGGGCTGGGCCTGCCCTGAGCCTCAGCCACCCCTCTAGAGCTTTTGGCGCCTGCCCAGAGCAGGTGAGTCACTTCACCAGCCAGTCAGGGCCTTTGGGGCTGAGTTGGGGGCTGTCCTTCCCCTGTCACTCAGGGCCTAGCTGCCAGTCTTGTCATAGGCTGATTCACTGGTAAACTTGGGGAGAAGAGAGAGGATCCCAGACCAAACCCTCAGTGTAGAGGGGAGATGTCAATTCACGTCCACCTAATAACTTGCAGGGTCAGCAGGCGAACACACACGTTCATTACCAAGTCTAATTAGGCAGGCAGACAAGCGGCATTAATCACTTTTGACTGTACCTGGGATTCAAGCCCCTCTCACTCCATAATCAGAAAATTTCATGCTCTGATGATAAAGCCTACATTTAATCCTTTCACTTCCATCTTTTGAGAAGACAGGAAGCGGGGAGGAGAGGAAACAGGCACCGCTTAGGGACCTCAAAAGGCCTCTCTCAGCATTCCACGTCTTTTCTCTGTCCCTCCACACTCCACTAGGATCTTTCTCAAGAAGACGACGCCAGTTAGAGTCGGGGACGGAGAGGGACGGGAAGTGGCAGATTCCACATCTGTAACAACACAGCATCCCTCTCTGCTTCATTTTCCTAACATCCAAAGCCAAACATGGGTCTGAATCTATGAAAATACTTCAAGCCACACACCTCAGCACTGGGTGGATGCACTGGACAAATAAAACATCACCCAAGCGCCCAGGGTTCCTGTACAGGGAGAATCACGTCAATGTCCCAGTAACCTCTTCTAGAAAGAACCCACGACAAGGCGTGGGCCTGCGGGACCTGACGGCTGTCACATGGGTGGTTCCAGTCTGCAGAGACAGGCGGGTTAAGCCCAGCCATTCATGCAGTGACAAGACAGGGCTGGAAAGGCTAGACAAGGGGCCCTGTGAGATACCAGCCTCATTCACCAAGAAAGTCCCCCTTCCCCACCCCTGAAGACCATGGCAAATGCCTCATACTCACACCATCATTAATGTCTATCACAGGAAGGGGAAGTTAGGATGATAAGCCCCAGGGCCCCCCTTTCAACCCTTTAATTCCAATCACTTAACACTTCATAGCTCTGAACAACGCCCCTTCCAGAGAGAGACCGGCTCCAGGAGCAGACGCACGGCACTCACTGGCAGTATGCAAGGTATGTCCAAGCAATCCTCTTGGTTGAGTGGGACTTAGGTTTCCCCATATTCCAGATCAGTCTCTGGTCCAGGAAGGCTTACACATCCACCAAAATGAGGTGAAAGGTCAAATGTCAACCCAATGTGCCTTCTACAGAGAAAAGGGTCTATGATCTGTAAGGGATATTCCCTGAGAACAAAGCTAAAACGCGGTTGTTGAGGTTTGCATGTTGACCATTCCCTGGAGTGCTGGAAATGGATATTCTCACCACTACCACTGCCCCCACGCCAAAACACACGCACACATTCACACAATCACCTCTCTCTGTCTCTCTCTGTCTCTCTGTCTCTCTCTCCTCCCACCAATTCTCATTGGCTTTCCTTCTCTATCTAACAAACATGATTCCTTCCATCCTGGAAATTAATATTAACCCTGAACTGCCCTGTTGGCAAATCCAGCATTAACCAGAGCTCAGATACAGACCTTGAAGCAGGGGTAAGCTTAAATTACAGGAACTTTCACTAAAAAGGCAGGCAGTTTTCTAAAAGCTTCCCTTATTAAAAGCCATTTTGCCAACAGGGCTCCCACCCAGTGTCAGCCTCCTGCTCACACCCACTGCCCTTCTGGGTATGTCATTCACATACCCACTGCCCTTCTGCTTGTTTCCAAGAGCAAGGAGATTTAATACTAATAACAAGCTGCCACCTTCATCAGCCACTACTTACTGAGCCTGTGTTCTACGATACAAAGACAAGGTGCCAGTATCTTGGTGACCACTAAGCCACTGACATTCTGTGAGGATGCTCCTCAGCCAGCAGGCAGAGTGACCGTTTCTAGAGGACACTGATACCTGCACTTCCTGGGATACTCAGGGCACTCGCTACCCCACTTAGCTAAGCCACCAGACAGCGTCTGAAAACTGTACGCATTGCTTGGAAAGGTGATCCCAAGAAGTGTCCCAAACCCAGACAAATTGTCACAACTGTTGAGTGGGAGGGGATAATAGTAATATTCACATTGCATTAAACATTCATATTGCATTTTTTAGGCACTGTTCTAAGTGCTTTATATATATTAATTCATTTAATTCTGACATTAACATGATGAAATAGGTAACGTTATTTTCCCCATTTTTTAAAACAAGGAATCAGAACACAGAGATTCCCAGGGTCACATTGAGACTCGGTGGCAGAGTTCACACCCTGGATTCACACCCTGGATTCACACCCTGGGATTCCAGTTCCAGGCTGTGCTCTTCATCATTGCAAACTGCTGCCTTTTACAAGTCGTACTTCAGACCCTTGCTTTTTAGAACAAAGATAAAATAAAGCAACCCTGCCATGGAATTAGACCTTCAGTTTAAAGAAAGATGCTCAGTGAGTCCGGCCTGCTGGGTCTCCCCCTACCAGTTCTCATTTGCACATCAGAATATTTCTTAATTGTTCCCATCCAGCCACAGGCCCACTGTTAAATATGTGTAATGACAAACAGACTCCTCTCCAGAGCCCCTTGATTCCAGCTCTGCTCTCTCGCTCTCTGGTGTTCAGATATCCCTGGTTGGTGTTAAACCTATGCAAGTGCCACCAAGTCACCCAAAGTCAGAGGAAATGTCCCTGCACCTGGGTCTTCCTGCCATGAGGAACTATTTAGGAACTAATCAAAGGAAATAAAGTCTGATGTGAAGTTAACATCAATTCATGTAGTCATAGAGTATCATGTATATGCACATACAAACACACAAATACACTGTTATCACCACCACCCCCAAATCATAAAACTGTGCAAAATGTTCAACAATTGATATAGTCCCCAAGCATCTTAATACAAAATAAAATTCCAGTGAAGCAGATTCCCGGGAATTCCACACAATAAAACCCATTACAGTGAGGGTACTGCCTCTGTGTCGACAGGGTTGGTGATCATAGTAAAGTACCCAGGACCCTTGAAAAGGCCAAAGCTGCCAACACATCCGAGGGCATTCAATTCTACGGGAAGGTCAGGGGCATTTACCAGTGACAACAGCCCTCCACCCACAATACACACCTCTATAACTTTTGCTCTTTCCTTTTTAAATGGCATCTGAACTGTGAGTTCTGGTGTTGGAGGGAATAGCACCCCTTCCCCCTCCAATCTTCCCCTTCCATTTAACCCTGGCTTAGAATCTGAGCGCTCTTCCCCTGCAACCAGCTGCAATGGGAGGCAGACTGTACAGCCTCAGCTGTGGACCGGCTGCAGAGAGGCAAGGTAGGGTTTTCCTGATGTGGAAGTAGCTGGTGCTGTCCAACGGTGCAGCTAGATGGGATATCGTGGGGGAAGGGCCCTTGCTGAAAGATGCAAACCACAATCCATTTCCAGAGATGCTTGCTAGAGTTATGCCATTGTCTGTGCTTTGTGCCTCAGATATTTTAAATACATATATAAACACATAAACACATGGATATCCTCTGCCAAACATGGACAATAGCAAAAATGGGGGGATGGAGGTGGGGAGAGGACACCCATGAAAAAAACACACACATCTAAAACTGTAGGAATAAAAAAATAATAAACTCCCAAGAATATTGCAGATTGGCTCAGAAAATCTGCGCACTGGGTGCCTAGTGTTTATTATAGTCAGGTTTGAGAAGAGCCTCAGGAGGAGGCCGGAGGGGCTTGAGAGCTCTGGGGAGGAAGGGACCAGGCCAG
Organism: Rhinolophus sinicus; assembly: GCF_057876585.1. Taxonomy (NCBI): domain Eukaryota; kingdom Metazoa; phylum Chordata; class Mammalia; order Chiroptera; family Rhinolophidae; genus Rhinolophus; species Rhinolophus sinicus. The sequence goes on from NC_142511.1 coordinate 22,195,222, forward strand.
AGTTGGGTAATTTTAGAGCATGAGGACAGATGCAGTTACATAGGAGGAAGAAGAGGAGGTAGCAGGGCAGAGTCAAACATTAGAGCAGAGGCCAAAGGTTTGAGGGGCCACCAGAGGTAGAAAGCAGGAGGGGGCACAGGTCCAGGGTGACCTGGACTCTCTTCAGCCTCACAGCTGTTTCTATCCAAAGCCTAACCAGGTCTCCTTCCTGTCCCAACAGGGCCCCCTGGAGGATGTACCATACGGGGACATGTACCATGGGCCTATACCATAGATGAACAAACATGCCATTTTGCCATTAACCCTTAATAAGCACGGGTCAAATAGCCATCTCAATATCAGTTTCACTCTCACAACCCACTCTCAAGAACCTACAACAAAAGCAAGAGGGTGTTCAGGAGACAACGGAATGACCTTGCGTCTTCCGCCATCAACCCCAACCTGCGTGTGTGTATGTGTGTACACACGTGTGTATCTGTGGTGGTGGGGGGTAGGTATGCACCTGTCAGGAGAAGGTATTTACTAAATACCGCAGAACCAAATCTGGGCAGTAGGCAGTCACTAAAGGATACCTGACAGGGGACTAAGTAGCCGTCTCCAGGGCTTATCTCCCTTAAAGTTGAGGAATCCCCTGGAGCCGGGGAGGGCAATGCCCTCTCCCGGTCCCAGCCGCTCGCCCGTTGCCTGCGGTCTTCCCGCGCGCCCCTCCCCTTGGCCACCCTCATACTCACTAGCGCAGCGCAGCGCCTGCTGCAGCACTTCTTGGCCGCACAGGTCACACCAGCCTCTGCCGCTCCGCAGCGCCAGTTCCGTGAAGCAGTGCCCCTCGCCTCGCTCCGCCGGGACGCGGGGATCCTGCGGCTGCTCGAAGATGCTCCGCACGTCGCGGGGTCGGGGCGCTCCAGGCCGCCGCCGCAGTCTCTGCTGCAGACCAGGCCGGAGAGGGCGAGCGGGGCGGGAGGCTCGGGGTGGGGGCTCCGGGTCCCCTCGGGCAGCCCTTCGGGCGCTGCGCCCCTCGTGCGCCCCGGGCGCAGTGGAGAGGGGCGCGGGGGCACAGCGGCACGAGGACCGGCCGGGCGGCGGCGGCGGCGGCGGCTCCGGGCCGCCCAGGCTCTGCAGATAGCGCGGCGGTTCTGGGTCCAAGAGCAGCCGGTACGGGCGTTGCCCGATGGCCGGGGACGCCATGGCCATGCCAGGCACGCGGCGGCGGCGCTACTCCCGAGTCCTCCTCGAGAGGAGGGCGGCCCCAGACCAGCGGCCTTTAAAGGGACCGCAGGCTGCGGGGCGGGGCGGGGGCGGGGAGACTCCGGAGAGGCAGGAAGGACGACCCCAGGGAACCGCGGACCAACCAAGCCGCAGGGTTGGCAGTGGGGGGCGCCCGAGTGGGTGTGGATTTCGGGGCGTCTTCAGGAAGCGGACTGGTCAGCTGGAGGATTTCGTATGGGAAAGGCTCTATTCGCTACAACTCAGAAGAAGCATTTCTGTAGGGGGCCGTCTGCCTTCAGCCCGCCTCTATCCCCCTCCCATCATTTCCCCGCACACCAGCCACCCCCACCCGCACCCCAACACGCCCAGGTGAGAGGGCGGGCGGAAGGAAGGGCCTGGGAGCTAGCAGGGAATGGAGTCTAGCGAGAGGTCCATGGCTGGGTGGGTGTCCGCCCGCCACGCTCCGTGTTTCCCGCGGACCGGAGGGACGTGCTCCTTGGCGCTTTCTCCCTCCCCTCCCCGCCTCACCGTGACCCGACCTTCCCCCCCCCCGCCCCCGCGCCCGGCGAGCCAAGCCCCGCACTAGCCGGAAATGCTCGGCTCTCGCTCTCACTCCCGCAGCCGCGCGGATGCCGGAGAAGCGCGGGAACGCGCCGGGGGCGGAGGGGACGCTGCAGATGCTGACCCCAAGAAGCGGCCCCCCGCGGCGGGCGAGGCTATCCGCGTGCGACTTTCGCTCTCCGTGGATTTCCCCTCTATCAGCAGCCCTTCCCGGTAGGATATTCCTTGCCCAGAAGAGTGAGGTTAGGGTAACCACGGGCCCTGATTGTGAGAACACTCTGGCGGCCCGTGGGTTGGGAGAGCTTTACTTCCAAAATCAAACCCTCCTGTCCCCCGCTGTTATAATTACTGTGGAAATACCAGCCCCGCCCCCACACACACACCAAAGCCCTACTTTGCATCTGATAGTGACAGCTCACCTGTGGGACCCAAAGACAGATCCCTTTGCTCCCAGCATCACGACCATCTCCGTCGCCCCCCACTTTAATGCTCTGCTGTCGCCGTCTTGATAGCCTTAATAATTTTTTAACAAAGGGCCCACAAATTATATAGCGGGTCCTGATTATCTCTCATGGGTGAGGAAACGGAACTTCTGGATCTTGGAACTTGCGTCTTGACATAGACCAGTTGTGTGACCCTGGGCCCTCTTTACCTGTATGGCTTTCTTAACTGTAAATTAGTCTGGGAATGAGGGGACAGGTGGATGCTGTTGCCGTCCTTACCAGCTCCACCACGCTGACTCAGTGATCACTGCCTGTCCTCTTAAAACTCAGGTAGGGGTTGGTTGGTTTATCAGAAGTCACCAGAAACCAACTTTGGGAATAGTCTAAAATTCTTCTAGCTCTCAGACTCCTCCTCCTCTTCCCAGGCTAGACATGGGTCTCCCCCTAGTGTCTGATGGGGGGAACCTCCACCTTTGCTTTCCGTTTTCCCCCAGAGTAATTTTTAGGTAAGTCCTAGCATTTCTAGTCTAGTGGCCAGGGAATTCCCAGCCTGCTTTGGTCCGTGGCTTCTCCCTCAGGGCAGGGATGGGCATAGAGTCCTCTGCGTTTGTAGCAGAGGACACGTCGCAGGGTCCCTGGATCTCACCAGAGGCTGGAAATTCTCACCTCATGACGTGGTTTCTGGGTAGGTGGGAAGAATGACCCACAGCAACAAACACCACAGTGCTACAAAGAGGAGTTGAGATGAAGAACTGTGAGCCACCAGCCACCCCCTTCTCCCCTACTCCACCTTTCCTCTCCCCCGTCTGAAATTTGCTTTCTCTACATCAGCAGTTTTCAAACTTTGGCATGCATGGGAATCACCCCGAGGGCTTGTTAAATCACAGATTAGTGCACCACCACCACCACCACCACCCCCATACACACACAGAGTTTCTGAGTCCGTGTGTCTGGGGCAGAGGTTTGATATTTTGCATTTTTAACAAGTGCCCAGGTGGTGCTGATGCTGCTGTTCCAGGAACCACACTGCTCCAGATCTAAGATGGTGATAAGAGAATGGGTTTCTCCATCCTTTTCCCCACAGGGCAGGTGAAGTGCAGTGGGACATGACTGAGCAAAACCCAATGGGAGGGCTATTCTGGAATGCTTTCAGCTGAATGTTTAAAAAGGAAAGTACAGTTTGCCTCTTATTCCCATCTCTCCCACTTTTTTCTGCAAGCTGGCTCTCAGGGTTGTGCAGAAACCTGTACTGCATATAAATATTTGCTTGTTTCCACTCGGTGTTATCTATCCATCTCCACCAACTTGAGACTCGTTCTGGAGCTCACTCCCACCCAGGAGTGAGTGAGGCTTAGGGTGTGGACCCAGTGTGAGCTCTGGGTGCCAGCTTGGTGTGGCAAGAAGAGGGGACCTGGCAAAGAGTTCATTACTGGCTGGCAGTTATGAAATGACATTTGTGAAAAAATTGCCAGCAATCACATCTATGCCCTTTACCACCACCCCACCCCCCAAGCATGAGTTTGGTCAACTCAGGCCAGATTCCCAGGATAGAGAGGCTCATCGAATGAGTGTCTCCTCTGGCCCTGGAAGACTGAAGACTATATGGAATAATCAGGCATAACAAAACAAACAAACAAACAACAACAACAAAAAACCCTTCCCCGTTGCCTGAGCTGTACAGAAAAATGCCCTGGTTTCTGTTTTCCTGAAGCAGCTATGCAGCAGGAGAAGGGGAGTGCTGGCTGCTCTCAGCACTGAGTGGGGGAGGATACCCCCACTATGCAGGCCCAGAGCCATACATTTAGCTTCTGGGATGGGAACAGAGATGAAAATGGAGATAGCATAACTTCATGTAACCAATCCAAAAGTTTATCAAGTTTATCTTAAGGTTCATCTCCCTGAGCCAAGAAATTGAGGTCTGGAGAGGTAGTTGCCTTGCCCGAACCCAGCAGAAGCCTCTCTGCCTGTGACTTGCTCCTCTGATGCCATCTTTCCCAGCACAGTCCAGTCCTGTCCCTTCTTCCTTGAAAGAACATCCCCTCCCTCCCACCGCGTGCATCTCATTCCTTAGTGCTCCCAAGGGAAGCACAAACTACTAAGTAAACTCTGTTTTCATTGTAGGGTCAGGGCGATGTCTGGTGCTTGAACTGCAGCAGTGTTTAGTTCAGTCTTTGTCATGCAGGCTACAAGGGTAAAACCACAGCATCAGCAGGGGAGACACCGCCACCGTGAGCTTTTCCCTATGTTAGCAGATCCCCTTGGCCCAGAGCCATCGACTTTTTCTGTTTGTGACTCACTCCCTGAGGAGTGGGGATGCTGTTTTCACTTTTGACAGGGGAAGGATTATGATAGTGATTTTGGGTGTGTGGTCGGTGTGTGAAGTCATTTCCGAGGTGGTCCCAGAGAGTGTCGGTTCCCCCATTGGGTGAGTTGTTTCAAGGCTGTCCCCCAACCCCCTACTGAGCTTCCTAGTAGGAAGGAAAAGGGAAGGACACAAGTGCCCTGACTTTCCGAAGGGGAAGTTTTTGGTTTTGTTTGGCTTTGAGGCATTTGAAGTCTCCTGAAATCCCCGAAGCGTTTAGGGACCTCCCAGTGACTCTGACAGCACTGCTCTCTGTATAGGACCACTGCACCTGTCAGGACAGGTTAGGTTACGCAGCGGTGGTAATCAACCCCCAAATCTCCGTGCCTTTAAACCAGAGACTTTTTCTCTCACTCACATACCCTTTATGTTTGGCAGGGGGGCTCTGTTCATCAAAGCTACTCAGGGACCTCATCTAATTTTGCCAGTCAGCATGCCAGAGGGAAGTCGAGAGAGCCTGGAGGGTCCTCCACCAGACTTTAAAAGCGCCAGTCACTTCTGCTCACAATTCATTGGCCAGAACTAGTTACACAGCCCAGCCTACATGAGGGAGCAAGAAGTGCAACCCTGCCATGTGCTCAGAATGGGGAAAGAGCTCATCACTACCACAGTCTCCAAAGGCACAGAGCAGCTATTTATTTAACAAGCAATTATTAAATATCCACGATATATCAGGTGCTGTTCTGGGCACTAAAGGTACAGCAGTGACAGACATGTTCCTGAGGCTTACATTTTAGTGGGAAGGCCAAATAATAAACATACAAACATAAGTGTAATACAATGTCAGGTTATAACTATTATGATGAAAAATGACGCACATTAAGGGAACAGAAAGTGACAGGGGCTGATATTAGATTGGGTGGTCTCTGAGGAGCAGACATTTAAATATAGACCTGAATGGAGAAAGCCCTGTGTCTCTGAGCAAGGATGGTACAGACTGAGGCAACAAGAGGTATGACAGCCCCACACCCCCACTTTCCCAAACTGTATGAGCATGAATTTGTGTCCCCAAACCCCACCTCCAGAGACTGATTCAGTAAGTCTGGATATTGTCCTGTATTTTATAAGAGAGTTTGATTAATGTGACTCACAGACCATGCTTTGAAAATGCGACCAAGGCAGTAGGTTGTGGGATTGTGTGACCGCTCCACAGACATTTGAGAGAAAACACTCTGACCCTTGCTAATTGCAGGATTCTAGCTCTCCGAGCCGCTTCCGTCCCTTCTTGGGCAGCTTGTTACACACACAGCTCAGCCTCCCAAGGAAGTAGATGTTGTTTGCAATGTGTAATTAGGGTCAGTAATACCTTCCATTGCTAGACTGTGAGCAGGGACCATGACAAAATGTTGTCAGGGCATTAAAATGTTTGTGAAAGTCCCTTGAAAATCATCATGTTACACGTATTTACTCAGGAAATGCACATCGAACACCTATAATGTGGCAGGCACTCTTGGCTTGAATGACTTCCTCTTCGTGGCCACTCTGTGAAATGGCTGGAACTCCTGTCTTACAGATGAGAAAACGGAAGCTCCGAGAAGTCATGTGACTGGCCCCAAAACGTGTCACAGTCTGGACTCAAATCCATGATTTTGCCTTTGCACTGCCCAGCTGATGTGGTAAAAGAGACAGTGTTTAAAAATCTCTGATCTCTCTTTGTAGGTGCAGTTTAAAGATCAGCAAAATCTTGCTCCATTTTTCTTTCCCTATCAAATCCTGTTTTGACTTTCAAGGTCTAGTCCAAGTGCCAGGTCTTCCACAGAGCCTTCCCGAGTCACCGAGAACTAATTCATCACTCTTTCCTCTGGGCTGTCATTGTCGCTTGTGTCTCTAATATTACATCCTAACATGAATCACAATTAAAATTTTAAATTTCTGCCTCCCTCACTTGGGTCTTGTTGGTCTTTCTGATCAGGGCAAATAGGAGATGCTCCTTAAATGCTTAATGAATGAACGCTGCTGTGGCTCCCCACCTGTACCTAATCCAGGACTTAACTCTTTTTTTTTGGGGGGGAATATTGGGGAACAGTATGTTTCTCTAGGGCCCATCAGCTCCAAGTCAAGTCGTTGTCCTTCCATATAGTTGTGGAGGGCGCAGCTCACAACTAGAACACTGAGGCAGAGTTTGCAGGTGTCCTGCAGAGGACATGTGAATGGCACAGCATGGGCAGATCCACTGAAATAGGCGCTGCTCCCCCCGCCCCTTACAGCTGAGGCAGAGAAGCCATTCTAACGGTTCACAGGCCCAGGTGGGAATTCAACCGGCAACCCTGTTAAGAGCTCAGGCTCTAACCAATTGAGCCATCCAGCTGCCCAGGACTTCACTCTTAACATCCCTTTAAGCCATGGCGTCTGTGTGAGGGGTGGGGGTGGAGGGAGATGAAGGAATTGTCTGATCCAGGGAGAGCAGAAGGTGCTAAAGACCTGCAGGGCCTGGGTGAAAGTGGGGGTGGCACTGGAAACTCCAGTTAAGACTCATGTACATGCTCCAAAGTTGCTGGTCGCTGGGGTGGGTTTCCTGACTCTAGGTGCTAGTAACTGGCCAGGGGTGAGGGCTGGTAGGTCACCATTCCCACTACAGGGGACGGGGCTTTCTTTGTGTCACCAAACTGAAGCGCTCCCATGGCGATCATGTAGGTCTTTGACAGGGCTTGGGGACAAGAAGGGCAAACCAGGGTGGGAATGAGCAGGCATCGGAGGGCTCCCTGCTGGGTGCGAGTGGGTGGGCTTGTTTTCAAGCAGCTCAGTGGCTCCTCCTCTGTCTCAGTTATGGAACTTTCCCATCCCAGGCCACTATGCCAGGCTTATGATAAGAATTGTTTGTGTGTGTATGTTTCTTATTTCTGTGTTGGAAAAACTCAGATATTCCAGGCACTTTCGTCAGCAGCTTTTTCTCCTCAGGCAGAGGGAAGCCTCCAAGCCACAGCCACTTACATTCCAGCACTAAGCCAGCTCTGGGCTCGTCGCTGTGGCAGGAAGCCATGGACTGGGATTGTGACAGGCCAGCAGGAGAAGAGTGGCCTGGATGACCTCACAGGCTATCCCTGCTCCCACCCCCGTCCACCACACACCCCTCTCTCCTCTGTGTGTGTCTTGTTCCTCTCATGTCTGCTCCTTCTCCCCATCATTCTCTCTCCCTTTCCCTCCCCTTCCCTCCATTTCTCTCCATTCTTCTCCCCTTCCTTCCCATCCTCTCTCCTTTCCTCACTCCCTCCCTCTCTGTCTGGCAAAGGATACAAGGAAAGGACCCAACTGTTTCAAGTGCCTGCTGTAATTCTGAGCTTCCGAGAGAAACAGAACTGTAGCTACTTCGGGTCATCCTGGCCCGTTCCTTGTCACCTCCCATTGGGGCTGCCTGATTCAGGAGCCTTTGTAAGATGGAGGGAAAGGAATCCAGGAGTCCCACCCTTCACAAAATCATGGAAGCAGTTTGGAAGTGATCCCCAAATGACCAGCGCTGGGAATCCTTTGAGCTCTCCCCTGCTAAAGTGAGGCAGGCCCATGAGAGCAAATGGTGGGTCCAGTAGAAAAGTGGGCAGGCCATTGTGGAGCTCTCCCCTGTCCATTAGAACGGCTTCTCTGCCTCAGCTGTAAGGGGGGGGGGAGGTGCCTATTTCAGTGGATCTGCCCTGCTGGGTCATTCACGTGTCCTCTGCAGGACATCTGCAAACTCTGCCTCGGTGTTCTCAAACTTCAGCTTGTGTAAGAATCACAGCGTGATGAGGGGGGAAGCTCTCAACAATGCAGGATCGTGGGCCACACACTTGTCGACTGGAATCCGGAGGTGTGTGGGGTCCCAGAATCTGTGTTTTGAACCCGGACACCAGCCTATAAAGAGGAAACTACGTGGATTCTGAGACAGACACAGAGATGCAGCCCTGCAGCATCACAGTGCAGCGAGCATTCCCAGGCCCTGCAGAGCTGGCTGCACACCTGCCTGACAAACTGGGACATGCCCCCGTCTCCTCCCTTTAACTTGAGCCGGCCTGTTCTAAGAGGCCATGGATCTGACTGCTGTGTGGATACTTCCCAGATACTTGTGACTGATCTGAGCCACTGACAGCCTCTCTGACATGCGAGTGGTGTTTCTTCACCCACCTTGTATGGGGGGCCTCAGAGCCGAGGGGGGTGGGGTGGGGAGGGTGGGCAGAGCTCACATTGTGTTTCAGGCACTCTGTGGAAATATCTAATCTAGTCCTACCCATAAAAAGATGTACCTTTAAAATACCCGTTGGACTTGACCTAAACCTGTTTCTTTGGCTCCCTGGGGAAAGACCCAAGTTCCTTAGTGCGGCCTGTGAGGACCTTTGGTTCTGGCGCCTCCCTTTTCTCACCATCGACTTCCTACTTCTGTTAGGTTGGTGCAAAAGTAATTGCGGTTTAACAGGTTAAAAATAATTGCAAAACCCGCAATTACTTTTGCACCAACCTAATACTTACTCTCCAGTGACACGAATACTTGTGATGCTTTCCATGCCGAGGCTGGAGCTGTTCCCACTGCTGGATGCCTTCCATGCCTTCTTTCCTAGGTAACTCAGCTTATCTGCCAAGCCCCCACCCTGGAGTCCTCTGCTCCCCAAGTCCGTCCCCAACACCCTCTCAGACTAAATCAAGCATCCTGCCCTGTGGTGGTGATGACAGTGAAATGAGACGGCACTTGAGCTGTGCATTCCCATCACAGCACTCTCCTCATGACACTGAAATGCCTGCCTCCCCCGAGGTGAGCTCCTCAGGGGCAGGCAATGCATCTTAGTCACTTGGTTCACTGCAGCTACTTACTTCACGTCTGAGGAACTGAACAGTCTCTTCATTTTAAGTGTTATATTCGGAATCGCCACAGAGAACAGTGAGGGAAGTTCAAGAGGTCTTCAGGTACCTGAGTAGCTTACAAGGTTCTTCGGGCCATGGGCCTTGGTTCAGTTGCTTACTCCCTGCTGAGATGGAATCACAAGCTCTGCAGAACTTCAGGTGGGTGGAAGCACCCACGCCAGTGGCTCTGCCCAACACAGGAACAAACTGAAGCCTTTGAGTATGTCCCCTGATAGGCTTTGCTCACGAGATCATACAGCCTGGGTCATATCATCCCGCAACAATCTGCACTTGGCTTGCAGGCATCCCCTGGCTCTCTTGCTGAGCTCCACCAAACACGTGGCGTCCAGAGGCAGCCACAGCTGCCAGGGAAAACCCACTGTGGGATTTCCCTGCAGAGCCATTAAAGAGCCAGAAGAGCCTGAACTCATGCTGGCAGAGCCGACCATAGGTGGCCCAGTGAGCAGAGGCTGCAGTTGGCTCCTGGGGCCCCAGAATCAGAACCCACTAGGCTTAAGTGACCCATGGGCATATATGAAGCCACTTAGGCCTGATGTAAATAACCCCCCAGCAACCCTCCCCTAGATCTTTAGACATTGCTTGTCTTTCCGTAGAGAAGCTTGCATGGAGGATGTCAGATGCCAGGACCCAGCTTGCCTCTCTTGTGTCCCGACAGGTCAAGCAGAGGGGCCTCTGAGGACATGGAGACAACAGGAAGTTAGGCAGGAAGGATTTCTGGGGCTACGCGTAATATTGTCTTCATGCTTCAAAGCACAAAGTAGGGCTTCTCACCGGTCTCCTTCCCCTGTTGGGGCTACTTTACTGCATACCCGTCCCCTAATCCCTCTAGGCCATGTGGATAGTCCAGCTCTGTTAAGGGACCCTGGAGGCACTGGAGGGGAAAGATTAAATTTGCACAAATTTGAATGCCTTACCCAGGTACCATTTTACTTCTAGACAAAATGAAGGAATGCTCCAAACAACCCACAGCAGTCCTCAAACCCAATATTTAGGACACAGCCTATGTTTTGAATAGTGGTGGGGGGTGGGGAGAAAGCAGTAAGCACTTAGATGGTGGATTTGAGGTTAAACAAAAAAGACCTTCTTTCTCCCCATGTTCCGGGCCCATTATACAGGAGTCAGGAGAAGGAATGGGAAGGCAAGCCTTTCCAGCTGGAGGCCAGCTTCCTTGAGCTCTTCCTTTAAATTAGGGTCCATTCAGAGGAAAGGCAGGAATAAGGAAGTGACCAGTCCCAGCTTCATTTCCCAATTCTTCTCGTAGATCCCAACCCTGGGCCTGTTGGGACGCCCAGCACACCCAGTCGCGATCCTTCCCCTGCGACACACACAGCCCAGCGAGCGCCACTCAGAAATAGAAAAGAAACCCATGTTTATTCCACTTCTTCAAGGTGCAGGCCTTTTATCTCCTCAGGGCTCTGGACTTACAGACCTGTGCTAATTGCATGGCTACTACTGACCCCAGCTGGCTGCATATCCCAGAACCTGGTGTCTCAGAGGGAGAGAAGAGGAAAAGAGTCCCTGGACAGCGGCATCCTGCCTTCACCACCCATCCTCTCAACCTTAGGCTCAGCCAGACCAAAAGCAGAAGGAAATTCAGGCTCTGTGACACCTGTGGCCGTGTGGTGCCCCTCAGAAATCAGAGGAGAGAGGTGAGGATTGTATGTTCAATGAGAAACACCTTAAGAGGAAGGAAGACTGAGATTAGGTTGTTTGACTCAGCACCCTGGGGAACCCCCAGGGGGCCTCCTCTTTTGTTCCCTGAGGAATGAAGCTCAGGAGGGTGGCTGGCAGGCTATTGGAACCTCTTCTCCCCAGGGCCCGGCCAGGGTCAGCCGTACATGCCAGGGTGATGGAGCAGCTGTACCAGGGCCTGCATAAGATACAAAGGCCAGCACAGGCAGTGGGTCCTTACAGCGATTGTCTGGTCTCCCAGGTGCTGCCCGCTGCTTCCCGCAGAAAGGCAGTGGAAGGTAATGCTGGTGACATCTCCCAGCTGTCAGCCGGGAGGGAGGTAGGCTGATGAGATGGGACCATGTATCGTCTTGTGTTGGGTCCCACCGTGCAGGCAGGAGCACAGTGTTTGAATGATTCTAATGCTTCAGGACACCTCGTGCACCCCACGGAGCTCAGACATCAGGAGCCGATTGGACCCTCCTTAATCTGTAATAAAAGGCACACGTTAGCTTCTCCCAACTGGGCTACGAGCCCGCAGACCACACCCCAGGGCCAAACACAGCTCTCAGGAGCTCGGAGCCATGTGAGTCCTTAGCTCTCCCGGGGCAGAGTCTCCCTGTCCCGACAAGAGCTCTGGATCTCATCCCTGACTACACATCAGAGTCACCGGGAAGCTGATAAAAACCCCCCACCCCAGGCCACACCCAGAGTCTCTGGGCAAGACCCAGGCATTGGCACTTCTAAAAGCTCTCCTGCCAATCCAATGCGGGGGTGTTAGGAGTGGGGGGACAGGCGAGAAGGAATTCACATGGTTCCTTCCGGCTGTCTGGCTACAGCTCTGAATAAGGAAGTGAAAACTCACGAAAACAAAGTTTTGCGCTATCTCTAAATAGGCTATATATCACAGCAAGAAACATTTATGTCAGCACTAAAATTAGAACTTCCTGCCCGTGAGGACTATTCTGGAAAGGCTTTCCGAGAAGTAGTTATCAAATCTCCTTTGTGGGTATTTAAGAGGATGGCTTCTCCCTTTGCTGGAATGGGACATGAAGAGACGCCTCCTCGACCCAAGGACCTGAAACTCTGGGGACACCACCAGCTTTGCTCCTGCCTCGTCATTGCACAGCTTGTGACTAAGCGCCAACATGACTATTAGGAAGACGGACCTGTCATCAACCCTGGCCCAGTTCTAGCATCCCAGACTGCCTGGCCTCTGCGGAACACCTAGCACTTAGTGAGTCCTGCCCTCTGTGCACCCTCTCCTCCCTCCTCAGCACATTGCAGAGCTCATGCTATTTAATCCCGACCAACAGGTAGGCACCATTATCCCTACATAGCAGAGGAGGGAACTGAAGCCCAGAGCTGAACAAACCTCCCAGGGTCACGCAGTTGGTAAGGAGCAGTCAGGAGTCAGATCCTGTTGGATTCTCTGCCAGTTTTCCCCACATACCCAAATGGGGAAGGGACGGCCATAGGGACAGAAGGAGGGTGTCCTCGCCTTCGCCTGTATGTGTATGTAAGTAAGCCCACCGACCTTCAGGGCAAGGACCACCCTGGATGCTGAGATTATGTCCTCCCTTCTCTGTGGTGTTAAAGCATGCCTTATTAAGTGGCACTACTAGATGGCAGGGTTTTTTCCCTTTCAAATGTGCCTATTTGATTCTAGGAGAAGTTAGTCTTTTGTGAGTTTTCCTGGTGCACAGAATCCAAAAGGCTAAGCCTGCTGCACTCCTGCGGCACCCTGTCCAGTACTCCTCAACCCCCTGATGAGGGAAATCTACTCAGGTATTGAACCAAAGTCTAACGCTGGGCCTGCAGTCTGGGGGGGTGAGGGAGGGAGGCCTGTGAGCATCCACACAGAATGGGGGCCCAGCAAGACCAGAGAAACACAGGCCTCGGGCAATTAGCCCAGGCTCTATGCCTCAGGTCCCGGTATATGACACGGAGGTGAAACAGCACCACTCTGAGGACGGGTGTGAAGATTCCAGGAGTTGGTATTGGTGAGGCATCAGGCAGAGGCTGCGTCCACAGCCACGAATCCACATGCCCCAAGCCCCCACCTCTGACTGCACTGAGCATGGTCTCACATCAAGGGCAAATGGATTCTCTTTTGGTACATCCAGTAATTGCTTAAAATTAGACGGAATTTTCATCTCTGACTGCACTATATTCTTAAGACTACAGTGGAAGCCAACACTTTGAGAGGATGGCAACTCTCCTGAGGACAGGCCGAGGTGTCCATGTGACTCTTTGGAAAACGGACACCTGTCATCAAACCTCCGTGGGCAGGTATGGGCACCCTGCGCCTGGAGGCCAGGCAGCTTGAGGACCCGGCCCTGCCTGGCACAGCGGGGACTCCTTACCCTTCAATGATGCGGTTGTTGTCCTGGAGGTCGAAAGCGAGCAGCTTCATATCCTCTCGCAGCTCTTCCATGCTGCCCAGACGGAGGCAAGAGAGGCCGCTGAGCCTGCGGCCAGGGTTGCCCTGCCCGGCCCCTCCCCAGGGGGCTCCCCACCAAGCCTCTTTTATTCCTGACTTCTAGGCCGGTATCAGGCAAAACCTCTTGGCCGCTCACCTCAGCACCGAGCCCCTCTCACCACCCCCTTACACACACACACACACACACACACACACACGCCTCTCTCTGGCACTTACTGGAGACCCAGGTCCTTCAGTGCAGGGCTGTAATAAGGAGAGATGGGGGGTGGTGAGGCCTGAGCCCCCTTCGTTCTGTCCTGAAGGAGCTGGTCAAGGATCTAAAGGGAACCACACTGTAGTCAGAAGGGCAGACCCAGCTCACTGGTAGGGCAGGGGAGGTGCTGGGAAAAGGTAAGAAAACGGTAACAAAACAGCTCCCGCCTGCATCCCTGGAGCACCCAGGACGCTGCAGCCTTTCCCACAAGCCTCCTCCCCATTCTGGGAGCATGGCTGGCACAGCCACCTTCACTCATCTGTGCTTGGATTTAATGCTTCAGGCTGCCAAGTTCTCCTCTGTGTCTAACCTTCTCCTCTTACGACACATGAGCTAGGAGTGCAGAGAAGGGGTAGGGGCAGCCCAGCACCGTTCTGAAAAGACACAGCTGCTGCACGTGCCTGCATGCAGGGAGAGGAGAAGGGGCCACATTCGGGCTGTCCTAGAAGAAGCAGATCTCTGTTCCTGTTGGCAAAGCAGGCAGCTTCTGCAGCCGCCTGTGTGTTGTTCTCTTCCCAGAAAGCAGATCAGAAGGTCAAGGAGAGTTCACAGGGCCGCTCTCAGGAGTGGCCTGGAGCCTCCCAGGCTGCCCGGGGCATGAGGAAGATGCCCCAGCATCCTGGAGGCTCTGCCCTTGCAGTGACCTTCAGCCTGAGATCACCAGAAAGTTCCTTCCACTCTCTGCATCCCTACCTCAGGGCATTGTTGTGGGTCAGAGACGTCCTACCCACACCAAAGTCCTTGGACTTGGTCAAAGGCAACTCTGCCCAGAGGCAGGGGAATGGCGCAGATGCCCTCAGTGTACCAGATTCAGCTGGCTGCCCCCAGCAGCTCCAGGCCCCCCGAACACCTCGCACCTTGCTGAGGTTCTCCTGGACCCCCTGGGCTTCTGTGCTGCAGGCGGCCACGGAGCAGCCCATCAGGCGCAGGCGATTCCTGGCTTCGTGCAACGACCTCAAGAGAGCAGGTGAAACATCAGCGCCCGGCTCACTGGCTTTTGCCGGAGCCCACCCAGGTGGCGTTTGGGCCACTACACAGACACAGAGAAGGGGCTTCCAGACAACAGAGGCCAGAGCCCATGGGTCCCAGGCATTTGCCTCCCTTACTGCCTCTGTCTTTTTAGATGTGCCCTCGACTCTCACCTCTCCCAACGGAAGACTGCTCCTGTTCTGACTGAGGCTGCTGAGGGTCCCATCAGAACCACATGGGAGCTGCAAACACGCATGCACGCAGCTGGACTGGTCACCCAGGTGGGTTAGGATGAGCGGGAGGCAGGTCAAGCTCCAGGGAGGCCGAGGACAGCCACACTTAATACTGGAACTGCTCATGCTCCCATTTCCAGAGCAAGTCAAGGTCAAGGCTCTGTCATGAATTCTCTGCTCTCTTTTAGTGGAGAGAGTGAGCAAAAACATCTCCCCCGTTACACAAAAAGGAAACCAAGGCCAGAGGGGTTAAACCAGTGATTGATTCTCAACCCTGGCTACACATTAGAATCACCTGAGGTGCTTTTAAACTGCTGAGAGCCAAGCCAACTTCACACCAATTAAATCAGAATTTGGGATGAGCTGGGGTGGGGGAACCAGCATTCGGTTTCTAATGCGAGTGCCGGTGGTGCCTGGATCTCAGCCTCATAAGGAGCCACGAGTCCGATGGGCCTTGAACAGGCAGCATCTGGGGAACTGCTCTCTCAGGAGGAACCAGGATTCCGTGCAGGTAGGGAAAGGAGGAAGGGGCTGTCTGGGGAGGGAGAACCCAATCTCCTATAGGGGACAGTGTGAGAGTGGTTCTATTTAAGGGTCTGTAACTGCCCCTGCTTCCCTGACCACTTGTCCTCATCCCAGAGGGAACTTGTGTTCTCCCCAGAAAGGTTAACATGACCACCTGGGGCTGTGGGAAGAATCCAGATTTTAGGGACAGTCCCACCTATACACCAGTGCTGGGTCTGCTACTTACTGACCGTGTGGGGTTGAGGAAGAGCCCTGTTCTCAGAGCCTCAGTTTCCCCATCTGTGCGATGGGGTGATAGTATCTACTGCATAGGAAACATACTGTGGGATTAATAGGCTAAGGTATGGAAATCACCCAGCAGACCGCCTGCCTGACCACCTAGGGCCACAAAACTACCCTTTTTTTTTTGCCTCTGTCCTTTTAGTACCACCTCCCTCTCACCTCCCTCTCAGTCAGGGCTCTGCAAAGCCAAGAGGTCTGGGCCTGGAAGGGCCCAGGGGTCCATGAGCTCCGGAGGGAGGGCCAGATTGTTACCTCATCCAATTGCCATGCGTGACTAGGGATGTCTGGTACTTCTGCACGCACTCCTCCTGAAACACCTGCAGGAGCCTTTTGGCTAAATGACTAAAATTCACCCTGAAAAGGTAGTAGAACAGGCACAGCGACAAGCAGTCAGAGCCAGCTGAGCACAAGCTGGCATCCCAGGGTCCCCACCACCTAAATGGCCAGCCCCGGGGTCCGCAGCAGGGCTGTCTCTCCAGTAAAGGAAGAGACAATGCTCACACATGGGGATCATGGCCGTCGGAGTGGCCGGCACACAGCACATGTCAGCAGTGATGTGGGGGGCAAGGGGGGAAAACACACACTGCAAGGCAAGATGGTTATGGAAAGTGTGTGTGTGCAGAGGTGGGGAAGCCATAAATAAGCATTAAATCAAGGAGGGCCTCCTGGGAGACCGGAGAGCCAAGCAAACAGGAGCAGAGCGAAGCCCAAAGGAAAGCTCAGCAGAGGTCAGGATCAGTAAGTGATAAATGGCTGAGGACAATCAGGGAAGGAAATCCTACAGACAGTCTTGTTCAGAAGTAAATCCAGTTTCATGGCTGCTTCTGAGGAAGCTCCCTCCGACGTGGCCACACACTCTCTCCTGGCTCCGACAACCTGCCCCAGGTATAGTTACCCCCCTTTCTCCTGCCCAGAGACAGCTTATGATCAGGGCCCTTCACCACTTCTTGTCTGGCAGAGAATTGCTCTGCCCTGGTGACACCCACCCTTCTGCCTACCCTCCTGCCCGGGGACAGGCCACTCACTTATCCAGTTTGTGAATCTGCTCCTCGTTGTAGCCGAGCCCTGAAGGAAACAGACAAAAATGATGTCACCGGTTCAATCCGTCAACAGAATGCCGTGAGCACTGGGGGACAGACAACTACAAAAAAGAAGAGTCTGGTTCAGACCCTGCTCCATTAGAAGCCACAGACCCCTGGAGCCAGAAAGGACAGAATGACTGAACCAAGCACACAAGAAATTGCACTATGACAAAGGAGGGGCATACCTGGGGCGGGTGAACCCTTCAGGTGAGAAGCGGTGGATGAGATGGGCCTTGAAGGTGCGTGGTCAGCTTCGGCCCCTCAGCCCACACCCCTCCCAGAGTGACTGCCGCCTACAGCCTACTGGCCTCACCCCTGAACATTCAAGCTGCAGGCAGAACCACTGGGCTGTGCAGCAGAGAGCTGGACAAGCTAGGCCACCGCCCTCTACCTCCCCTCCTGGGCCCACACCCGTTTGCCAGAAGGGCTGAAGTTTTCACTGCCTGGGCGCCTTCTGATGCTCTCTGCACTGGGGAGATGCTGCCCCCTCCTGGGCTTCGAGGGAACGGACCTCCAGGTCAGTGGCTTCCGCCGAGGGAATGAGACAAAGGTTACCTCCCTGGGCCCCCTCCATTCCTTAGCAGAATCCCCTTCCTGGGTTCTTCATTGGGACCCTGCTCTCAGCCAACTGGACTTGGGAAGGCCAAGCTACAAGTCCCGGCACTGCCTCCCATTATCAGGGGTCTGTATACAAGTGATGTCTCCTCACCAAGTCTGCTGCCCCATCTGTCATATGTAACACACAGGATGGGTCTGAGGGTTGTGAGCGAGTGCCCTATTATTCACTAGTGAGCATTTATTGGAATAGCATCTTTCAACACCCCAAGGGTTATCCTTCCTGGTTCACGTTTAATTTTAGTAAAGGACTCTTGAAGACTAATAGAAATGAAACTTTTTGAGGCTGTAAAGTGGGGTGGTTAAAAGCGGCTGGACCTTGATTGCTGGAGCTACTTAATCTGCCTGTGTCTCAGTGTCCTTGTCTATAAAATGAAGACGCTAATGGTACCTGGAGCTTTTATGAGCATTAAATAAATTAAGAACATGCACAGCCTGTAAAACAGTGCCCAACACATGGGAGGTGCTCCAAAGGGTAGTGATTATAGGATTATGAAATTCCAGTGATGGAGGCAGAACAGCTTCCGAGATCTCCGAAAATCACACCAAAGGTGGCCAACTGGGTGTCAGGTCAGGCGAGCTGAGCCCAAGGCCCTGCTGGCTTCCGGTTTTCCGGTCTCAGTTTTCCCGTCTCCTATGCTGCCCTCTCCACCCGTCCAGAGGCCAGACCCAGAGTCAGGACTGGGTTCCCAAGGAGGGATGACCATTCAAACCATCTAGTTCTGAATGCTCAACACGATGGCCCCCGACACACATGGCTGCTGAGCATTTGACAGGTGGCTAGTGCGACCGAGGCACGGCATTTTATCTTAATTCAATTAATGTAAATTTAAAAACTGAAGCAGTGTAAAATATTTTTCCCCCGTTAAACACAGCTTTATTGTTTTGGTAAGACTACATTTCACTTTGCTAAAAAAATTAGTTTCTGGACAGATGGGCTGTAAGTGTAAAATATACATGGAATTGTGAAGACTTAGCATAAAAAAAGAATGTCAAATATAATATCTCTTTAATAATGGTGTGTATATTGACTACATACTGAAATGACAATTTGGATATATTGCGTTGAATAAAATATACTATTAAAATTAATTTCACCTGTTTCTGTCTACTTTTAAAATTCTGGCTACTGGAAAACCTCAGATTACACACACGGCTGGCATTATATGTCTATGAGACAGTGCTTTTTATATAATCCTAGGGATAGAAGAGAACTTGTCAATGAAATCCAAGACTTTCAGTTTGCACGTTAGGAAATACTCGGGCATGGCGGGGAGAGAGTGGGTTGGGTCCTGGTGTGTTATGTCCCCAACCCGAAGAGTCAACCAGGCCCCCCACCACCCTCAGCTTCCCGGGGCATCCAGCCCCAGATCTCTCCTGGGTTGGACCCTCCCCTGCCCCAAGGTGGCAGTCCCCCTAGGCAAGCAGCTTCCCATCCCTGAGCCTGCCTCTGCCCAGAGGGTCTTCCTGAGGCTTAGTAGATAATGCGGGTAAAGTGCCTGGCCCAGTGACGCTAAAAGGGATTTCTCTGGACCCTCCATTTTCCGGAAAACCTAACTATTTTAGTGAGTGAAAGACACAATGAATAGGAACAGACTCCTTAAACTGTAAAGTGTGTTGCAAAGGTGAGGGGTCTCTCTCAAGGGCCACCTCTTCTATAGCACCCAGGCTCCAGGTGCTGCATCCCCCAAGCACGTCATCAAAGGTCCCCACATGGCAAGAGGCACTGGTGTAAAGCCTTCACGTCCCTCATTGGTCTGCAGGCAGCTGGCAGCCAGGAACCCTGCCTTAGACCAGCTGCACCTTGGCTCCACAAGGCACCTGCACAGAGTGAGCCTCCAGCAGCAACCCCGGATGGTGTAAAACAAGTAACTGGATATCGGAGGGAAGGAAGGAAGAGGCGAGGGACGGGAGAGCACGAGGAATATTTTGCTCTTCCCATGGCTCACCTGGCCTCATCCTGGATTTCTTGAACTGTTTGTAGATGAGGTACATCTTGTCCAGACAACACTGAATCTGCTGGATGCTGTGGGCAGGAGACAGGCTCCAGGTGACGGAAGACTCCAACAACAGCGTACAGGGTGAGGGAGGGGCAGGGGTGGCGGGAGGGGGAGGGGAGGAGCTGTCTCTTTATAGAAGGAGCCTCATTGCCACAGTTTTGGGGGCCAATCTGGGAGTAGGGGTGACTCTCCTGTCTCTCAGCTTTTTCAGGTGCCAGCCAACTATCTCTCATTCTCATGTTTATTCTCTCTGTCTCTGTGTCTCTGTGTCTCTGTCTCTCTCTGTGTCACACACACACACACACCGTGTTTAGTAAGAGGAGACAGTCAAAAAGCCAAACAGCACAGGCCACAGAAGAGTGGCCTTTGCTACAAGAAGGTTTGAGACTAGACTCCGGGAAGGAGGCTTGGACCCTCAAACGTGAGAGTCTGGCAGCGACAGCCTGGGATGGGAGTGGAGCAGAAACCTCTCCCTGGTCACCTGAAAGGGTAGAAGTAGTGTCTTCTTGGTATACCCAATTCCTGGCATGTACAGGAACTTAAATATTGTTTAAGACAATAATGAACAAAGGACCTCAGTGCTGCCTGGAGGCAGGGGAATGAGGGGATTGAGGGGATTGAGGGGAATGAGGGGATTGAGGGGATTGAGGGGAATGAGGGGATGAGGGGAATGAGGGGATGAGGGGAATGAGGGGAATGAGGGGATGAGGGGAATGAGGGGATTGAGGGGAATGAGGGGAATGAGGGGATGAGGGGAATGAGGGGAATGAGGGGATGAGGGGAATGAGGGGATTGAGGGGAATGAGGGGAATGAGGGGAATGAGGGGATTGAGGGGATGAGGGGAATGAGGGGATGAGGGGAATGAGGGGATTGAGGGGAATGAGGGGAATGAGGGGAATGAGGGGATTGAGGGGAATGAGGGGATGAGGGGAATGAGGGGATGAGGGGAATGAGGGGATTGAGGGGAATGAGGGGAGTGATGGGAATGAGGGGATTGAGGGGATGAGGGGAATGAGGGGATGAGGGGAATGAGGGGATTGAGGGGAATGAGGGGAATGAGGGGAATGAGGGGAATGAGGGGATTGAGGGGATGAGGGGAATGAGGGGATGAGGGGAATGAGGGGATTGAGGGGAATGAGGGGAGTGATGGGAATGAGGGGATTGAGGGGATGAGGGGATTGAGGGGATTGAGGGGAATGAGGGGATTGAGGGGATGAGGGGATTGAGGGGAATGAGGGAGGTGACCTCTCAAGGACCTTCTCGGGCTGGGGTTTAAGGTCATTATTGTCTCTTCCTTCCCCTTTTCAGGCTGGATACAAACACTTTGCTTGAGATGTTGGGTGTGCGTGTGTAGGGGTTTCTTCCTCACTCTTGGGCCTGTTTAGCTCCACTTCCTCCCCGCAGCTCCTCCCGAGGCCCCGGCTCAGCTATTTGTGGAGCTGATTCTGGGCAGAGCGAGTTCCCAGGTCTCTGCAGGGCCCACGCTCCTGTCCTCCCCGACAATGTGTGGGGGATAAGACCTCAGAACAGCCTTTATCCAAAAGACTCGGGCAGATGTGTTCTAAATTCAGAATTGTCTTCTGATTTTAGAAAGGTGATTCCATATACACATACTATATTGTGGAACAGCCCCGGGGGGCCTGGGGCAGCACCCCCTCATTGAATATACTCAATCTTAAGAGAACTAAGAATATTCACTCCAAGTGGAATAAATAAAGACTATAAAGAGCCTCATGTCAGTTTAGGTCAGGTTTTGCAACCAAAACAGTTAAGCAAAAGCCCTGTGTTTTTCAGAGCTCTTTGAATCCAGAACTGAGGACCTGGGGTTATGTATGGGTGAGGGTAGGCGCTGAGGAGAATGGCCTGGTCAGGCCATGGGTGGGTGGGCATTTTACGTTTGTGAACAGGAGAATGGGGTCGTAAAGGCTGTAAATGGCTGTTGTAGGCCAAGAACATGGGCTCTGGAGGTGGGCGACCCTGACCTGTAGTCCTATCTCCGTCATTTGTCATTTACTGGCTGTGACTCAGGACAAATTAATCTCCCTGAGTATTGTCTTGAGGATTAAATGAGATGATAAAAATAGGAGAACCTATCCAAGGGTCTGACAAAGAGAAAGGGCTCAGAAGAGAAAGGGAACTAAATTGGTTTTTTTACTTACAACTACTGCACTTGCTAAGATTTCAAATTCACTCTCTAAACTCACAGATGGGGCAGGACCCCGGGTCCTTTTCTCCTTCGGGCCAGTCTCAGGGGAGGGTCACGCACATTCCGGAACCCCCCTCCCCCACTACCCCGTGCTCCAGCACCATTGGCAAGACAAGGGAGAAAGCAGGCTGATGCCTGAACAGGCTCTGCACTTTTGAGCTGTGCCCCCATCCTCGCCCACCGAGTAGGAAAATCCCACAGACCTTCTGTCCTCATGTACCTGATCCCGGTTCTTCGCCAGCTCTGAGCTCAGCCTGCCCAGGCTCGTCTGGATCTCTGTGATACTGTGGGGGAATCTGGAGAGGACCTCAGCCACCTAGAGGGCAAAAGGCAGAGCCCCGTGGGGTCCTCAGCTCGGGGCTCCGATGGCAGCCTGGCTGGACCACTGCCCCCCAGCTCTGCTGCTGACAGTACCCCTTGCCCCAGCCTCACTCACAGCCCGCAGCTTGGACCTCAGCTCTGTGGCCCTCTTCAGTTCTTGGATCTCGGGCATCCTAGCCATGTCACTGAACCTCGAAGAAAGGACACATTTGGGGCGTTAGGAGGCAGAGAGCTCCGTGACGGCACATTGAGCATGGCATCTTTGGGACAGTTCTGCTGGCTTGTGGGGTGTCTAGGGAGTGTTGTGGTTGGGACAGAGGAACCAGTTTGAAGAGACTCCAAGTTGTGACACTGCTGAGCACTGCTGTGGATAAACACTGATGTAGATTCCATCAACTTGAAGCTATGAATATTCATGAGTCCACTATGCAAAGCAGCTGTTAATGAGCTCCTGACAAGGAAAATTTGTAACTAGAAGAAAAGAATAAAGTTCCTTTCTAATAGAAACTGTATGTCATGATAACCAATAGCTTATTGACTAGGGAAAAGCTGTACTTTGTAGAATACTAGCCAATCATGTGCCAGGAGTTAGAATATTGGCATCGTGCTGCCCCAGTAAAATTACTCACTCAAGCGTGGTGTGAAAACCCAGGATGAGGCTGAAGGCATGGACATCTGTGTGGTCTTTCACAGGGAAAACGTAACTGGTACACTGCAGGAATCAGGCTGTCCCCACCCAGGGTGGGTAGACATGAATTGTACCAGCATCATTTATGACGCACTTAGCCTAAAGTTTAACTTGAATCCACCTAACCCTTAGAACTCTGTTTATCGGAAAGGCCAGGAAAGAAGAACAAGCCAAATGATATCCAGAGGAAGTGCAGACAAATCCAGAAGGTGGAACAATGGGTGTTGTCCCTCCAACAAGCCGGTGTGTCATGGAGGGGGCCAGGGACGAGGCAGTCTGTCTAGATTAAAACAAACTTAAGTAACATGACAACCAGACACAAACTGTGCTCTTAGATTGGATCCTGGTTTGGATGAAACCAGCCAGAAAAGAAAATTGGGGAGATAATTAGGGAAATTTGAATGTGGGTAGGTACTAGCTGAGACGGAAATGCATGACACAGAGGGGGAGAGCTCATCAACTGAGAAAAGCAGGATATAAAGTAGCAACCGTGTTTCCCCAAAAATAAGACCGGCTCTTATATTAAGTTTTGCTCCAAAAGACGCATTAGGGCTTATGTTCAAGGGATGTCATCTTGAAAAATCATGCTAGGGCTTATTTTCCGGTTAGGTCTTATTTTCAGGAAAACACGGAAGTAATGGAAACCTGCGTGCTGGTTAATATATATTTATATATATACGTAGTAGAGAACTATCTAGAAGAATATATACTACTAAGGTGTGACAACCTATCTCTGGGTGGTAGGATATGGCATTTTAATTTCATTTTTGCGTATCTGTATTTTCCAACTTTCTACAATTAACATGTACTGTTTTTATAACAATAATAATTAGGAAAAACAATCCTATGTGTTTGGCTTGGGAATGGAGAGGGAGGAGAGGAGAGCAGGGGAGAGAACTAGGAATGAAGTGGAAGCTCCCTGAAGGCAGGGCCAAGGCCTGCTTTGCTCACCATTCTATCTCTGGTGTCTGGCAAAATGTTTAACACACACTGGTTACTCAGTACACGGTTGTTGAATGAGTTATTGAGTGTACAAATGGATTTGGAGGTGTGGAATACTTGATGGCAGAAGATGAGGCTGACCCAATCCAATGGGACTGGGAGTTTGACACTTAGCTGTCACACGTGCCGTCTGCGTCATCCTGGGTTAGTCACTTTAGCTATCCAAGCCTCAGGCATTCCATCTATATAATGGAGAAATAAATCTCTTTCCTGCCACCTAATAAGGTGGGGATCAAATGGGACTCCGAGATAAAGGGCTTGATTGGAGGGCATGAGCACACGCTTTTTTGGTGGTGGTGGTGGGGCAGCCCCGGGAGCCCCCAAGCCAGTTCTGGATGCCTGAAGAGTGCCTCCAGATGGCAGCAGCTGCCAAGGAGGACCAGGAACTTCCAGACAAAGGCCAGGACACCCTACCCAGGGAGCCTGTGTTGGGGAGCCTGAGGCAGGAGGAATGCTCTGTGGGTGACGTGAGTAACCAGGCTGATGCTTGGGCTCCCCCAAACATGCAAGTCAGCTCATTAAAATAGCTCCGATTCCACTATGGGAGGAGCTCTGGCTTCAGAACTTAGAAGAATCCACAGGTCTAAGATGTTCAGGAAAGAACTGCAAAGCATTGGAGCTGGATGGCCTTGGAGAGCATCCAATCCTCATTTTGAAAAGGGGTGAATAGAGGCGCAGGCTGGGAAAGAGGAGCAGGAGTGGCGTCAGTGGTGAGCTAGTCAAGGGCATGGCGTGCGCCCTCTGGCTGCTCAGTGCTCTCCAAACTCCTCCTTGGTGGAGGGGGCAATGCGCTTGGAAGCAGGCGCACCCTGACCCTGAGCTCTCTAGACACACCAAGCATCAAAGGAGCCTTGGAGACAGAACGGGAAAAACAGTAGTCAAGCCAGCAGATGCCCAGACTCCAGCCTGGGGCTGGCCTGTCACTCCCTCCCACTCCTCCGTCCCGGGCAAGTGGGCAGACAAATACTTCAAATGCTTTCTCTACACATTTCTTTACTGTTCAAGAACTTACAGTAGACCAATAAGCCATTTTATTGGGGGTTTAACCTGCCAACTGGACCTCTGGGACCTCCATGCATTCTCCCCTCCCCTTCCCACTCCTGTGCCCTACTCCAACCTCACTCGGGGTTAGTCTCCATTATAACTGTGGCTTCAGTAAACCTCACCAGCACACCCCCTGCAAATCCCCACAAGCCCCCACCCCCAATCATGGCCACCTTCTCTGTCTCTGCACAAGACCATCCAACCCAAGGTATTCTCTCTCATTATGGCCTGAAAGGACCCACTTTTCCAGGAAGACCTCTGTGGTTGCCTCTCCCCAGCTCTAGTCTCCCTTGACCCCAACCACCCCGTCCCCATCACACGCCTGGGAAAGGCTATGTCCTCCAGGCCACGTGGGCCCCTCTGCATGGCATTTGTCCCAGGAACCTCCTTCTGTGCCCTGGCCAGAGCTCTGCTCAGAGGAGCTGTGTTGCTGATGTCCATCAGCCATGCTGGGGACTCCATCCCTGTCATCTGGAGACACCCTTCCTCTTCCCAAACCGCCACCTCCCCATCTGCTCCATCAGCAGTGACATTGCTGCCAAACCCCAGGAGGAAGGCAAGCCTGCAGTGAGTCAACCACTGCTGGGAAACTCCCAGGACCTTCCTGAGCACAAAGGCTGGGGGGCATGCTTGGCAGTCTCTACACGCCTCCTCCCGGTGGGAAAGGCTCCAGCCACCATCAGCCTCCCTAGCCTGCAGAGCCCCCATCTCTCACCTGCACCTTGGCCCCAGTTTTTCAAAATTCAGGGGTTGTGCCCACCTCTCAGTAGTGCTCTGCGCCATGGAGTCTTCCTGCTTCCCATCTCTAGACCCTGCAGCTTGGTTTCCTCCTCCCTAAGCTCTCCCTTTCTTCACCCATCACCCCTAAAGAGCCCAGTCAGAGGAGTGGAGGGCATGAAGTTCCACGGATGGGGTCAGGGGTCCTAAGAAGGCGAGGGCAGTTTAAGATGCAGAGGAAGCAGAGAAGACAGGTGGAGGTGAGACCACCTGAATCCCCGTCCTGTCAGGTCCAGAGGATTGTGCAGCTGAGCAATCTAAGTCTTCAGAAGGGGTCTGGGAGGACAGAGGTCCCTTCCTCAGGCAGGGAGGCTGCCTTGACCTGGAGAGGCAATGCCCCATGAGCTCCTTCCCCCAAGGTGAGCCACTGGGTGGTGGGGGAGGTATGTGTGGTCACTTGACAGGGTGGGGGACGAGGGACGGGGTCGCAGTGCCCTCTCTATTCTACCATGGCAGGGAAGGTGGGAGCTCTGGGTGGGGGGCGTCGAGAAGCATTGTTAGAAACATTGGGGGTGAGGAATAGACAGAAAGAAAGAAGAGCTGAGGGGTCTGAGTGGCCTCACGCCTGCTGCAGCTCCTGCCCTGGCCAGGATACCTACCTCTCGGTGACCAGGCT
Source organism: Rhinolophus sinicus (assembly GCF_057876585.1). Lineage (NCBI taxonomy): Eukaryota > Metazoa > Chordata > Mammalia > Chiroptera > Rhinolophidae > Rhinolophus > Rhinolophus sinicus. The sequence continues at coordinate 22,221,349 of NC_142511.1, forward strand.
GTTGCTGAGAAAGAGGAGAGCCATCTGCGTGACCTCCAGCGTCCGCCTGCAGGTGGCCTGGAGCGTTTCCCTGTCGGAGTAAGAGTCAGTGCTGCTTTCTCCCAGAGGACTTAGGACACCGTGCCCACAGCCGCGGCCCCATGGGGTACTCACAGGAACCAGTGCAGCCCCCGAAGCATCAATTCCTGCCCGGCCAGCAGGACCCGTGCCAGCCGCAGGGCCTGGTAGCCGGCACCCAACACACCCTGAAAACAGGTGAGCAGGGTCAGGTTCCATACCCACTATCCCTGTGCAAATCCCCTTCCCTGCCACCAGGGGGCCACCCCTAACCTTGGCGGTGTTGTAATCTGCCTGCAGGTCCACTTTGGGCATGAATTTGGGGATGTCCAGAGCAGCTGCAAACAAAGACCCTGTCTGAGGGGCTGCCTATGTGGGCCTGGATGAACGCTGAGCTCATCATTCCTATTCCGGCTCACACTCACCCTTCACCACGTAGCTTCAACCTCAAGCTTCCCAACTCCTGGAGCCCCTACCTTCCAAGCTTTAAATGCCCCTTGATGGGCTTCTTTACAATTGTAGTCCCTCACTGCCCCCTTGTGTCCACTTTCGAGAACTACAGCCTCATGCCCAAGGCCCTTTCTCAACAGCCAGAAAACAGCCTAGGAGTTTCAAGGTTAATTCTGCTTCCCAGACTTGGAGACCTGAGCAGGAGGATGGAATTGGCATTATTAAAATGAAGAGGAATGATATTTTTGCTAGAACTTGGAGTACAAAGCTCCAAACCCCTAGCCACCGTCCCTTCTTTCCAGCACCTTGGGCTCCTGCTTCCTCCAACCCAAACTATGCGAAGTTTCCCCACCAATCGCCGAGATCGTGGAGAGCACATTAAATCCAGATATCCCTGTTTCAATTGAAGTTTCACAGCTCTGTGGACACTGAAGCCTGGGGACGTTAAACCATCAGCCTGAGTCACATGGCATTTCAGAGGCATTCGCAGAATTAGAACCCAGAATTTTGGGTAACCTATGGGCCCAAAGAAACACCCACAAAAGAAATGAATCAATACCCTGGATCATACACCCCTGCCTCGTGGAGGAGAGTGTGAGGAAGAGACGAGACCCAGCCTGCGTGACGCTACTCACGGTCCCTGAAGGCCAGGCCCTTGGGAGTCTCGCTGGCCACGCTGAATAGCGTCAGAGGGCTGCTCCTTGTCGTGTGTGCGATGTGCTGTGCTGAAAGGCTGGGTTCGAGGACACAGAGGTGACCCTCGAAGAGGTACTCTTGGTGCTGGGGGGCCATGTTGGTCTGCTTGTACACAGCCTCCAGGAAGATGGCGATCCTAACACAGCAGGGGTACAGGCAGGAAAGGGAGGCGAGGAAGTGTCAGCCGGCAGGATACGGGCTTGGGGTGACCCAAACCCCAGCTAAGACTTCTTCCATGGAGAGGGGTCAGCTTTTCAGAGGGAGGGACTGGGTGATTTTCTCTTATCAAAGGTGGAGGGACAAAGGGTATCATATCTTACAGTGGATAGAGAGTGGAAACAGAACTCAGTAGCCCCAATATCCAACCTCTGCCTTGGTACCGCTACCTGCCACACTGCCATTAAAATGCCCATAGTCCTATAAAAATCCCAGGAATAAAGGGTTCTATGAGCAATAAATTTGGGAAACACATCGCCAACACACACACACACACACACACACCCCTCCGGGGATTTACAACACACATTTGCTTTGTAGAGTTCACTGAATCTTTGGAGTCTAGCAGCAGGGAGCCATTTCACTTTAACTGTGAACTGATACACTAAGGTTGGATCCAGAAGCTTCCATATCTAAACACTCCGTAGAACACTGCTTAGGACACACCCTGCTGCTTGGGGAGAGAAGGTCCTGAGTCGCTGTCACTCACGCCCACTTACGTGTTGTGGGTGTGGATATAGATGTGGTGCAGGGCCGCCTGGGGCAGCGAGAAGACGTGGACGACGACTCGATGCAGGATGTCACTGGTCTCTGCGAAGAACTGGTCGAAGCCCCAGCACTTGGCCTGCTCCACCTCCAGGATGTTGGCCAGGATGGGCACCAGCTGCCTCTGCAGCCCCCTGCCGCCAGGACACAGAGGCCGTCAGGGGCCAGAGCCCAGGAGTGGCCTCCTGGAGTAGGTAATAGGGGCATTTCATGAAACGTCCGAAAGTGCTAGAACCAAGGTGGGAGGGCACAGTGAGAAGGGGAGGAACTAGAAGGGTCTTCCGGCCTCCAGATGGCAAAACTGAGGCCAGAAAGGGAAAGTGGTGGACCCAAGCAGACAGCAAGCAAGGGGCCTCAGCAGAGAGGACACCCATCCTAGACTTGGGTCTGTGCCTGCCCCTCCTGCAGGGTCCCACTCACATCGACAGCTGGCAGGTGATGGGGAGGGCGTAGCTCCACTCCAGGGGCCCGTTCTCCCGCTTCTGAGTGCCTGCAATGGCCCCGGCTGGCTTCTCTGTGGTGATCCGGTACCTGTAGTGAGCGAGGCAGGATCAGGGCAGGGGGGGTCCCCAGACCATCACTCTTCAAGGGATGACAAACTCAGAACAGAGGCTCAGAGTACTGGTTCACGTCACACAGTCACTCTGAGATGGCCTGAAAATGAAAGCTGAGAGTCCTGGCTCTCAGCCAATAAGATCACCTTTCCTCGGTGTCCCGTCAATCTCTGCTCCTCCCCACTGTCCGTTTCCTCTATCCCCTGACCTCACCACACACCCACAGCAGGGCCTGCCTCCAGCCCTTTGCCTGTGCTGTGCTTGGCCTGAATATTCTTCCCTCCACATCACTATTCTAGTCCTCTGCTCCCTTCGAGGTGCAGCCCACACGGACAGCCCCGCCCAGGTCGGTCTCCTGCCCCGTTCCCTAACCTCACACGGCTTCCACACAGCTGATCCCTGAGCTGAGGGTGGGTGCATCGACCTTCCTGTGAGTCCTCCTTAAATCTCTGCTCTGGGCGGTGCACCCAGTGGGAGCAGCTGCTTTTTCCAGCTACTCTGTATCAGGCAGCAGGAAACCTGGAAGGACCTTGGACGTGGGATCTGGACGCTGGGTCTTGTCCCACCTCTGCCCCTGGCAGTGCCATTGGACCCTCAGCTGAGATGAGATGAGCAGCCAATGGGAGGAGGGCTAAAGGGAAGCACCGAACTCAGGTAAGGAGCTCTGATCAGTCTCCCATTGGCGAGGTGGTCATCACCAAGAATCTAAGAGGAGCCTGGGTGGGCCGGGCCAGAGGAGGACCAGAGAGTTAGAGGCTAAAGAGGAGACACAGCAGGGCCAGTGGGGAAGACCCAGGGCCCTTGTCCCCTGCCCATGGCCCACATACATGATCTCCTTGTTGCGCCGTGGCCCACCAAAGGGGACGAAGGGAAGGCTGCCGGTGGCTGCATGGTACAGGGTCACCCCAATGCTCCAGAGATCCACGGTCACCCCGAATGCCTTCTGCTGGGGCTTACGAAGCACCGCCCGCTCATACATGTCGGGGTGCTGCCAGAGAGAGAACCAGACAGCAGTGTTGTGGATATAGACGTGGTGCAGGACCGCCATGGAGAGAGAGGGTGCGTAAGGAACTGAGCCCCATCCATCAGAATCCCTTCCATTGCCTTCTGGCAGAAACAGAACCACTAGAACCCACCTCCCTTGTCAGCTCAAACATTGGCATGGAGTTGGCCTCTCCAGAGCATCTTCATTTGCCCACCCTCTGCTCTGGGGGACGTGATGACCAGTGGTGTCCCATCCTCCACGAGAATCAGATCAGGGAGTTAACTGCACAAGGGAGGCCAGGCAGGGAGGAATGGGAAGGCTGCAGCATCGCCTTTTCCATCTTGGAGAGCAGAAGGAATTCCTCTAGTTCGGGTGCAGAGGGTGAGCTCTAACCATGCCGGATGCAGGGGAATGGGACAGAGGCTTTCGGAAAGTGAGGGGCAAGCAGCTGCAGGGGACGCCCTCGCTTGGACAGCAGGTTCCCGTTACCCGCTCACCAGGTACTCCTCAGTCCCGTACACAGAGACGAACTTCTCCTCGTCGTCCAGCTCGCGGGCGGCTCCGAAGTCCGTCAGCTTGTAGACGCTCTGCCCCTCCTCCCCCACCAGGCGCATGATGTTTCCCGGCTTGATGTCCCGGTGCACGATGCTGTTCTCTCGCAGGTGGTTCATGCCGGCCACTGGGGACAGAGGGAGGGCTGCTAGTGGCTCTGGCTGAGGACAGACCAGTGTCTGGGGCTTATCTTGGACGGGGAGGAGGCATTCTTGGGTCCAGACAGAGTTCCCACCGGCCGGCCGACGGGGCCACAGGAAAAGCAGAACAGAGATGGGTGGGGCCACGGAGGGGGGTCCCAAGGACGGAGTGTGGAGGGTCCATGGGGCAGCTCTAAGAAACCGAGAGGTGATGGCTCTGGCTCCCCGAGGATGGTACTCCCTCCCTGTCTATTTTATGACTTTTTATTTTAAAATATTTGATTAAAACAATTTTAAAGTATACCTAGCATTAACTTTCCCTTTTAAATGTACAGGTCAGTGGCGTTAAGTACATTCACGTTGTCGTGTAAACGCCACTATCCATTTTCAGAACTTGGTCAACCACCCAAACAGAAGCTCTACAGATTAAACAATCACTCTCCATCCCTCTCCCAGAGCCCCTGGCAACCCCCATTCTACTTCTGGTCTCTATGGATTTGATTTTCTAAGAACCTCACATAGTGGAATCATACAGTATTTGTGTGTCTGGTTTATTTCACCCAGCATAACATCTTCCAGGTTCATTTACATTGCAGTGTGTGTCAAAATTCCCTTCCTCTTTAAGGTTGAATAGTAAGTATTCCATTATGTGCATATACCACATTTTTTCTATCCATTCATCTATCCGTGATGTTTGGGTTGTTTTCACCTTAGGACTATTGTGAATAATGCTGCTATGAATACTGGTGTACAACCTGCTTCACAGTTTATTTTTAAGTTGGAGTTCTAAACTGCTGACCAGCAGAAATCAGACTTTGGGTTCTGTCCGTTCATCATCATCTCGCCCAGGTCTGAATGGAGGGCCTCTTAGGTTCTGAATGTTCTTCTGTGTTAGAATACTTGTTTCAAAGGGGCCGCACCTCTCTGGGGCTTTGCCTTCTGCTGAGGGCCAGGCCTGTGGCTTGTCAGAGGCGGGTAGGGGGCTCCGTGGTGGAGTCAGGGAGGGGCTCACCCACACAGCGCAGCACCACCAGGAACTCATCCTCTGGCAGCCCGAAGGCGTTCTCGGGGCTCTCGAGCACACTCAGCAGGCTCCCGCTAGAGCAGTATTCCATCACCAACACCTTCTGCCGGCTGGTCCCCTGTGGGTGGGACAGGCGGAGGCATGGGGATGAGGGCACGTCTCCTCTACTTCCTCAACAGAAGGTGGCTCAGCCTAGAGCCCAAAGCCTTCTAGGTCCCAGCTTCTGGCCTGGCTGCCCGCCCTTGGCCTCACACTGATGCCACACATCTGAGCCTGAGGTCACCTTTTCCAGGAAGCCCTCCTTGCTTAGGCCCTACTTCCCATCCTGACTTTGCCATGCACTGCCCCAACCCCCGGCAGTCTTTACTCCATTCTACAGGTTGCTGCTCTGGCTGGCCTGCTAATGAGCACGTGACCTGCCTCTCCCCAGCCTGTGAGGGTCAAGGACAAGACCATTTCCATCTGACCAAGCACTGGACCCACCGTCTCCTCCACTGCAAAGAGCTTGACGATGTTCTGGTGGTTGAGCTTGCGCAGGACCTCAAACTCCCTCACCTGCACCTCGCGGGGTCGCAGGTAGCTGGCGGTGTTGAAGACCTTCACAGCGACCAGCTCCCCGGATTTCTGCCATGGGGGAGAACAGAAGTTCCACCCTGCCCTGGGGTGCACCCCCCAGGCCTCCACTCAGCCTCTCCCAGCAGCCTAACACTGGAAATGAGCAAAGACAGCCTGGGTGGGGGAGGGGCTACCACCCTCAGCTGCTTCCCCTGCTCAGAGGGTGTACAGTCAGTCCAGCGCTGGGAAGTGACAAGGGTTTGGCACACCTGATACCCTGCAGGGGACGGTTTGTTGCTACTGTTACTATTGAGAATAATGACAAGGACAGGCAACACTCCCTGGGGTTATCGGCAGAGCATTGGCGTCTGTCTGTCTGGCTTCTGCTCTTCAGACGCTATAGCACAGTAGGTCTCGATGAAGGCAGGAAAACCCCAAACAAGCCCTGCTTCCCACCTCTGCTGTCCCTAGATTTGCTGCCATCTCCCCCAGATGTTGGCTTTGTGTCTTCATCTTTCTCTCCAGTCCCAAACTACCTGACAGAAACACCATCCTGAGGAGGCCTGTTGAGCTCCCCACACCTCTGCTGGAACCCAGTGTCTCCCCACCGCAGAGCAAATCCAGAGGCCTCTGGCCAGCCACACACCCCTGGAGGTCCACTGGGGGCTGACTGGGCTAAGAACTTCCTAGGGGCGAGTGGGCTGTGGTGCGCTGGGTGGGGGCTTGGGGCCTACCTTGTTCCGGGCCTTGTATACGCTGGCAGTGGCCCCCTGCCCCAGCAGGTCGTCTGTGTGCCACAGGTAATTGACGGTGCTCTGCATCTCCTGCCCTTGGCTGGCTCGACACCTTCTGCCTACAAGAAGCACATACTGGGGTCCAGGATTCCATCACTGGCCTGGGATGGATACTGGCGGCCTGACCAGAAGCTGTGCACAAGACCATCCCATGAAGGGCTCCATGTGGCCATTCTAGAGGAAGAGGGGCAGGGGAAGCGTGAAGCAGAAAGGTTAAGCTACTTCTCCAAACGGGAGCACAGCCACCAGGCCCTCAGCCCACAGTCTGTGCCTGTCCCAGCACAGGGCGTTCTACTCGTCCCTACTCCCCAGGTCCCCTCCAACCCCGCCCCAAACAGGCCATTCTGCAGAGACAAACCCCTTTCTCTGTCACCTCTCCCAGCACTGAGAAGTCTGGGTTTTGGCATCCAGTCCTGGGATTGTCCCAGGAAGTAGAAATGTGCTTGAAGGAAGGGCCCCAGGTCAGGCAGCATCAACCACACCACTAGAAATCTCCAGGATTGCAACATGAGCCTGGAGCCCCTCCCCACCCACTGGCCTGGGTCCACCACTTCCTGCTGCTGTGAGCTAACAGCTGTGTCAGGCAGCCAGCGTGGCCAGGTCAGCTGGAGAGGAACAGCACTGCTGCAGAGGGCGTGTGTGAGTGTGTGAGTGTGTGTGTGTGTGTGTGTGTGTGTGTGTGTGTGTGTGTGTGTGTAGAGGGTGGGGGATGCAGGAAACCATTAAATCCAAGGGCTCAGGAGTCCTGGGGAGGATCTGAAACCCTTTGCAGCTTCGTTCCCCATGTTTGCCTCCATCCTCCTCTCTCCAAAAGCCAGTTCCTCTAACGCAATTGGCTCCTCAGAAGCTAAACTCAATGCCTCTGAAAAATAGGGCCAGGCTGGTCTTTATTGGAAGCCTGGGAGAAGGAGCATGAGAAGGGCCACCACCCCTTAAAGACTCAAATAAACCTGGACTAGACAGGGCTTCGTCCTCTTCTGACCTCTTACAAGTTCTCAACCCTCGGGGCACCCTGCCTGGAATTGACAGTTTATGGGCTTTGAGACTGCGCTCTGTAATTTCTTTTAAAAATGCAAATTTTGAGAATGTCAATTCCTTGAGCCAGAGGCCACTTCAGGGTATCAGTGGTCAATTCCTAGTTTCAGATAATGTATTAGTGTTTGCATTTTATAGAAGCAACTGAGGTACTGAGGGCTCCCTGAAGACAATGTAATAGCCTAGCTTGAATGAGCTGGTCAGATCTCCCCACCACCCCAGGCTGAGGAGGAATCAGCTGGGGGTCTGGGGGTGTGAAGTGGGCAGAGCACACTGAAATCAAGGCCAAGGTCGCAGAGGACTAGCGGGCAGCAAGCCCTGGCTTCTGCCTCTGACCCTGGCCAGGCTGTGTCTAGGAGCTGATTGGCAGGACCTCTGCTCAGCTCTGCAGACTCCATGGCTCTAGCACAGCGCCTGGTGTGTGACAGCCCTCTCCTTCAGAGGTGGGTGGAAGCAGGAGGGTGGACGGCGGAGCCTGAGAGCCAGCACCCCACCCACCGCCTTCCCTCCCTCCTCTTCCATCTCGAGGCTCTGCTATGGCAGATACACTTACCCTGTGCTCTGAGCAGCCTGGGGTCAGGCAAAGCTTCTCCCTGTCAAGTGTGTGTTGTACTTTCTGTCTGTGGCAAGTCCAGGAGCTGAGCTACACCGGAAAGAGGAGGGCGGATGAGAGGCACCCCTGCCTGAGTGCTGCTTGATTTTCAGTCTCCATCAAAGGCCACCAGCCCCAGCCCTTTAACCCTTTCCTGTTTGTCACCCTCCCCACAGGGCTGGGGGTTTCCAGCCTTATTCCCCAGCTGCTCCAGGAGGCTTTCCTCACCACTCCCACTCCCAGGACTTGGGCCAGGGAGGACCCCAGGAGAGGTGAGGACAGACTCCAGAAGCCAGGCAGGAGAAAGGCGGAGACAGTGCTGACCCTGGCTCTGGGGTCGTGGGAGGCAGAGCCAGGAAGGGAGCATTGTTAGGCAGATGGCATCTCTCCTCGGTGCCAGTCCTCCTGCCTCTCACTGGCCTGGCCTCCAAGCAGTCCTTTGCAAGGCTGACCACGGGAGATGGCGAGAAGGGCACTGCCGGAACCCCCAGCAGCGGCAGACAGTACAGAAAGGGGACATGGGCTGGGAGAGCCACTGCCCGCACGCCCGCACCGGACACTCCACTGAGTGCCACCATGCAGCTGCCCCTCCCGCCTCGGGCTCCCCATCCACCTGCCCCCAGGGACCCTGCACACTCACCCCATTTCAGCTGTGGGGCATGCAGGCTTGTGGGGCTGGGTGGCACTCCCAGAGCTTTCAGGGCTTGCTGTCATCCATGGGCAGTGCCCACAGCATCCTGACGGTCATGGGCCCCGGGGACTCAAAGACTGGGCTGGTGGAAGTGGCTGAGTGCCACCGGAGTTGCTGAGAGAGCTGCGAGCTGAGGGTCGCCTCCCTGCCTCCCTGTGAAAACTCAGCTCCCTTTCAGCAGGCTAGCAGCTCTCTCACACTTCCTGATTTCGTTCTTTCTCTCTCTCTCTTAAAGAGACAGGCAGCTGGGTCACTGCCTCCACCCTAGCAGTGAAGAGAAAGAGGATGCTCTGAGTTCCCAAGTGGAAGCCATAGCACAAAGGCATCTGAGCCACACAGAGGCTGGGAACGGAGGCTGGGCGGTTGTGGCAGGCCACTGGGTGCTATCTGGGCATCCCCTGCAGTTCACCGGAGCAAGGAAGTTTAGGGCTTGGCCCAGTCAATAGAGCAGGTTGGGCAAGTTAACAAGTGGAAAGAGTTACCTGGAAAGACCAAGTTCCCACACCCAGGAGCCCCAGGGAGGTCCAGAATCCATACTTGGCCACTCCTAGAAGAAACAGGGGTCTGACTCATCTTCTCAGGAAGCCTACAAAGGCCCGCGAGCCGACACTGGTGCCCACATAGTGCTCTCCAGTGTCACCTCGAGCACAGCACACAACCCCTGCTCGACAGTTTTCTCATCCAAGGCATGAGGATAGTAACATTTACTCTGTTGGTTTTGTGGATGACATGGAATAGTATATTTGGAAATGCTTGGGAGACTGGAAGGCACTTTCCAGACAGGCATTGAAGCCATCAAGGCCCACACACCTTCAGTAATTTGCCCATGATCTTCAGAGACTGCTGGGGCTGGGACCCAGGTATGCCCACTTCCCAGCCAGGACTTAATGTCCCAAAGGAAATTTCCTAGAACACTGCAGAGCTCTGCCCTGCTCTGGTCAGCTCCAAGATGACAGTTGGATACGAAATGGTTAAAACCAGGAAATTCCATGTTTCAATAGAATGTTGGAGGGACTTTCCCATGGCCACACCTGGTGGTTTCCTCTGGCAGCCCCACCCCTAGCACAGTGACACCACATGCTGAAAAGTGCCTCCTGCTCAGATAAACACACCTGCTGATAACCGGGCAGCCAGAGGTTCTGCCCACTGGTTGTGAGAGCAGGACCAAGAGAAATGTTCCCTGAGATCCTCTTGCTTTCCACCCAGAATTCCCAGCTTCCCATCTGCCTTGGGCAATGGCACAATTGCACTTGCTTGGCACCCTGTGATTGGGTGGGGCCATGTGATTTCCTAACCAAGCCATTTAATTGCTAAGGCAAGACCCACCCCCTGCACCCTGACTGTGTGACAGATAGACCAGTGACTGCTCTCTCAGTCTGGGTGCTGGAGCGACTGTTATGAGCAGCGCCCCCTGCTGGCCCACAAGGGACATATAGCTTTGTGCATGTTTGCAACATAATCTAGTCTGTCCCTAAAAGTCTACCTATTTTTCCCTGATAAACCCGCTCAGTCCCCACCAGCACCCCTACTGTGCTCTCTCCAGCAAGCCCAATCTCTCTTTCCCAGAAGCAATGCATGTGTGTGTGTAGCACCTTTTAGGAAGCAGGCCCTGTGTGCGGAGAACACAAAGGTGAGGCCTAGGTGTCCCTCAGGAGTCGGGGTTCAGGACAGAGTGCTGAGTGCCCTGAGCTACATACTTCCGCAGGTGGGGATTCTGTGAATCTGGGGGTTGTGTGGTCAAGAAGAGCTCGCCAGAAGAAAGGATGGGCCACCAGACTTGGGAGAAAGGGGAGTTAGGCAGAGAAGTGGGGGTCAAAAGTAAGGAATTCCAGGCAGAGGAGCAGAAGTGCGAAAAGAGGGTGGCTTGTCCAGGCTCCCACACACGGTCAGGGGAGAGAAGGGCTAGAGGTGGGGGGCGGGCTGGAGCCCTGTGGTGACCGTGGCGCTGGCACCCTCTGTGGGGTCACACCCTCTGTGTGGACAACATGAATGAATGTCTTGCCTGTGATTTTGAGCTGCTGGGCCCAGCTGAGCAACTATTGTTTTTCATCTCAGGTGGCACAGGAGCCTGGCGGGCTCCTGAAGGGAAGAGGAAGTCTGTAAGAGGCCTCACCACGTCCCCAAGTGGCTCTGAGGACTCACAGAAATACAAGTGGCAATTCAGAGGTAGGAAAAGGGCAGAGGTGGGGAGAGGGGGTCTTTTATGGCAGCTCTGAGGGGAAAAGCTCAGGACTGCCCTCTACAAAGGGAGGCCGAGAATATAGTGAAGGGGACGGCAGCTTTGCCATCACAGACATTTGAGTCCTGACTCTACCACTTGCTCTGCATGACCTTGAGGAAGTCCCTGGACATTTCTGTGTTCATCTGAAACAGAGATGAAGTGCCTGCTACCTGGTAGGCCCTGAAAAGTACTAGTTGCCTTTTCTGCCCCGACATGAAAGCTTGATGGGAGCCTGTTTGACAGGGCCCTCGAGGAGAAGGGAATGGACTAAGGGTGGGTCTGTGGAACAGGGGTATTGTAAACCAATGCAGCGGGCAGTGTGCACTCACCTACTCAGTCATTTACGAAGGCTGAGCCACAAGGTCTCAGAGCCCTGCTCCTTTCCACCTTCACCAGTCAGCTCTGGCTAGGAGCTTTGGGTGGGGAAGGAGGGACAGACAGTGCAACCAGACCTGACACCACTCCCCCGCGCAGTGGGAAAAGATGCTGTGGGAGCAGCACCACTGAGGGAAACTGGCCTGAGCCACCATGCGCTGCTTTTTCTTGGCTTGGAAAGTGAGCATTTCACTCATTCTCTGAACTCTTCAAACCTCCTACTCACCATTCCCTCCCACTCTCGCTGCAGCTAACGCCTTTGCCTTCAAACTTCACTGAAACAAAAGAAGCAATCAAAAGGGAACTCCCTCATCTTCTCACCCCCACATTCACTGCCTGCCTTGCATCACATGTGCCTCCCTCCCGTGAGACGGAAGTGTTTTTACTCTGGCCCTGGCCAACCCTCTCCTGCATATTTACTCCCTCCATTTGAAGGGGTCCTGCCCTTGAGCAAAGATGCACCAATGCTGTCCATTTCTAAAACAAAAACCTGGTCCCTTGACCCCTTCTGATGCTCCCCGTTTCAAAGCAACACCTCTGAGCTGCCAAGCGTTTCTGACCCTTCCTGTTCCATTTGCTACCCAACCCACTCCAATCCGACTAATTTTCTCTGTATTGAAAACGCCCTTGTCCAGGTCACCAGTGATTATCTTTCCTTGCTGGCCTCATTTTACCCCACCAGCGTTTGACAGCTGATTCCTCCCTCCTGTTGAAACATTTCCTTCTCTTGGTTTCTGTGATGCTGCTGTCAGCCACCTACCTCTGTCACTCGCTTCCTCTGTCTTTGCTGGCTCCTTCTCTGTCGGATTTCTAATTATTGATACCTTCTCCTTTTTTCATTTATATGTTCTTCCTGGGAGTCTTAGTTCGAACACATCTATAAGGTGATGGCGCCCAAATTTGTTTTCAGGTACGATCTGTCCTTAAAACTCCACATGCACGTATCCCAGGGTCAGAACTCTTACTCATAACCCCGACAATGGCTGTTCTTGAGCAACCCAGGCACTATCTTACTACATTGTTTCATTTTCAGAGGAACACTTATTTTGCTTATTTACCTGTTCTTCTTGAAACCAGAGGGCTCCATTACCTATTTCTCCTGTTCGATATTGAATGACAGTGCTTAGCACACAGTGAGGCTTAGTTTGTTGACTGACCAACAAATGAGTCTTTGGCATATGTAATACGCCAGGGTTGCTAACTCCTGAGGAAAAGGAAGCTTCATATACCTATGAATATAAATATTTAGATTAGTTCATCATAAAGACCGTTTCCTAATTCATACCCCACCGTCTCCTTTTTTTGCTTCTATCTGGATGGAATCTGGGCCTGTGTTTTGATTGTCTTGTCACTTGTTTCCATCAAGCTCCCATCAGGATTCGTGACAGGAATTAAGAGGATCCCCAAAGAATAGCCCACTTTTGCCTTAGGATTCTCTGGAAATCAGAGTCTTTGCTCAGAGCTTAAGAAAGAACTCTGTGTCATAGCTCGTCACCTACACTCAGGAGTGGGAACTCATCACAAGGAGGCTGGACAGTCAAGATCAAGGGACCAGCAAGAGCTCAAGCTGTAGCTGTACCATTAAAATGAGGGAGGGGAAAAGATGACAGAGTGGAAGGGTGTGAGAGCTGCATAAGATACACAAGTGACCGGTGGAGATGACAAGCCTTAGAGATGTGAAGTGTCCAGTTGAGGGCCTGGGGTAGGACCTGTATTATCATTGAGCACTGGGCGCTCCCTTGGAGACGAGATCTCATCCCTCTGCAGGAGCTTCTGGCATTAGAATGAGCCCACTGAGAATAAGTGTGGGCCCTAGGGACTCGAGGATGCATTCAAGTTGTTATCTTGGAATAACTTCACTCTTGAACTTATGATGTGTTAGAATCAAAATCTATGGAAAGCATTTCTCTGTGCTCCCCTCCCCCACCCTGTACTCAACACCAACAGCACCAGCCGATGGGTCAGCTTTTCTCTCAGAGGCAGGGGGCTGCCAAGGGCAGAATGACTCCAGCCTTGGTTGTAGAAAAACTAAGACCTTCAGTCATCTTTCGTTGTGGCTGGCAAAGCTTCCAAGCAACTTCGCAGGCCCCATCCTCCAAGCAGGGAAATGTGACTAGAGATGGAAATGAGGACAATCGTCTTGAAAACAGGGGAGGTGGATTCTGTGGAGGAAATGGTTCTCATGGTAACAGGCTGCCCAGTGGAGAGCTGGAAGTCTTTCTACACCTCTTAGGTTCCACACATGGGCTAAGTAGAAATGCTTGGGGGGAAAAACCCACGTTATAAATGTACCTGTGCTGTGTCTGGTAGCGGGACGGAGAAGGCGGCTGGCTCCCAAGGTCACCTAATGCTTCCTTCTGTTGCCAGGGAAGCCTCCGTTACCCTGGACAAATCACAATCTGTCCTAGGCAGTGGGACTCATGGAGTGGAGATTTCAGGGAGTGGAGAAGGGATACAAACTGCAGCATCGAAACCTAAAAACGTATTTTATTTCGAAGTTGTGCTTTGGATTTTCCCCAATCCAACATCTGTTGAGCGACAGTCTTAGGTTCACACAAAGCATCTCCAAGCATACATACAATATTCCAGTTATCAACACTATTTAAAGAATATACCATTGTACACAAACGTGACATACAAGTCAGACGCCACAACATTGCAATTCCCTGGAAGATCTAACTTCTCTTCTGAACGTAAAGTACATCCACACCAGCCCTTCCAGTGGTCTGTTCATCCTGTTGCTGGCATCATCTCTCCTCATCTCCTTGGGGAGAAACCAGGGTGCCCTGAGGAGGTTGGCTGAGACCAGTGTTTCCAGTTTCCAGGCTGCTGGCTACAAACTCTTTTTCCAAATCGGGATGCTGGTAGCCCCACCCCACCTCTGTTCCCCAGACTGACCCATCAGAGTCTACACCAGGAAAAGGATCCGTGCCCAGGGGTCAGAGTGGGGCTCTCTGCAGCATCATGCTGGTTTAGGCGAGCATGTTTAAGGAAGACTGGTCTCCCTAGGCCCGTGGTGGCCAGCTCCTTTTGGCTTTTCGGTGTAAAAATCACAGTGTGCAACCTCAATTCCAGTTGACTGCAATAAGTTCTGCCGAGGAGGACTCTCCTTCTATGGGTTCCTAGACCTCTCGACAGGACCATCTCACAAGTGTTAGGAGCACCAGAGAGAGGAAGACAACTCGGCTCCCGGAGCTGGGGGAGTCGGTGACCATTCACACACTGTCCGGTTCACGACGCAAATCAGCAGATGGACACTGACCCAAGGGGATGGTGAACACAGTCATGTACAGGCTGAAAGAGAAATAAGGCAGGAACAGAACAGGCCCAAAGCATTGTCATTAAGAAAGTGTTGCTTCTCCTTTCTTAGAGAGGAGTGTGCTGGAGGGAGGAGAAGAGGTCGGCATGGGCACCGGTTTGCATCAGTTGGGTCAAAAGGAATGTAAAGGGTAGGCTGGGATTCCATTTTCAGCAAGGAAACAGATTCTTGGGTATGAAAATCCCTGTTGGCTCAAGACCTGCCTAAGTCCAGGTGACAGACAAGGACAGGCCACTAAACAGAGCAAGAAAAGCCAAGAATCCAGAGGACCGTGGGTTGCCTCTCAGAGGTTGACTCCCTTCATTGAAGGAGCTCATTTCTCCCTTTCATCTCTTGGAATGGTTTCCTGGTGGTGCAGGTTATCGTTCTAATCAGTCATTTCCCACAACGTCCCTCTTTTCCTTAACACAGAAGGAGGACAATCCTACCACTTCCACTATCAACTGCCAACTTCAAAATGTTGGTCCAAAAAGGATCTTCTAGGCTAAAGATACGAAAACTCGGATTTTCCTATCTGAATGGCAACCCATCTCTCCTGAACTACAGAAAACAACAAGGCTAAAAGTGCAGCTTTACAACCAGAAAACTGACAAGAGGAATGAGTTTCAGCTTTAACCCAACTAGGTGCCTGAGACTCATGAGCCTGGGATGGGACTGTCTCCAGCTCTGGTCCTGCTGGGACAACATGATGCTGGGGGAGCTGGGCACTGGGCACTGGGTTGGGAGACTAGATTAAAGCAGACAAGGGCATCGTTTTTGCTTTTTGGAGGGGAACCAGAAAACAGGCCAAAATATTCAGCATCCAATTTTTAATTTTCCTCGATTCCGGCCTTTGGGAAAACATCAGAGCCCGTGGGGCCAAGGTTCTCTTAGTTGTCCTTATTTGGGTAAAAGAAAACAGATTTGAAGGAGAAATGTCTCTCTTTAATCTAACTAGGGCTCTCCCAAGCCCCTGTTGGTCCCTGATGAGAGAGACCTTATAGAATAACCAAACTAGGGGATAAACTTAGGATAAGCTTTCATTTGGGAATACTTTTGGGGTTAGCAAAGCTGAATTTAACTTTTAATAGGATAATGTATTTTATGTCTTAAGTGGAAGGACCCATTTCTTACCTTTTCCAAACCTGCCATAAACTTAATAAAACTCTCTTAAGACTCTTTACCCTAAAACCAGCTATAAAGCTGTCTAATACAGGAAAATGTCTTAAATGGGAAACGGTCCATCAGAGACAAAGACGGGAATCCGAGAAATGTCTATACATTCAGAAAAACTTGAGAAGTTCCATAATAAGATTGGGTTGTAATAGTTCCAGAGGATGGAGAAGAGCAAAAGCAAACACCAATGACCAATCCACACCAATAGAAAGAAGACAGAGAGAAAGCCCCCAACCCCCAAACAGTTTACAGGATTGAGTCCCATCCTGCTCAATTCCCTATGATGGAGAGATTTCAAAGGTTAGGTTCTCTGGCCCAGACAGAACAAGATTTGTAACGGAAACAGGGACCCCTGGTGGCTCCTGTGTGAACTGCCACAATAACTTACAAAGAGACTGTCTAGGACCAGGAGGCTACACATGCCAGAGACTAGAAGTGTGTGTGTGTGTGTGTGTGTGTGTGTGTGCGCAAAACGAAGAACTGACTAAACGGACTACATATGATTCTCTATAATCAGTACCCAAAACAAGATGCCACTGAGAGCTAGATGTCAGTAGCCAGTCATCTGGTCAGGCATCCCCTATGTCTGAGGGGACTGAGACTTCTGCCCATGTCCTTGTGACTTGCCTGGCCAGATTTCACAGTGACCTGATAATGAAAAAAATCTATCTCTGGCTAATCTAAGAACAGCATGTACTGCAGCTGGCTGGATTACGACAACTGGGGGAAGCAGAGGGCAGCGGGAAGGGCAGGGCAGGGTGACAGTGAGGGCTTCATTCCCAAGGTTTTGGGTGACGGGAAGGCTAATTTCTGCAAGAACAACTTAGAATCTAATTTTTCAACTGAAGTCCCCAAGCTAGTTAAATAGGAAGATTTTAATAACAGTCAGTCCCTCCAGCCCCCTTGTGTAGAACAATTAAATTATATCCCTCAGACAGTACAAGACTTGTCAGTGGATTGTGGGGAAGCTGATGAGTTGACACCAGGGCTAGTGGCATTTGTTTTGGGGAAGACAGTGGGCTTGGGCCGTGTGGCTGGCGGCTTGACTGGGGCAGCCATCTTGACAGACTTCACAGGCCGGAAGGCGCAGGCGATGTCCCCAGCAGTGCTGGCACTGCGCTGGAAGGTGGGCTCCGGGTCCTTGAGGAGCTGGGTGTGCAGGGGGCTGGAGGGCTCCGATGTGGGGGCCACCACGGGGGAGGTTTTGAGGGGCTCCAAGGTGTCCAGAACCACGTCAGGGGTGTGCTTGACGGTGCTCTGCCGTTCCAGCTCTCGCAGCTCGTTCAGGGCAGAGTTCATAGTTGCCTCAATATCCTGCAAAACAGGACAAAGGAGGAGGTGAGGCAAATGTAGGGAGAAGTCCCCAAGGATCCTATTTCAACACCATAGGCAAAATCATGGAGAAACCAACTGCAATGAGATGTCCAGATTATTTTACTTGGCCAAAATCCTTGAACATATGAATGTTCAGAATGTGGGGGGAGGGGGACAAAGGGATTTTCATTATCAAGAGATTTTCTTTCCTTTACAAAGAGTGTTGAGATGTTTTTGAGAGTCCTCGGGTTTTAGTGATATGCACTGAAACATCTATGGATGAAGTATTTATATAATCCAATGGGGAAGGAAAAGGGGGATGAACTAAGAGTGGCCAGGAGTTTGGTCGTGAGTCCATGGGATTCATCATCCAGTTCTCTCTACTTTTATGTATGCTTGAAATTGCACATAATAAACATTTGTTTTTAAGTGGTAGAGACGAAGTAGGATCTTTGTTCTCTTGGACTTCAAGGCTGAAGGTGAAGAGGGTTAGTCCTTCCTCCTCAAGAGCCCCTGGCCCTGAAGATTCATCAGGACACCTCCCTGCCCCACCCCCCCACCCAACTTGGTAAAAAAACCATGTCTTTCTACCCATCACCAAGAGAGGGGAACCAAAGAGTGACCAGGAGGGGGCGCCAGAGCCCACATAGGGGAATCACCTGAAAGGCACAGTGGAACACAGCAGATCTTAGGAAATTGCAGTCCTAGCTCAGGGGCTCAAGGCAGAACCAAAGACCCTTGGTATGAAGCCAGCTGCCTCCCAGGGAGAAGCCCCAGCTCCCTCCCTCCCTTCCTCCCCACACATATGTCTCTGGCCCTCCCCACAAACCACCACAGGGCTTCTCCCTGGATATCAGGCTCACATTGAAAGATTGTATGCTCCAAGCAAAGGCCCTGGCGCAAGATGTCTTGGTCCTCCAGGGTGATCCACGGGTTCTGTTGACAGTGATTCAATCTCTGTCATCCCTATGATGTTCTCAAATCTTAAGACGCCCAGGAAGAACTCCATCGCCCTCCACAGTCCCGCTCTGCAGCTCGAGTCTGTCCCAGCTGTGTTCCTATTCTGCCCTTCCTAGTAACACCTGGCCAACGAGGGAGATGGGAGGATTCCCCTGGTGTAACGCAGACTGCAGCCAAGAGCTTAAGTAGAGGCACAGAACAGACGCTAGCAAAGCAAGGCATCTCAGGCCCAGAGCTTAATACTGAGCTTGCCAGGTACACCTTCCCTAAGCAGAGCGCCACAATTAAGCCAATAATAGAGACCATACCCAGCCTCTATTGTCCCCTGGAAGATGGGGTGAAGAGAATCTCAACTGAGTTGAGACAGAAGAGGGCAACAATGAGTCCTCAGTTCCTACCTGGTCTAACGAAAATTATAGAGTTGGGAGAGACGTCTGAGTGAGCTGCTTGGAGCGAGCCTGGTAGTCGGAGTTTTAGAGGTGGGGTTGGATCTCTAATACATCATGGAAAACAGAGACTCGTCAGTGTGGTGTATACATGGAAAGAAGACCCCTGTAACCAGGGAGCTCATCTCCAGTGCACCTGGAAACTTGGGCTGGAAACCTTCTGGTACCTACGTCCCTGGGGGCAGAGTATTTTGGGGCCTTCAAGACCAGAAGCAGATAGTTGACTGACCATCCATCTACTATGAGGGACCAGATATTAGCCTCAGGAAATGGGATGGTGGGGCCACCATAAAAATGTGGCCAGAATTACATCTGAGCCTCAATGCTCGGGCAGCTTCCCAAAGTCTATCAGGGTCTCAAGACTTGCAACCTGGGCTGAATGGACTCTATCAAAATACTCTATCTGTGACTGATTTAAAAAGATGACAACAGCCTTGCAAATAGCCCATATATGCACAAGAAGTTGGAATTTTTTTGTATTCTGTCTTCAAGTTCTTTTTGGGGAGAGAGAGGTCGGCACATGTTTTGGAAAGCTGTCTTATCAGGTCCAGATGTCCAATAGTCCCTGAACTCAGTATACAATGTACAAAGCAACATTCTGTTTCAAGTTCTGTCCTTATCAGCATGGGCTGCACTAAGCAGTAGTGACAAGTGGAGAGTCATGCCAGCTGTTTGTCCAGGAGCCCTCAGTTACCTGTGCGATGACCTCAGGATCCACAGGCCGATGGTTATTGAAGCTTTTTGACCTTCCGGCTGTCACTGTCTTCCGGATCTGTGGACTGTCCAGCCGATTCTTCAGGGACGAGTGGCGGCTGATGGAGTTGAGGCTCCCATGCCCACTGATGGAACACTTATCTGGCCCTTCCTTGGGGAGACTCTGGCTCATGATAGGCTGGGAAGATGGGCGGCAGCTAGCCCCCACCCCCGGGGAGGTGGAGTCAGTCAGGGAACTGCTCAGCCCATGGCTGTCGCTCCGAAATGTTTTCCGGATGCTCCCGGATTCTGGCCGTTTCCTTTGCCTTCAATCACAAACAGAGAGGGCAGTGTGACCAGGGAGCCCCAGTTCCAAGGAAGCTAGCATGTGTGAAAGAGGGGCAGACGCTGGCACCCATGAACTTCTGGAAGGAGAGGGACACACAGCAGGCTCTCTCCTTTGCTTTTTCCATGTCTCTGTTCCCCTGCCACCCCCACCTGGGTAAAGGAGAAATGGATACTTACTTGGTAGTCGTGGGCTTTGAGTTCTCAAGGTATAAGGTGCTGTCAGGAAAAATGTCTGATTAAGCGGAAGTTTCTAATGGGAGAGAGATTCATGGAAAGGCCCCTCTATTACCTGCTTTGAACAGAAACCAGGCCCCAGGCAGGAGAAAAAGTCTCACCATCACCAAGGATTGAGGAATTGCTGGTAAGAGGAGAGTTGACGTTTCCAGATTTTAGCCTGTTTCTTAGTCCAACTACAAGGTTGTAACCATTTCGGGCTTTGGCAAGAGGCTGTTTGTTGCTCTTTTTGCAGACATGGAACAGAATATTTTTCAAGAAGCTGCAATGTTGCATAGTTAGGGCCAAGTTTGTACGTTTTCTTAGGGTGAAAATCCATCTATATGACCCTAAGTCACCCAGCACTGGGTTGAACCCTGGCTCTGAGTCAATCTGTTTCAGACCACTAAGGCTCTCATACAAAACAGTTTGGCAGAGTCCTAGCTGTATGGGTGTTGCCTACTGCTGAATAATTTCATTTTCTTTCGGAATCAGATTCTAAAGGACCTGCTCTAAGAAGCAATAAAACTTCTGGTCTGGGATGGCAGCTGAGCAGCTCTGATCTTGAATCTATGAAAGACGACTGGGTTGAGGTGGGAGCTGAGGACGGAAGAAGGGTAGGGGTCGGAGGACCTGAAGACGAGCTAGTGTGAGGCAGGGCCCGCGTTCTAAGTCAGCCCGGCCCTCTTCCCTGCTTAGGTGTTCCTCATGTACGTCCCTGGGGCCTGGGCCGGGACCTGGAATGTAGTAGCTACTCCATGAAGCTGGCGGCTCGGCAGTTTAGCCGTGGGTGCCAGCCATTCTTGAGTGGAAAATGATGTTCTCTGTGTCTTACAGGGAGGGCCCAGCTGAAAGGACTCTTCCTGTGCTAAGTCTTCCCTGGTATCCCAAGTCCAACGGGGGGGCAGAATCGATCACTCCCTCTTCTGTTCCTTCAGAGCATCTACGGCACTGCTTTTTAGTTACCTGTCTATACAGCATTTACCCTGCCAGACTGAGCTCTGAGGCCAGGGGCCATCTTAGTCCTCTGAATAACCAGCATCAGTGCTTGCCATAACAGTAGGTGCTTAATAAATGTGTGAAACTAAATTGAAATACCACACCCCAATTACTCCGCTGACTTCCTTTGTCCCCTTGAGGATGGCTGACTCGCAAGGCGAAAGCTGCTGAGATCTGTGGAGTGGCCTGGTGTGTGCCAGGCTCAGGGCCAGGCCCCAGGGATGCAAAGAGAGGAAGACAGAGTTCCTGGTTTCAAAGATCTCAGCCTGGTTGGGGATCTGAGGGCAGCTTGGGTCCTAAGAGATACTTAAAAGGCTTTGGGAAGACAGAATAAGGGCACATAACTCAGCCCTGAGGAACGTGAGGGTGTCAGAAAGAGGTAAGTCTTCGGACTAAGTCTTGAAGGGAGAGGAGAAGGTAATTAAGGGGAGAGACAGCAGGCGTGAAGGTCCAGGGATGAGAGAGAACCTGGGGCACTCAGGAAAGTGAGGGGCCTGGGCAGGAGTTGAGGCTGGAAGGCAGTCACTCCTAAGGGTGTGATATGCCCGGCTGGGGGCTGCTGCTCCCCATTGACCAGCTGGTGTCCAGGTAGCCCAGGTCCTCCAAACACCCCATCCTGACACCACCAAGCAAGGAGCTCAAGAGAACCTCCTTGATTTTCTACAAGACGTTCGTTCATCTTTTGACTGTGTCAGCTATGGTTCCCTATAACTCCTTTGTACAAATGGCATCAAATAATATGATGGCTTAAAAACGTGTACCTAACTAATTACTCTCCCTCCACCAATCCTGCCTTGGTTTCTGGGTTAATTACAGGCTTATAACCTTATGATTACAGGCTTAAAATTAACATAGACTTGCAAATAAGGAAAAAAAAAAATGATTAGCCCACAGTCACTTTTTACTAGCTTGCCCTCCCAGCAAGGCAGTATGCTGGAGGGAAATAAAATCCTCAATCCTTTTTACTGATCTGACTTTGATTATAACATCGACTAAGTGAGCTGAATAAGCTACTTTACTAACTTGAGGGCGAAAGAGCTGGAGAAGAGCCACGTGCCCCAACCACTTCCCCTGCTACCGTCTGGTTGGAAAAAAGCCAAGAGATCTGGGCGACCTGGTGCAGTTTAAAAACAACAAGCATCTTTTATTCTCCTTCCAGTTTCAGTGTCCAGAGGCTATGGTTAACAGGTTTTCAATGTGCAAATCATTTCATTCCTCCAAAGCCAGAGGGGAATAAAAACTGTACATCATCTCCAATCCATATTCATCAGGAGTGCCCTGGGGCGTGTCATCCTGCTGGCACTGGGCCAAGTTTCAGGGTCTGGCGGAAAGAGGTCTGTAGGCTTTGGGACTTGGTGTCTGGCCCCTTGAGATGAGATTAGTTCTCCAATAACCTGAATGTCTCGAGGGGAGGCAGCAGCACGCAGGCGTGGGATCCCTCTAGGCAGCCAGATCGGGTGTGGGTGGAGTTAAAACCCCAAAGATGTCGCTAACAGCCACAGTGAAAGCTGGGGGCAGAGTTAAGAGCCTGCTGGACAGGAGTGGGAATCTGCAAAGGGACTAATAGGGAAGGATAATACACAGGGCTAAAGCAATAGGGGAAAATGGGAAATTATTTTTACTGGTGTTAAAGGACAGACAGAAAGGGAGCTAGGAGTTAGACACTGAAGAAAGAGCTCAGGACAAAGAGCTCAGGGGGCATAGTGGTCTCCTTTCCTCCACAGGAGTGAATGCGGGACAGGGGGAGAAACAGACACATGACATCTAAATAAACCCATCTGGGGTAACATGAGCCTAGTAGAAGACACACAAGACTTCAAATCTTCCGGCAGACAAGGGCCAAAGAAGACATCACAGACAATTATTTGAGTAAGAACTGGAAAAGAGAAGGCACCTCTGAGAAACAGTACAAAAGCAAGTTGCCTTAAGTGACCAAAGCTTTGGCCAAAGTTGTAGCAGTCAGATGGCCAGGAAGGTCAGAGCTGAGGCACTGCGGGAACACAGTGAGCTCCGTTCTACAGCACGAGGGCAGCTAGCTGGGCCCCTGGACCTCAGGAGGTCTGCGGAGCTTCCTCAGCCCTGTCTGCCTTGGAGCAGCAAGGAGCACATGCAAACTGTTAGGCCGGCGGGGGGTGGGGGGCGCCCTCTGTGCAGCACAGGAATGGAGAGGGGCTTCAGGCCAGAGGGTGAGGCTGGGTGAGGCAAGTCATTCAGAGGAGCAGAAAATGAAAAGCAGAGCTTACTTGTTGATGTTTGCAAGATAAATATCGGCTACATGACCCCCACTGGGACAGCTGGCCCCCACTCTGGCTGTCACCTTTTCTTCAGGTGGCTCAGAAATGACCTCAATCTCAGACTTGGGGCTGGACCTCTCCACGACACCGTCCTCGCTGGGGGAGAAGGGGCAGGCAGGCAGGGAAAACAACACAAAAAGCAGTGTTAAATCGGCAAGATGGCCCCCCAACACACACACGACCCCACAATGGCTCTGAGGTAGCAGCAGCGCCTGGCTGGGCTAGCTCTGTGAGCAGAGGCGAGGAAACCTAAGGGTCTTGGGAGGGTCGTTTAAATAAAAATAAATAGTCCCGCTGAGTTCTGCGGGGTCCTCAGCAACTCCGGAGAGCTGGACTAGGGGACACCTGGGTTCACGGCACCTGCCTTCCACCCCACGCCGCTGTGCTGGGGCCACCTCCCGGAGAGAGAGGAGGCCAGTCCAGGTTGCGGTTTATTTGCTGAGGTCCTGAGCACTGCTGGGTAAGGACAGTCCGCTCTGCGGTGGCTCTGCAGATGCCGACGTTGAGGTAGGACCTCGCCACACTCTGTCGTAGCGTATCCAGCCCCGCTTAGAGCGTCCCGGCTGGTCCCCGGTCTCTCCACTGCTCTCCTGGCCCCTCTGGCTACTGATGACAAAGGCAGCCCCTTCTCCCCCACAATTCATCTTCTCTCAGTCCTGTAGTGAAGTCATAATGCTAAATTTGGGAGGGTCCTGTCCACGCACAGATGGCCACCAGGTTTGCGATGTTATCAACAGAGGGAGGATTTCCCCGCAGAACGAGCTGGGGAGAGGCTGGGAGGGTGCAGACTCATTCAGGATATCAACCTTTAAAAAATAATATTAAGGGAAGGACTAAAAACACTGACAGCATCGTATCCAAGGGGAGGGAGTTAGGGCCAGAAGCAGGGCAAAGGGGCAGGGAGGCTGGCTTGGGTCCATGGGGAAAAGCCTTCCTGCTGGAAGCCATTGCTTCAAAGAGGGGGAATCAGCCAACAACCCATCTGATGGAGTCTCCTGGGACCAGTTCACATTCTCTTTATTCCCTTACAGTCTTTCTCCTCCTCTCCCATCTTTCCCTAAGTCTACCTCATCCGGGTTAGATAAACTGGGTCATTTCTACAAGGCTGCTTAAAGCTACATTTGTCTTAGAAAAGGAACTAACTCATCATTTTCATTTAAGTGGAAAAAAACGCCATCAGTGGCTCAACAGGTGGGGGTGGACATAGTTGTTTAAAAAAAAGGAAGAGCAGTCAAAATGTTTTCCCACCCGTATCTTTCCAGAAAGGAAATGTAAGTGGTCAAATAATAACCCCTCATTCTCACTCATCAGGCATAAGTGTGGATGAGCACTAGCTGGCAAGTGTCTAGGGACGGGTAGGGGTATGGGGGGGGGTCGGGGCTGGGGGGGGAGGGCAGTGGAGGATTGATTTTACAGGAGAAAAGAGTGTGGAACAATTAAAAAACAATTCTCCACTGAGTCTGGGGGCTATCCAGGAACTGTGTGAACTCATGACCATGCTGGTGCCCCCTGGGGTTGGTCTCCCTCATCCTCCTATGGCTCCTGAAATAAAGCCTCTCTCCCACAGGGACCCCTAAAGGTGCAGGGGGCCCAACGTACGTGTCTTGGACCACGATGTACTGATGGGGGATGAGTCCGTCGATGCCATTGTGCCGACCTTCCCACCAGTCGTCGGAAGCCCGTTGGTAGAGCAGCAGGGACGCCCCCTTCTTAAAGGACAGCTCTCGGGCTGTGCGGCCCACGTAGTCAAACTTGGCAATGGCCTCGATAGGCTCGCACTCTGAGAGCGGGGGAAAGAAGGAAACACATGTTGTTGGGACTCAGACTCCGGAAACCGAGAGGAAAAGCCCAGTCAGCTGAACTTGCAGTGGTGGGAAGCGAACTTTATGTGAATAGGCCGTGGGTAATGTATCAGCAGGTACCTCCCGTGGAGACTGTGCCGTTATCCTGAAAGCACCTGTACACCTTTCTTGCCTTTGCTCAGACTGTTTCCCCCACCAGGAATCCCTCTCTCTCTCATCTACTTAATGAAACACATGAAATCACAACGCAAACATCACCTGCTTCCTACAGTAACTTCTTTGGTATTTCCTGAGCTCCTTAGGCCAACCTCTACCCTTGAACTCGCCATACTGTATTTGTAAGCATGATTATTTTTTTATTATAAAATAAGCCCATTAATTACAGAACAGTTATCATATTTTAAATAATTTATGCTATCCATTCCCCTAGTAGAACATGAGCTTTTAGTCTCTATAAAGAGAAAAATACCTTGCCCAATTAACTTTCTAAGGAGCAAAACAGGGAAATGTATTTTGTGGGCAATATATGGAAAAACGTGCATTAAAATGATTTGAAAAATTATAAAGGGTTTGCAAATGCAATTTATTTTTACTTTTCTGTGAACTTCTATCTCCTCGTCTATAAAACAGATACCTGTGCTTTTTTCATGAAGTTACAAGGAGTGAATTAACAATAATTTTTTAAAATTAAATTTATTGGGGTAACATTGGTTAATAATATATTTCGGTGTACAACTTTATAAAATGACATCTGTGTACGCTGTGTGCACCCTACCGGAAGTCTAGCCCTTTCCGTCACCATATATTTGACCCCCTTGACCTTCTTTGCCCCCCCCCCACTCCCTTTCCCCTCTGGTAACAACCATTCTGTTGTCTCTATCTATGAGTTTGGTTTTTTGTTTGTTTGTTCAGATTAATAACAATTTGTAAAAGTGCTTAGAACAGTGCCTGGCCCATAGTAAATGCCATGTATGTGTCAGCCATTCTTCTTCTCCTCACCATTATCTTTATCTGTTCTGGCTGCAGGGAGGCATCAGAGAGCAAAAGGAAGGCCCCCAGAAACCTGGAACCTGAGGTCTAAGTCAGATATTCTGAGTAGTGAAGAGAAAGGCTACTTACAAACAAGACCATGCCTAGAGAGCCCTGGCTAGTCTGCTCCTGAACGGGCAGGGCTGAGATCTCACGGCACAGGTGGCAGACCAGAGACGGCCTATCTACGTATGCGTCTCAGTTCTGTACAGCCTCAGGCGTGGTACGTGACCTCTCTGACCTCAGCTTTCTCAATTATAAAATAGCAGCCTTAGCTGTTTCGCCAGGGATGAGGCGACGAGACATAAAGCCTCTAGCGTGCTGGGCACACGGGGGCTCTAACCAACCAAATAGGGACTTCTCTAGCTCACCCACCCCCTCCCGTAATGTGGCAAATTATCACACCCATCCATCTGACTTCAGGATCCAAATAAGCAGCCCTAATTTTTCCTCCTATAAAAGCTGGCTGGGGATTGTGGAATTCACAGCAAGACAGAGAACAGGGAAAGCTCTGCAGACTGTGCCATTTCGTTCTCATGCCCAGAAAATTCTGAGGCCTCTTGTCAGTTGCCCAGACTTCCAGAGTCCGAGTGATCCAGAAACGGGGTGTGGAACTGTCAGAAGGAGGGGGAAACGTGCTGCTGGCGGGACAGCCCCTAATAAATCATGGCACTGCTGAGGGGCCGCAGATGACAGCTGTGCGTTCCACCTCTTGATGCGCACCCATCAGGCCACGCCGCACTTGCACGCCTGCACTCTGGAAAGGGTCATTTTTTCCAGTCGGCAGGCGTGAAAGCGTGTGGTTTCCGTGCCCTGATTTCCACTCCCCTCTGGCTTGCTTCTGTTCGGTCCTTGGCACCCAGCTTCTCTATCCCCAGGATTACTGATTTCCAAATGAGCTCTCCTTCACTTTGGTCTCTAGCTACCTGGCAGGAGTCTGTGACAGGAACTGACGTCACACCAGTGAGACAAGGAGCTGGGAGGTGGGGGAAGGACAGGGTTTTGGGGCAAAAGGTTGAAGGGCTGTGAAAGGTCTAGCTCTTCGCCTCTGGTCTAATCCAGGGACAGTTCTGTGTAAGACGGTGGGCAGCCTCTGTGAGAAAGGGGAAGAACTAAAGGAGGGCTCCCTGCCTGTCCTCAGGAGACTGCTGGGCAGGGAGGCCATCGGGAGCATGGATGGCCTTCACATCGGCGGCCCCACGGACCCCAAGCAGGACCTCGTACCGTCATCGCTTGTGTGGTGCTCTGTGGCCACATCCTGGGTGGAGTCTTCAGCCGAGGTAGTCTCTCCGTGAGGGCTGTCACTGCAAAAGAAGCACGAGTAACTAGGACCTCAGCGCTGGCTTCCAAAATTCTTGTCTTCTTCCTCAGAGCAAGGCCACGGAATCTATCTTATGCTCGCTATGTTCTGATTGCACACTAGAGACAAATGCTAATAATGAACTCCTGAGGTTCTCTAGTCTAATTCCTGTGACAAAAACTATTTGAGACGACTTAGAATATCTTGAGACAAAGGGAACCCCCTTTGAACTCATAAATCTTTTTGAAAATATGGAACCACTCAGCTCCTCAAGGGCTGTTTCTCTAGGTGAATTAGTTCCCGGAGGGAGCATGATGGAAGAAATACACTAGGCTCTAGTATCAGCTACAACTGGATCCAAAAGCCAGCTATCACCTGGTCGCTGTGTGATCCTGAGCAAGTTAATCTCTTTAAGCCTTAGCTACCAAATCTGTAAACTGAGGATAATGGTCCGCATACCTCACAGAATTGTGTGAGGATTCAATGAAATAAGAGGGGGTGATTAATAAGCATAGTTCCTTTCCTTCTTTCTCATTTGTCTTGATGTCTCTATGCTGCTTTGTGATTTAGTCTGTGTGCTTGTGAGAAAGTGGGAGGTGAGTCCTAGAAATGGGGGTGGGGGAGGTGAAACAAGAGCAGGGGAAGAAGAGTCTGCTGTGGGCGAGACTCTGCAAGAGGACAGGGGATGGAAGCCGGGTCAAATTCCTGAACAAACTAATGGAGGCTAAAGTTATCCAGGGTTGGGCATCGAGAATGGCCAGGGCACTTAGTAGGTAAGTGGTTTCGCCTCCTGACCTCCTGGCTTGTGGACTTCAGAGTGCATGGCGATGCGTGGGCACCAGGGAGTTCTTACTTTCTGAAAGGCAGGAAAAACCAAACAAACCCTGTTCATTTCTGAAGGTTTCCCTCTGGCAGTGGCTAGTAACGAATGAGCCTTTCCCGGTACTTCTATGCACCATCACCCTCTCATCCCACCACCAGCCTCGGGTTTCTACCTTTGAGCCTATAGCCTCTCCCTTCTCATGGGATGGGTCCTTCAGTCCCTCAAAGTCCCTCAAAGACCAGGGGACCACTTCAGAACTCACCCCATGTGCAGCAAGTCCATTTCAAGGAGGTTCTTAGACTCCAGAGAACATTCTGGGAAGATGTTAACAGGGATTCTTCTTTGTCAAAAAAGGTGGGCATGATTTCTCTGTTTTCTAGGCCTAAACACCCTCTGATGTATTTGGGGACATTCTGGAAACCCTCAGAGCCTCAGGGGTGCATAGGGCAAAGGCTCACGTTCCCCCAGGGCTCCCAGCCCATCTATGTGGCCATCCACTAAGGGCTGGTTCTCAAACTTCAGGGAGGCCAGCGTGGCTTGTTCAAATCAGACTGCCTCGCTCCCCAGAGCTTCTGATTCACTAGGTCTGTCTGCATTTCCAACCAGTCCTACGTGACACCGGAGCTGTTGGTCCGGGGACCCCACTTTGAAAATCACCGCTCTTATGTAAAAGCAAGATGATGCTTTTCAAAGGTCCCCTCTAATCTTAAAATCCTACGCTTCTCTCACTCCACACCCACACTGCAGCGACCCCTAGGCCCACCAACTCCTGCCGTCTCAGAGGAGGCCTAGCATGCCACCTGGCCGGCATTCCTAGAAAACCTGTTCCAGTCTCAAGACTGCTAAGCGTGGTGAAATGAGACTGGCCTCTCCTCTCACAGCTGCAGAGAGGCCGAGTGGCCCGGTGCTCCCTCTTCCTGGCTGTTCTGGTCTCCTGGCCATTCTCCAAGATTCTGGGGCTCTAGCACCCCTTTTGCCACTCCTCCTTCACCTCCTCCATCGATCTTAGCTCACTGCACTGGCACTTCTCTCTCTCCCCAAAGAAGAGGAGAGGCTCGGAGCCTTCTCAGTGGGTATGAATCCAGAGGTCAGACGGTCCCTCTAACCCCAAAGTCATTTACTCTTGACCCTCGGGTGCTTCTGGCCTGAGGCCCGGGCCTCCCACCCAGTCTGTGGTAGTTACATCCCTGACTCATCTTGTGGTTTTTCCAGAGGCTGCTAATAAATGTCGGGTGTACAACAAACAACAAGGGGCAGAGGAGAGCACCTTGGAGAGAACTGGAGGAAGCTGCCCTCCGGTTCACGCTCCCGGAGACACCCCGCCCCCACCCCTCCTGGGGCTGTGGGGGGCTCTGTGGCCTGGGATCAGTCCAGAGCTGGCAGCGGTTTGATATTTGAGAAGTGAGGGCAGACTTTAGAGGGAAGGTAACACAGGAATTGGGAACACTGTTCCACAGCTTTTCAACACGCATACGAGGGGGAAACGAACTCTCTAAGTCACACGCACGAAACAGCTCCCTAGAGCCGCCCAGCCAGCAGGCCGAGACCGAACAACCTCCCAGGTCCCCACCAACCATCTGTCAGGGACAAAAAGCTTTCTCTCCAAGCTGGCAAGCCTAGGTTTCCCCAGTTCTGACCCAGATGCTGGGATCTGCGGGACAGTGGAGAAGACTGGACCCAGGGATGTCAGGGATAGTTTGATGTTCACAGACACAGCCTTCACTCCTTGGGCAGGATGCTCCTTCTGTGGGGACCAGGAAGAAGCGTGGACTGAGTGGCCTCTAATTAAGTAAACAACTCCCCTGTCCTCCCTACCTCAGTTGATAGCAATGGGACTGGCTGAATTGGTTCCAGATGTTGAATTCAGATGGAATCTGATTTGGACTATGCTTTCAGCCCAGGCTGAAACTTTATTTAGGGGAAGCAGGGAGAGGGCAGAGGAGAAGGTAAGACATGTTAAGGAATAAAAGACAGAGGCAACTGTCTTGTGTTTAGTGGGAAAATGACATTGCATGTGGTACCCTGGGGGCACTGTAGGGTAGTGAACAGTGTCCTGTCCTAAAAGAGAAGCCCAGGGTTGGAATCCCCACCATTGGGGTGGCCTGAAAGATTGTCACCGGGCTCTCTGCGTTGCAGTGACTGACTGTGTCTGTAAAATGGAAGTAGTGATTCGTTATTTGCTGGCGGAAGGGTCTGTGTGCCTTAGGATCCTGTCATATCTCTGCTCCCAGGCTAGGGCATGACAAACCTCACATCACAGAATTCAATCCCACTTTGTGGTAGAACTGCGCCAACATGCCGAACACGGAGCTTATCCCTCTTTCTCTTCACGGATTTCTGAAGTCACTCTAAATGATCATCTTACAAACCCCAGTCAGGAAATGATGCCTCATATCTAAACTCTTCCCAATAAGCAATTCTCCAGGAACCAGGGTTGTTTTCCTCACAACGCACAGCATAGAGTCGGAGCCTGAGAGACACTCGTGAGTGATGAACGGCAGTTCTACGTACAGCTTTCTAAAATTTCCTTTCCTGGAGATTAACATTACTATTATTGTTGCTGTTATCTTTCAGAATGTTCCCTCACCACTCAGAACTCATAAAGAAAGGGAGGTGGCATGAAGTGGCACACACTCTGTAGGTCAGGTGGGGCCCTGCCTACACTGTCCCCAGATCCTGGCAACTTGAAGCACCTGGGAGTGGGAGAATCTAGGTGCTGCCCTCTGGCCCCACTGGGTGAGCTGGGGACGCCCTCCCCTCCTCCAGCCGAGTCCCCTACCAGTAATCCTCTGTGCTTCCTCCTCGGCTGTAGACCGGGCCCTCCAGCTCCCTGGAGTTTGGGAAGATGTTCTCATGCTGGATGATGATGGTTTTGATCAGCTCGTTCACGTGGGCTTGGCAGGACACCTGGTCATGGCCCTCGGGCACTGACATCAGCGAGGGCCCGAAGCAGATGGCGAGGTTGTAGGGGTCCATCATGTTCTCTTCACTGAACTGTGATAAGCTGAGAAGGGAAAGGGGACAAGCTGGCAGGCACTCGCATGAGTGCCCAGAACACAATCAGAGGAGGCACAGCCAAGAGCAAGAACAGAAGTTCCACAAATTGCCACCTGCTCTTCTGGGCATCAGAGCCCTTCTAGAAAGTTGGCGCAGGGAGAAGAGAATGACCACCAGCATGGTCACTCAGGAGACAAGGAAAGGCAGAGAAGTGCCTCCATGAAGGTCTTGCCCACTTCTCTCTCTCCAGCTCTGCTGAAATCCTACTGGCCACCCTATTACCACCCCCACCCCAGGCCTTGGCCACCAACCCCACCCTGCCTTGAGAACACACCACTCTGCAGTCACATACAGCTCCCACGCACTAGGCTGACAGAGCAGACGGGGACCCTCAGGCTGCCTTGGTAATAACAGGGTTAGAAGACACAGGCATTGTGCAGCGGGCACCTTCTTGCCTAGCAAAATCATCAAATTATTAGGGATATTCCAGTCTGAGCTCTATCTAGCCTTATATAAAAAATAGGCAACCGATTAGCTTTTGTATTCCATCAAGCCGGTGAATTTCTTTCTGGAATAGCTAATGCAATTGTTTTTCATTTTCATAATGTCCTTCTCTATTATTACATTCAGGATTTATTCTGAAAAAGGTCAGCATGCTATTCAGCTTCTGCTCAGGCTTTCCCTGAATGCGGTCTGACTTTATCACCGGGTATTTATTTATTCTGGGAACTCCCTCTTTTCAGCCAGCAACTGCTCCAGCCACACCTCCAACCTCGGGCCTTCAGTGAGACACTGCGCCCGACGAGCCCTCACTGGTCTCTATCTGTCCAGGCACTGAAGGCTGGGCCAGCTCTGGACACACCCGCTCCCACCCCATGCCACCCCCAGGCTGCAGAACTGTGAGCTCTGCTAAGGAGTTCTGCCTCCCTCAGGGGCATCAGCAGGAAGTCTCCAGCACCTGATTCTGCCAGAGCCTGAGAAGGTGTCAAAACCTTCTGTGCTGAACCAGAGGCCTGAGACTCGAGTAGCTGTTCTTCAGAATTGGGCAGAGTTTATTTCTAATGTATCCCACATCCAGATCCAAATCCAAATTACCAAGCTGGTCTCTAACTCAATGGTTCTCTCCTCAATGAAGATTCTGGTATGTGCCCCACGTCCCTAAGAGACTCCCTGCAGAACATGGGGAATGGTACAGTGGATGCGAACAACTGCCGGGGGAGAACTGGCAGGATTCAGAATCACTGTTCTCTAGGACCTCGTCAGATGCGGGAGGCCGGCAATGGGTGAGCTTATCAGCAATCCAGTGGCTGGACTGCTTCACAAGAGGTCATCAAAATTGAATTTTATAATCCTCCCTCCCCTGGCTCCTGAGTTAAAACAGAGCAGAGATTCAGAAAAGGCTGGGAGAGGTTTCCAAGTCTATTTGGTCAAATAAAAACTGGGGAGAGACTGGACATTACCTGGGTAACCTCAGCAGGGACAACAGAGGCATGAGGCACCACAGGCTGAAGTTGTAGCTAATCCCAGGCCGGCCGGTTCCCGGAGTCATGGGGACACGGAGGAGGGAGACCCTGTTCCTACAGTGTGGTCTGACAACATTTTGGTAACATGGAAGGAAACCGGTAGTTACTAGGAAGTCTGGTGGTCAAAGGGAAACAAACTCTAGCCCTGAGAGTCTCCATCAAAGCTCTGTGAGAGGAGAGTCCTTGCAGAGCCTTCCAAGACAAAGACTGTTTGAGTCAGAGGTGGCTGCAATGACTGGGGGTTTGAGGGGGACACAGCTTTGTGAACTGAGGTCTCACAGGTCCAGGTCCATTTCTTACTCCCATTAAAATAAACACCAAGATCCTTTCATCTCTTCCAATCTATAGTGGGAAAACCTAAGTTTAGGAGCTAAAGCCATGGTTCTTAACTCTTTGGAGGATATAGGCTCCTACAAGAATTTGACCAAAACTAGGGGTTCTTGCCCCAGAAAAATTCATATGTGCACATACAAATGCACACGATTTTGTATATGATGGTGCTACTAATCATTGAAGACACCAAAGGCTGTACTTAGTATAAGACAGACCTCCAACACTGGGCTTTTATTTTTAAGGAAATACTGAAATGAATAACACACGGTAACAGTTTCCTCTGCAAAAAAATGTTGGTGTCAACTGATATACATGCATCTTCTCTAAAAGCTGTACTGTATTTCTATAATTTAAATCTATAACATTACGAATCCTCCCGACTGATTTGAACTCATCATCTTTTGTGCATCTTAAAAAGGTTTGGAGTCGTGGCTGGGAACAGGCTTTGGGGGGGCAGGAATGAGAAAAATCAGGATTGGTGTGGGAAACTTGTTTTTTATCACGCACTTTTTTGGACTTTTTCTCTTTAATGATACACATCTGCCTCTTTGATTAAATTTAAAAAGAAAAAACAAAATATCCCAGAATTTTAGGCTCAAACAGTCCTGCTTTTGAGTCCCGGCTCTGCTGTTTGCCAGTTCCTTGGCTTTGTCTAGTCCCCTGGTTTATTCATTGTAAGCTAAGGGCCATTTTGTGCCTCCTCCATGGGGGATTGTGAAGATTAAATGAGGTGATGTATGCAAAGCATCGAGCACAGGGGCTGGCACAGACGTGGTGTTCAGTAAGCATTTTCTGTAATTATAATACCCTGACTGCTTCTTGACATAGGACCCTTGACTCTAGTCAGGGAACAGAAAGCTGGGCTGCCGACATTTGGCATATTGACTTACAGGAGTCTACCCTCTTTCTCCTGACCGCATTCTCTAACAAGCGGAGGGCTCTAGATCCCAAAATCAAACCGTTAAATCGTCAGGGAGAACAATGAGCTTTGGACAGACTGTTTTAAATACGTGACATTTCACTTAAGAACGTTCAGCTTCGCAGGCCTCAGGGGTTTGATTTGGCAACAATCAACAGACTGTGGGTAAGAGGTTATGCAGAAGGTTTGATTTTTAGGTTTGAAAGGGATGAAGAGAAACTGTATGGTTCGTCACAGCCCCAGGCAAATCGTGGGGCTGAGAATCCATCAGGCCTTTAAAGGCTTTCACAATCCGAGACACCACAACTTCCCTCTATAAATCCATGACTTACCAGCCTTCCCCAGGCTTCTCCAAAAGGCTCGGGAAGAGACAAGAATTGAAAGGTAATTCTGGGCGATTCTTTCGGATGGTCCTTCAAAAGCATTCCCGCACTCCCCTGGCCTGTAGCACCTTCCTCCTTCCTCTGTGATCCCCAACTTCTTAACCGACTTGCCTCTGTTCCCTTATGTTCTATCTTCCTTCCTAAGCAGCGGATTCCATTCTTTCTCACCTCCTCAAGAATATCACTCCAGCAATTGTCCTGGATCTTTTTCATCATCAGTTTTTCTTCTCTAGAGGTCATTCCCACCAGCAAACAAACATGTAGTCTTACTGCCCATCTTAAAAAAGATTCTCTCTTAACCCCATATCCACACCAGATTACGATTCCATTTCTCTCCTCTGTAATACAATTCTTTGACAGTTAGTTGTCTATACCAGTTGTCTCTATTCTCTGACTCTTCTCCACCCCTTCTGTTATAGACTGAATTGCGTTCCCTGCCAATTCATGTTGAAGCCCTAACTCCCAACACAACTGTATTTGGAGATAGGACCTTGAGGAGATAATTAAGGTTAAATGAGCTCATAGGGTGAGACCCAAATCCAACAGGACTGGTGTCCTTATAAGAAAGGGAAAAAACACCAGAGTCCTCTCCCACAGTGTGGCACACAGGAAAGGGCATGTGAGGACGCAGTGTGGCACACAGGAAAGGGCATGTGAGGACGCAGTGAGAAAATGGCCGTTATAAGCCAAGGAGCGAGGTCTCACTAGGAACCAACCCTGCTGGAACCTTGATCTTGGACTTCCAGACTCCAGAACTGCGAGAAAATAAATGTCTAGTATCTAAGCCCCCCAGTCTGTGATACTTGTTATGGCGGCCCTAGTGGACTCCTACACCTTCTCCCTTCCCTTCTCCCTCTCTTTATTGTAGTAAAATACACGTAACATAAAATTTACCATTTTAACTATTTTAAAGTATACAATTCAGTGATATTTAGCATATTCACATTATGATGCAACCATCACCACGGTCTAGTTCCACAACATCTTTATCAGCCCAAAGGAAACCCTTTACCCATTAAGCAGTTACTCCTCATTCTCCATTTCCCCCAGCCCCTGGCTACATGAATCAGCTTCCTGTCTCTATGGATTTGACTAGTCTGGACAGTTCATATAAATGGAATTGCACTATACGTGGTCTCTGTGTCTGGCCTCTTTCACTCAGCACAGTATTTTCAAGGTTCATCCATGTTGTAGCACGTGTCAGAACCGCATCCCTGTTGACGGCCGAATACTACCCCACTGTGTGGACCGACCACATTTTGTTCATCCATCATCAGCACCCCTTCTCCCTTGAACTGACACCAACAGGATTCTGCCTCTTCTATTCCACCAAGTCCACGCTTTTCACGGTCACCAATGATATCCATGCTGCTAAACCATTTTTCAGCCATTTTCTTAGTTGACTTGTCGGCACATTTAATTCAGTTATTACACCCTCCTTGAAACATTTTCTCTGTGTGGCGTCTGGGATACTGTGCTCCTCCTACGTCACCGCCCACTGCCCCCTGCTCAGTGAGGTGCCCCTGACCACTGAATATTAAAGAGCAAACCCTCACTCCCACCCCTGGCACTCTCCAGCCCCCTTACCTGCTTTACTTTTTCTCTACAGTCCTTAGCCTCTGCCATAGGATAGGTGTGCTTGTTAGTTTTGTCTGTCTCCCCCCAACGGAAGGTAAGCTCCATGCAGGCAGAGACCTTGACTGTGGGCACTCTTACATAGTCAGCAACTAAAACAGGGCCTGGTACCCAGGAGATGCTTAATAAATATGTGTGAAGTGAGTAAGTGAATAGTACATGAGCATCTCCAAGAAAATCCAGTCATAATCCTGCTTGTCCGTCTCATACAGAAGTCAAAACACTCCTTGTAAACGTCAGTCCTGACAATCTTTCCAAGCCAGGAGGCACCTGAGATTGTTTAGAGGCAATCTCAGCTGTTCTGGAGAGCAGCTGGGGCAGCCTTAACCCCAGAGAAGTACCACTGGTTTACCCTCTTAGATTGCGGAGCAACGTCTGAGGACCGAGGGCAATGCTTCTAAGATTCACACGTGCACATGACTCACCAGGGCACCTTGTTAAAATACAGCTTCTGACTCATAGCAGGGGAGGGGCTGAGAGTCTGCATTTCTAACAATCTCTCAAATGATGCTGCTGCTGCTGTTCTGTGGACCTCACTTGATTTTCAAAAGACTAGAAGGTGACATTTGACGTCTAAAGAAAGCAGGTTTCAAAAGGCATGCAGCAGAGTCAGCTGCAGTGAGAAGGAACTGCCCACCCTTTGGGGGGGGGGGGGCTAAAACTTGCTTGGTAGTATAGATGCTGCAGTAGGCAGCCTGTAAAATGAACCCCAGGGCTCCTGTCTACTGGCATTTACACGCTGTGTAATTATATCCCTTTGAATATGTGCTAAATTTAGTGCTTACTTCTAGTGAATGGAACATGGCAGAAGTGATGGGATGTCACTGCTGAGATTAGGTTATAAGACAGTGGCTTCTGTCTGGGGGCTCTCTCACTCACGTGCTCTGAGAAAAGCCAGCTGCCATGTTGTGAGCAGCTCTATGGTTGTGAACTGGGGGAGGCCTCCGGCCAGAAGTTAGCCAGGAACTCAGTCCAACAACCTGTGAGGAACTAACACCTGCCAACGCCACGTAAGTGAGCTTGTAAGTGGACCCCGTCCCACCCAGTCAGACCCCCGCCCTGCCCTAACACCCTTGCTGCATCCTCATGAGACCCTGAGCCAGAGGCCCCTGGCTAAGCTACCCCTGGATTCCTGACCCACAAAAGCTGTGACATAACAATAAATGCTTATCGTTTTCAGTTGCTAAGTTTTAGGGTAATTTGTTACAGCAATAGATAATTAATGCAAATGCTAAGAAAGGATGATTGGCAAGGCCTGCTGGGGAGGGATGGAGCCAGGGTTCATGCAGTGGACTGGGCACTCTGAAGGATACTCGTTATATGTACACCAGGGGTGGCAAGAAATGTACACAAGCGGACACTTTGTCAGCGTTGCTCAAGCAGTAGCTCGCCATCATCAGAAGTATCTGGACGCTGACGGTAACCACTCTGAGCACCTCTTACAATTGCAGAAGTCAAATATGAGCCAGGAGTGCAGTTTCCAGGCTCTCTGCCTCACACTAAAAAGTACTGGCTCAGGTAGTAAATGGCCATCAACTGTGATTGCATGGCCATCAGCTGTGGCTAGTTGGCCGTCAGCTGTAACCAGTGAGCCATTGGCCACTAATATAACTGCCATGGCTACGCTAGCAGCAAATGGAGGCTAGCAAGAAGATGGTGGCTGAGCCTGCAAGCAGCGCAGTGAGGGTTGCAGATCGTGTGGCTCCTGTTTCCTGTTTCTCCAACCCAGCCGCCAGCGAGACTATAGTGGTATGACTCCCCCATCTATGGCTCCGTGGGGTTCCTTTTTGGCCTCACCATATCCTGCGTTCTTATGTGGGGAGTGGGAGCAGAGACCCCGCATGACACCCTGCATGACAAATGGCACAGTGAGCAGGGTCTCCTGCACGACATCAAACCTGACTTGTATTCATCTTTTGTTATCAGTACACATTGAGTATTACAATTTTAATACAGTCTTCCTTTCTTAAAATGTGTATACACTTTTTTTGTCACCCTCTGAGTGTGTGTGTGTGTGTGTATCTCATAGTTATACAATCCAAGAAAAAGACTATAGCCTGAAATAAAGTACATACACACACACCCAGGAGCCAGAGCAACAAGAAGGGTCGGGGAGATCTGGGGCAGGCGCCACCTGCCAACTATCCACACCTGTCGGTAAGTGCACACTCATCTCCTGCTATCTTCCCACGGAGCTGGGCTTCTGTACTGCGCCCTGCATTCCATTCATTTTAGGAAACACTGTATCTTTTCAATGAAATACTTCCATAAGGAAATTAGTCTTAGTTTAATCAGAAGAAAAAATAAACCAAACAAAGCAATCCTTTGAATTGGTGCAATTCCCAAGTTTCCTTCGGAAATGGCCACCATCCTCAGAGCTACGTGATGCTTACTCTATTGTTTCCCCCGCTCCTGCAAGCTCCCCTACACCACCCTTTCAGCAGGAAGAAAATGTGGGGAAGGGAATGAGGCCATTGTGGTCACACAGTCACCCCAGAACCTGCCTGCTCCCCACCTGTTCACCTACCACTGTCATGCTCCTTGCTCTGGGGAGCAGACGGGGCTCACTTTGGTATCAGTCAGTGAGGGGAGACAAGGATGGTGGTGGCCCTAACTCCGCCAGCCTGAACCAGGCAGCATGTGAACCCCTGTGTGAGTCATGGGGGGCTCTGAACCCGAAGGCAGTGGTGGTGCTGAGTCCGGGCTTGGCTGAGGGCATTGCCAGGTGGGGGAAGCAGGCCAGGACCCTCGGGCATCTGCAGGGCCAGCAGCAGGGCTAAAGGATGGTGTGGGTGCCCCAGAAATGTCTCAGGCTGGGCCACTAACCCAGATGCTTAGAGAGCCAGGCGGACCACGAACTTGTAAGTGAGCCAAGGCTCATGAGAGGGTCTCTAAACTCGTATTCCTTTGAAGCAGAGCCCACCCAACTAGGAAGACTCTTCATTTTCACAAAGAAATATGTGCTTAAAAACCTCAAGCTTCTCGGTGGTCTAATTTTTGTTTTCTCTCTTTTGATAGATTCCTGGATCTAGATAAACATTTCTCCACTTTATATAAAACCTGGGTATTGGGGAGTGTTGGGGAGGGCTGGGGGCTGGGGGGAGCTGGGGAGCGCCTGCCTCACCAGACAGCAATCCTTACTCCACAGGGAACTGCAGCCGTGTGGAATGCAGGTCTCCTATTGCCAGATCTAACAATGTTTTCAAGAGAAGCTAGAAATCTAGATACTTTTAAGTGCCATCCCTCGATATTTAAACGTTTCAATATTTTCAAGACAAAGGAAACACATCTGTGGGCCTTATCTGGTCCCCAAGGTGCCCACTTACAACCTTTGGTCCTGGTGGTTCAGGGAGATGCTGCAGTGAAAGCAACATGATAGGTGCCTAAGAGGAGAAGCACCACAGGTCTTTGCTTGTTGCCTTTTCTGCTGTGTGGGGAGCCCAATACCTGCCCTGGGCAAGGACACATGGTTTGGATGGGATGCTCCATCCAAGCCCAGGGCCCCTCAGACCCCTCTTACAGCTACACTGACTCCCTGGTAATTAGCTAAATACCGCCGACATGCGATGACTCCTTGCTGGTACCTCCACTCCAGGACTCTCCCGAGCACCAAATTCCTACATTCAGCGGCCTCCTTAGAACCTCCCCTTGGAGGTCTAACAGGTACCTCCACTTAACATGCCCACACTGGCACCTGGTCTTAATTCCTTCCTTCACACCCGGTCTTCCCCAGCTCCATAAATGGCATCAGGACTTCCCAGCTGCTCAGGCTAAACATTTAGAATTCCTCTCTTTCTTCACACTCTACTCATCAGGAAGTGCTGTCACTGCCATGTGCAAACCCTGAGCCCTCCTCTCCACCCTCCCTCATCATCGCCCCCGTCTAAGCCACCATCACTCTGGCCGAGACCCTACAATGACCTCTGAAGGGTCTCCCTGCTTCTCTTCATGGCTCCCCCTCCCACTGTAACGTCTCCACAAAGCAGTCAGCAGGTTTTTAAAAAACATAGATCAGATCACAACACTCCTGCCTAAAACCTTCCAGTGGCTTCCCAAATCCGAACCCATTATAACCATGACTGCGAGGGCTTGATGGTCTTGACCGTCCCTGTGGCTCCTTCCTTCATTTCACTTGGGCTGCTGCTCGTACCATGGCTCTTCAGAAAGGCCTCTGCTGACCCCCCTTCTAGAGTGGCTCTCCCTTTCACTCCTGCCCATTCAGACCCTGCCCTCTATCCCTTAACTTACCTTTCTTTACTTTTCTTCTAAGCACTTATGACATCTCTGTTATTGTCAGTCTCCTCCCCTGGAATGTGAGCTAAATGGTATCAGGGCTGTCGTCTCTTATTTCACAACGCATTCTTACAGGCTACTTCTATGCCCAGCACACAGTAGGTATTTGTTGGGCTGAACGAATTAACCTAGATTTATATATAAACTTCCAGTGGCCGGAGCCAAGGCCTGACCCAGTTTGCTGACTGGGAAGTCTACTCACTGATTGAGGAAGGCAAAGAGGTATCTCATGATGATCAGAGTGGTTTTGGGCAGGACCAGGAGGACTTTCCGGATGTGCAGAGCTCTCTCCTGCAGGTTGTCCATGGCTGAAAGAAGAAGGCCTTGCGTTATCCTTCACTGGGACTGAGACCCCAGGGAGTAATGGGAAGAGGCCCTTATTACCGGCAGGAGGAAAAGAGAGCGGCCCGGTCAAGTCCACGCAGCACTGTACACTGTGTAAGGAGTTTCATCCCCTGGCTCCTTGGGTGGGGTACATGCTGGCTCCAGACACTTACCAATGCAGGACTTAAGGTATATGCTCCTGGGGCACAGAAGGGGCCGGAGATGTTCCTCAAGCATCCACTACCCTCTTAAGATAACCACAGACAAAGAACTGTCCATCAGTCTGCTGTGACTATCGACACCCAGCCTTGGAGGGTCTGCGTGTGGGGAGGGGGAAAGGGTGGGCAGGTCCAGTCCTGCCCGCGCTACACATGTAATACCACATCCTCTGGACAAGTCTGGCTTATCTTCCCCTCTCCCTTATCTGCACCGCGGATTAGGAGAACATGGCTGCCCCTGTGTAAGTGGTGACATCTGGGAGAACAACAGAGAAGTTTCCTGATTTGTAGACTATGAACAGATTCATTATAGGTGTGGCCCTAGGTTGGTGGCCTCCAGCATGGCCAGTCTCCCTACTTGCACAGTGTGCCATGTGGATATCATGAGCACCTTATGTAAAAAAGAAACGGGAAGCAGTAGATGAGAAGCACATCTCAAGGGGAGAACTGGGCAGCCAAGGTATCTCATACTGTCTTGGTAGCCCCACTCCACGTAAGGTGCTCTACCGAGGCCCAGCCTTAGAAAAAGACATAAAGACAAACTCATTTCCACTAGACACCCACAGATAGTGGGTCAACAAATAAAACAAGAGAGTTTGCTGAATGCTCTGGGGCCTTTCTCTCTCAGAGCAAGAGGGCAGGTGCTGAGTCAAACTGGAAACTCGGTGGGCAGACCCTGGTTGACCTGTGAAGAAGGATCTTTTCTACATTTCGAAGGGACTGCCTTCTCCACCCTCAGGAGTCACCATTCCAATGGGGTCTGTTTCTAGGATGACCTGGTATTAATCCAAGTTGCCATGGATTGTTTTCCATGGAAAACAAATGAGAGGATATTCCAGTACAATGAGTTAAACTAAATGGCCAGGAATAGCTTTTTAAGCCCCAAATTAGAGTAAGAGGCAGAGAACCTCTAAGGAGGATAAAATAGAGACTTTATCACTCTCCGGGAAAATTTAATATTGCTCCTTTTAAATGTGCAGAGGGCTTTTATTCCTAGAAGAACATATATTAACACATCTAGCAGGTAAACCATGCCATGTTTGAAGCAAAATGCAGGAAATATTTGCAATACCTATGCTTTCTCTCTTTGCCTCATGAAAAGCACAAGCACTAATGTATGAGCTTCCAATAACTGAAGAGGACTACGTCTTATATATGAATATAAATGCATTTTACTGAAGAAAGATAAAGCCCAGCGAAGCAAAGGCGTTTAAGGCGAATCAGAAAGAAAAAAAGCCAGGCATTCTGCCTTGTGGTCCTAGACGCTCACTGAAATGTCATTTTTCCTCCTCTCCCACCCGGGGGTGAAGGAGTGTGGATGAGGAGAAACTTCAGTGAGGAAAAGGAAAACAGCAAAACATTACTGAGAAGCTTTTGAGAAGAAAAGACCCTCTGGGAATTTCTTATCTGTTGCTATGGGGCGCCCTGGCCCAGAAGCCACCGGAGACCAGGAACGCACTTACTGACGCAGGCCATCAGGTCGTGGAAGACGTCCTTGGGGAAGAGAGGGTGTTCCAGGCCCCGGAAGTACAGCTTCAGGACGCCAGCTATGGAGTCCATGTCATGGTCATTCTGGTCCCCAGCCAGGGGGTCCTCTCCTGAGGATAAACAGCCCCCGAAAAGGAGAGAGAGAGTGAGAGGTAAAACACATAGGATGAAATAGAGGCGGTGAGAAGGGGTGAGCTATGCAGGAGCTAATCGCAGCCCATCAGTGTTCTGCACAGCCTGGTGGCCCTGAGGGCAAGCCGGGGACTAGATACAGCAGACTGCTGGGGCTCAGGGGCCCAGGGCCAGACGAGGGGCACGAGGGGCCATTCGCATCAATTCGAGGTGCCAGACTAGCTCAGAGACATTCCCTGTGGGCCGCGGATGGGACACAGCAACTGCCTCTCTCACAAGAATCATGAAACCAGGCTGGGACTGAGCTCCTGGGGGAGGAAAATGAGGCCAGGGAAGCCAGCCCCTCTGTCCCGCTCTCCCTCTTCCTGGCCTGCAACAAAGGACACCTACTTACGGGGGAACAATCATGCAGGCGCTCCCTATGGAAACTTTCGTATTAGATGTAATTAGATTTAATGATAGGACCAACCTCAAATTGAAACTATATATATCCATTACAGTGACGGAAATTGCCAAAGCTTGCCCATTACCTTAATAGCCCACAAGATAATAAATGGGCTACAATGAACAGGCGCATTAGCCTGGATATTAACTGCCACCAAGGGTTCCGGATGAAGCCATAAACCACCCAGAAACCACAGTGAACTTCTCTGAGTTTTGGCAGATCATCCACAGGAGAGGCAGGATGAGTGGGGCTGAGAAGGAGGCGGCTGACATAGGTAGGCATTGGCCTCTCCCTGCATATCCAGCGGGAAATGTCTACAAGAGAGCAGGTGCAGGGCTGAAGAGGAAGGCAAGCTGGCCTGTAACCTCTGGGCACCTCTCTAGGGAGAAAGGGTGGAGCCAATATCCCAGGGGCTGGCAGACACTTGGTCTTATCTTCCAGGCTGTTTCCTCACCTCTCTCAAAGGCGTTTTTGATGTCATTCACTTCCACCTGGGATCCCGACACCCGGAAAATTCCTTCATGCTGTAGTCCTAGAAAATTAGGGAAAAGTGATCAAGGAGAAGAAGAAAAAGCAAATTCACAAGCACAGCTCCAAGTTTAGTTTAATGTCTATCCTGTCAGCCAGTGTCTATTTAAGTACCCCTTCTCTCTTCTTCAGGCCCAAGGAG
Source organism: Rhinolophus sinicus (assembly GCF_057876585.1). Classification (NCBI taxonomy): domain Eukaryota; kingdom Metazoa; phylum Chordata; class Mammalia; order Chiroptera; family Rhinolophidae; genus Rhinolophus; species Rhinolophus sinicus. Next base: position 22,264,887 of record NC_142511.1, read on the forward strand.
GAAACATGTACAAGGATGTTGGAAAAGTCACTGGAATGGACAGGAGGCATTAGCCTAAAGAGAGTACTGAGTCAGACTTAAGGGAAGAGGTATCTACGACCGGCTCCATTTCTGACTCCCGGGGAGGCTATAGGCAGTTTCCTTCCCCAGTCGTTGCCTCTCTGTTCCCATTTGCAAAGTGGGACAGTGACCTCTGGCACCTTATCACTCAGGATCAGGAATGGGAGCCTTAGGCACAGCAGACAGGCCATTAGATACCATCAGAAGAGTTTCACAAGGTCTGAGATTCTAATTATTGCTTTAGCTGTTCTGACACTGTTCAGCTGTTCTAGAGCACCATGCTTTGAATATTTATGAAATGAGAGGACACGAAAACGCAAGTGATTAGTCAAGGACAGAACTGGCAGGCACTGTGCTAGTCACGGGGGCTTGACGAGAGCTTTACTCTAAAGACAAATATGCACGAATGTTACGCTATGATAACATGCATGAAAACTTTGTTTTGGGTTTTGTCAGAGTAGAAATAATCATTAAAAAAATATTCATGTGTGTTGATTGATGCTAAGAAATGATTTCATATAAATAAATCAATGTCCTCACAAGCCATGTAAGGTAGGGGTTACCAGCAAGCCCATTTTCTAGATGAGGGGCTGATGATTGATGACCAGCCTTAGGTTGCCTAGGTGATAAGAACCAGAGACAGGACACAAACCCATGCCTTCCGGCTGCAGCTATGTGCTCAGGGATCATGCAGAGAGGGTGGGAACCCACTTATTAATCTGAACGTGGATATGGCTTATAAGAGCACCACACACACACACACACACAACTGCAAAACGGTAAGAGATCCAGGGAACACGTCATTAGTGCTGGGCATTTAGTGCACCTTTAGTCACATGTAGCCTGCCCAACCTTTCTCAGAAGCCCTGTGTCTCAGTCTTGGGCATTTTGTCAAAGTCTCTGAAAATTTTGATGTCAGAGAAATCTCAAACACATTTCTTTTTAGGAAAACAAAATAGAATAATGCTACATTTTGCCCACTGTTTCAGGGTTACCCTCTCGGTGAGGGGGTGACTGGATTCCATCAGCTAGACTTCTGAAGGTAAACCACACAGGCCAGGACTGAACTCCTAAATCCAACTGAAGCAATATTAAGAAGTAAGCAGGGGGGATTTAATTACCCTGCTTGTAACAGGACTTGAGTGGTCTGCTCCTCTAAGGGAATCTCCAGAATATTCTTCACAGAATGGCAGGCATATTAAAACCCCATTAATACCATGTCATATTATCATATTAGTTACCAATGGGACGTAACAGCCACATAATGTTGTTTAGACACAGAGTGTACATAGCAAGTGTTCTGGCAGAAATAGTCACATACCCAGGGAGTTGTCAAAACCACAGTAGAATATAAGAAAATGTCATCTCAGGGACCAGGTTACTTAGTGTGTTCTAGCTGGTAAAGCCCACAACTTGCTAAGAGAGGATCATCTTGATACTTTCTGGTAGATCAGACCGTCAAGGACAAACCATCTTGGTGCATGGGCCCAGGACAGGAAGAAGTCAGAGGGGCGCTTACTGGAAATCAGGCAGCAGGCCTAACACGCTGAGGTCCCGTTCGGTCTGGTTTGTTTCCCCTCGAGAACCTGTGCTTTAGGAGGGCCACTCTGTTCTTGTTCAACTGACAAGGTTAGAGCCTAATCGAATGATTCTGAAAGTAGGAACATTAACTGTTGGTTTCCAGAAAGTAAAGGGGAAAAGCAGTTGGCAGGTGAGGCCTCACATGACTAACCCGACACATCTATGATCGTTTCCATTTTTTCTTAGTGCACACTAACAAAAAAGTATAAAACCAATCAGATTTGGGTTATTTGGAAATGGGATGAAAGCTTCCATTTTGCACTGGATCCGGCTGTTGCCAAGAGTTGCTCGCCTACAGAATTCTTGAAGCGACTGTTACAACACCAGCTCCTGCTCACACTACTTTACTCCCTTCCTCCTGAAAACGGTGGGGTTTTCCATCCTGACTCAGGCTCGGTTGTTCCTCACATCCCTTCTCCTTTAAGTCTTCCTGGATCACCCTGACCCACCATTTACAGATGAGCCTCAGCTTTCTCATCTATATAATGGGGACTAGAATATCTACCTCCAAGGGCGGAAATGAAATAGGAAGGATGTGTAAATTCCAGCAGTTGGTGGGCCATAGACACTTTGGGACTGACAAGTGGTACGGACCCTATCCCCATTAAATGCACAGACACAAAAATGTTAACCATCATTTTTAGGGACTTCAGGAATACCTTGAGTCTATTTGGAGAAAAAGTTCAATTTAGCGGAGCAAGTGGTTTTTTTTGAACAGCTATTATGTACAAAGTGTTTTTCTTTAAATCAACAATGTGTTTATCTCTTTGTTTAATCCTAGAATGCACATAAAACGGCTTCAGAATTGCTAGCCCATATTCCCATGATGAAAATAATGACCAACTATTGGACAGCTCTTTTTGTCTTTAGACTTACAGTATATAATCACAGTACTGTTTTCCAAAGTTACTTAGTTATTTACTCCCTCATCTCCTCAGGGTGGTTATATTATTTATTTGTAATAGACTTGGGTTTATTTGTTACTGTTTGTATTCCATTTGGGGTTTTACTCCCATCCTTGTTTTATTCATCTGTTTATCTTTCGAGTATGAGGAACACTAATGTAGTTCTAAAAGTCAAAATTACACAAAAGAGGAACACTTAGAGAAACATTTCCCAGCCCCCATTCTTTTCACCCTTTTCCATCATCTGTGGAGTAGATAGCCAATCAAATACTAGCTTCTAGAGTCATCCTTCCTGTATTTCTTTTGATAAAAGTGAGAAAACACATATATATTCTTTATACCCTCTTTTTTCTCACATGAAAGGTAGCATGCTTTAAATACTCTTTCATACTTTGTGTTTTTCACTTGACAATATATTCTGGAAATCTCTCCATGTCATTTCCTGGAGATCCTCCTTCTTTTTTGGTAGCTGCATAGTATTCCATTGTGTGGATACACCTGAATCGATTCAAAACGTTTACCTTTCATGGTCATTTTGACTTTGGGGAAGAGCCAGAAGTTGCCAGATCCTGTGAGTAAGGTGGATGAGGACACCCCATAATGTTTTTATTTGACAGAAATTGCCCTACCAGAAGTGATGTGTGACATGCAGCCTTTCCTTGTGATAAAAAAATACGGTGAATACTGCTGCCAAATGACATCCAATGGAAAGACAGGGATCTTCAATATGGGAAGTGAGGCATCAAACCTTAGTAACAGTGACTGACAAGTTTCAACTTGCTCAGTGTAGTCAGTCGGGTGTGAGCTACGGTTGAGAGAAGGTGTATTTTAAAGTGTGTCATAAATCATCCTCCATCATGACAATGCTCCATGTCACACATCGCTTCTGTTATACGGCAATTTCTGTCAAATAAAAACATTACGGGGTGTCCTCATCCACGTTATTCACCAGATCTGACACTGTGAGACTCCTGGCTCTTCCCCAAAGTCAAAATGATTCAGGACATCGAGGCAGCCATGACAGCACAACTAAAGACACTCATGAAAGAGGACTTCCAGAACTGCTTCAGAAAGTGGCAAGAGTGATGGGATAAGTGTGTTTGAAGCGAGGGGGACTATTTTGAGGGTGATTAATGGCAATGTGTCTTTTACTGTAATAAATTTTTTATTTTATTTAAACATTCACTGTATTGTTTGATCACGCTTTGTATATTAATTTGTTTATTTATCAACTGCACACATGATCACCTATTTATCTGTCCTTTAGTAGAATGCAAGGTTCATGAAGATAGGAACTTTTTCTTGGCACACAATGTGTAATTAACATATATATTTGGTGAATGACTAAATGGAATGCATGGATGAAAGAATAGGAGTTCAGACTCTCTTTTTCCTATCGTCCTTTAGGCACAAATAAGTTTCCCTCCCCTGAACTTAGTTTGGACTTATCTTTGCCGATTGCCTAGCCATTAATCATTACTATCTTGTGAAATTTCTTATAGTGCTATTCTGAATTACTATAGCTTATCTCTTTTTAACTTTTCATTTGCTCATTTATTTCCTCCTAACTGAATCAAAAAACCAGGTAAAGACAGCAACAGTGTATTATCCCTGTTTTTGTTTTCCTATTTGGCAATGCATGATGCCCAGCATTGATCAAGAGCTTGATAAATATTTGTTGACTATTCAATATGATATAAAATGCTGGTACTTCAAGCGAATAGAGATACAATAAAAAAAATTGTAGCTGACTAGAATGGGATAAGTCGTAGGTATGCTAAAATAATTACTATCCCAAAAATGAACCCAAGCAACATCGCCGTTTATCGAGAGAGAGGAAGGGGGAGAGAATTGCTGCCCCTGAATTGAGACCAGCAATCATCTCCATCCCTCCTTAGCTCCAAGGTCATTCTGCCTCTTTCCCTATAACGAGATAGGACAACATCTGAAAACAATTTCTGATGCCCAGTTCCTAGAAATTTTCATGGTGTTAGCTCACATTTCTGTGCTTTCTAAACACTACTACACTTGTAAGATCCATTATCTGGCAATTCATCTCTACCCCTAATCTGTCCAAGCAGCCTAGGAGCTGGCGGGGAAGGAATGGAGTTTCTCAGACTCAGCTTTGCCCAAGCAGAAGACAGCATAACTTGACTTAGACTGAGAAGGAGCCAGCCCTCACAGACTCTCAAATGCTGGCTATAATTTTAAGATCAGCTCTTAACTGAGCTCTTGGAGATGTTGTCTCCAGTGAGACCAAACCAGAACAAGAACTGAATGTTATTAGGAATCAATGCAACATTACAATAGGAGTTGTTTTCAAAGCAGTCTGATGCAGAAAGCCAATGTGACATCATGGTCAAGGCCGTGAGGTGGGAGATACCGACATGTGCAAAGACGGTGAGTAATGGCGAAACTACCGTCACACATCATACCAGCTGGACTTATTCACATAACAGCTGTAATTTAAAACTCACTCTCATGCTACAAAAGGAAGTGTGGTAAGTGGCTGAGGCATTTTGGGTCAAAACACATGATGTCTTTCTCTCAATGTATAGGTGTAGCCATTCTGAGGTAGCAAACATTATGCGAACAAATACAATTTTATTCCTTTTCTGAGAATGTCAGGATAGGAAGTCAATCTCTTTTTTTACTGTACAAAAAATTCCTGGAAGTTCTTCCCAACTTTGCACAAATATGGGCAAAGCTATAATCCTGCTTACCATGTCTGCTGATAAACCGGATACAGCTTTCTACCACCAGAGGAATTGCCTGGCTTGAATCCTGAAAAGCCAAAGAGAAACACAATGTTAGAATTTTTAAATATGGATAGCCCAGGGTCAGAGGAAATGGGCCGAAGTGTACAGAACTTGTCTCAGCTGGACCAGTGGCTGGCCCACAGAGGAACATCCAGCCTGCTCCCCACGCTCCAGAGCACAAACACAACCATCTACTTAGAATGCCAAACTGATGCCTTAAATCCAGGATGTCCTACGTGTGACTGATCATCTTTTATCCCAAACCGGCCCCTACCCCCAGCCATCCAATCAATTAATCAGTACATTCTGTCAAGTTTGCCTCCTAAACGTCTCTCAAATCCATTACCTCTCTCCATCTCTACTGCTACCAAGTCCAATCCATCACTATCTCTATTCCCACCCTCGTTGTCCTCCAATGTTCTTCCTTATCTAGTGGTTGGCAACCTTTAAAAGTGCACATCCGATCATTTACTCTCTAGGCAAACCTCTTTCAAAGACTCCTCATTACTTTCTTTACACAGCCTTGTGTGTCCAGGTTTCTGCCTTTGCCTCCAGTTTCATCTTCTGCTCTTCCCCCAGTTGCTCTATTTCAGCCACATGGGCCTTCTTTCTGTTCCTCGGATTCGTCTTCCTTTGCCTATGGCTTTCGTGAGCTGCCCCTGCAGCTGGAATGCTCTCCTCACCCCGGGCCCCTAATCCTTAGTCTCAGTGCAAGTACCACACTTCCGTAAGGATGTTTTTCCAGACTTAGCAGATAAGATCAGCACCCTGTCTACAGAGTCTCAGCACCTTGACCTTGGCCCTCATACCCTGATGGTGACTTAACTGTGTGTGTAATTATTGTTTGCATTTGTCACCACTACACTTGAGCTCCACAGGGCAGATCTTACATCAGCTCTTGGGTGTCTGGTGCCGGCCATGATGCTCTCACACAGCAGATGCTCTATTAATATCAGTTGAGGGCAGTAGAATGAACCAATGGGAGCATCAGAATGGGAGTTGGATTGGCATAAAACATAAGAAAGAAAAAACTCAACTCTTGGTAATAGTGAAGACTGATGGGTACTAAGCAAAGAAGTAGGCCTCCCAGATGTCAATCTTTGCCCCGCCATTTTGCTATACAACGCTGCCACTTATTTAACTTCGCTGGGCCTCAATTTGGTGTCTACAAACTGGGGAGGGTGTTGATGGTGAGGAGAGTAATATTTCCTATTGGCACATGAATGTTCGTGCAGAGGAATTTACAGCCGTGTTGGGCCACGTACTATGCGTAAGTGCTTTAGATGGATTGGCCCTGGTAAGAACCCTATGGGGTACATAATATGATTACCCTCATTTGACAAGTGAGGAAACAAAGGCTTAGCGAGGTGAAACGGCTGCTTATGGTGATCCAGCAGGTAAGTGGCCGAGTTGGGATGCAAACCAGGCATTCTCGAACCTCTGAGACTGAACAGCTCACTACCACCCGTGCTGCATCCTAGGAGCTTAGCAAACATCACCAGGTGTGCATACCAAATATTGCTAAAATCCAGTAGGATTTTACAGTGCAACTAAATACATAATTATTCAGCTATGGGGAAGAAAGGGATCGGGCAGAGGGCCCCTAAACCTAGTTAGGGCTATACTCATAGCTGAGAGTCCACAGAGACTGGATTCTCAAGTGGGAGGGGCCTATGGCTTCTATCCATTTCACAGGTTGGCCTGTGCCCCTTCCCTGGCTCTGAATTTCCAACTGTAGCCCTGGGGTTTGGCCCACGTGAGGGAAGCAGCTGGGCCTCACAGAGAAGTCGGGCTGAGAGGAGGCTTGGCATGGCCTCTAGCTCCCAAGCTTATTCGGACCCAAGGGTGCTGCCAAAAGGAATACTGCATGGGCCAAGGTGGAGCTGCAGTCAGGAAGGTCTCGGTGACCAAATGCTCACCTGCAATCCCCAAACCCATCTGCTTCCTTCAGCTTTGCAGTGTCTGCCCTCTTGTTGCCGTCACTGACTTCTGCCAGCCAGCCCAGGCAGGGCGAGCTTAGAGGAAGAACCCTATCAGCTCTGCTATACTCTTAGTGAAAAAACTGGGTTCCACTATTAAAAAAAGAAAAATCAAACCCATTTCTTGGAAGTCTTTTTATGTTTACAAGTGTTATTATATTTTTTACTTACAAATAGCAGCAGTCATAATGGGGATAGTGATATGAGGACCTGTAACGTTTTTCTGGTCCTACAATTATAAATAAAGACCCCCAGAGGAAGGAGGCTGGGATGCTCACAGGTTGCTGGATTTAACAAGTTACCTGAGTGCAAAATTCTGTCCAGACTTACAGGAAATGGACTCTCCATGGTAGTTACAGGGAAGCGTGCAGGGTTGCAGAAAGCAAGGATCAAAGATATTAGCCTGCATGTCCATGGTTAACAGTAGTTACAAGTATGTCACATGTAGCCCAGAGGGGTAGTATGTGGCAGACACGAGTGGGCCCCAGATGACCTGTCCCACTGTAGAAGAGTACTCTCCTAGTCCACCCTGCTCCAATGGGGCCGAAGAGTCCAGGAGCATACACTGGACAAAATCACGAAGGCTTTAGACCGTCCTAAGGGGCGCCAAAGACCTTCACTTCACCATCAATTTTGCACACAATTGATGGAGCAGTGTCTCTGTGTGTTCTTATTCGGCGTCTGTCTCTTCCTTTCTTTCTATCTCCTTCCCTCCTCCAACATTAGAATCCATGTCAGTTTAATTCTTTTGTTTACAATATACTTGGTCATTTAATCCCAGGGTTGGAAGGAGTCTTCAAGGGCAATTGGGCCAAATCCTCATTCAGTCAGATTAAGGGAACTTTAAACCAACAGTGGAGGGAGAAAGGAAGCAGCAAGCATAACTAGAAATGACAGTAAAGCAGAGGTCCAGTGATTTGCAGGAGAAAACAGACAGCCAGGTAATGTCTAAATACACCATTGTCTGGCACAATTTCTCATGAGTGATAGAGTTAGGACTTTTGCCAGTACCATTGTCTGTTATATTGGTTAGATTCCTGTTTTCACTAAGGGAGAAAATACATCTTGACAACTGATTAGATGTGGGTAATGAGAAGAAAAGAGGCATCAAAGGTAAGATTTGGGACTTCAGGGTGTGAAGAATGGAGGGTCCCCATGAAGAGAAACAGAGAAGTTAGAGGGGGTGCTAAGGAAGTTAAAAGGTGGTGGGGAAGGTGAAGAGATTGATGCTGAGGGTAGGAGGTGTTATCTCAATTCACACAGCAGCATCCAGCCATCAGTCAGCAGTTGGATGCAAGACTTAGAGTGACAGAACAAGTGGACACGAGGGAAAGGAGAGCAAGAGTCACCTAAGGGAAACAAAAGTGACAAGGGAAAGAATATAGAGAGAAGTCCAAAGAGGGCCAAGCCATGGGGAAATGTCTACAGTTAGAGGACTAGAGAAAGGGCCAGCAAAGGAGATGTGGAAGTAATAGGAAAGAGGAAATACTGGACTGAAGGGAGCAGGGAAAGTACAGAAGCAGCAGCTGAGGCAAGTCTTTGTGTTGTGAAGAAAGTGCTGGAATGGTTTGAACCTAGTCTTTGCTAGGGTCAAAAATGACTACAAGGGGGTAGGGGGTTGTCACTGTGTAAGGGATATAAATGATAAATGTTAACTATTACATTGTTTTGTGCATCTAAAACTAATAAAAAAAAATAAAATAAAAAAATAAACACCAAAAAAAAAAAAAAAAAAATGACTACAAACCATTAGGGACCCTCAAAATAAAGGCTACCAGATTCATCCTCTTGTTTGGCTGATTTGCCATAAACAAACAAACAAATATCTATTTCCTGGTTACTTATATGACTCAACTTCCAAATTACTTACTATTTACCCTCCTGACTGTCTCAGAAAAATGCTTTTGTAATCTACCATTCGATTTGCGCTGCTGGAGAGAAACTGAGGCAGCAGAATGAAAACAAGGTCTTATTTGATCGGGGCTTTTGGTGTATCCTGGAACTCTTACACACATCTAGCCCCAGGCAAATATGCTTGGCCTGCAACTACTTAGGCACAGCAGATGCAAACCAGATGGGTGTCGTTCCCCTCTGACAGTGAGCCCAACCAGGGGTGCACAGCACCTGCCAAACGGTCGTCTCTGGCACTCCTGAAGCCCCAGTAAAGCCCGTGAGATCCCCGGACCTGTACTCCACCTATGAGGAGGGGGCCCAGTTTCGGTTCCTCTGAACTAAAAGGAACAAACCTCAAATTCAACCCTGTTCTTAGTGTTGAAGGAAAAAAAGGCTTGCTCTTTCTTTAAGAGATCCACTATTAATTTTAAATGCAAGAAGTTATCCCTGGGAGTCACTACATTCCTCTCTAGTGTTAAATGAAATTATGGGAGAAACGGGAAGAAAGAAATTACAGGAACAAGAGGAAAGAAGAGTTGCAATGAAATTTTTTTAATTTAAAAAATGTGTAATTGTATCATATCTGATGGTGTTCTTGTTAAAATGAGATCCAAAGTAGAGAAGGGAAAAAAATAGTGACAGTAAAGCTAAGACAAGCAAGGGCTATGTCATCCGAGTTCCCCAGCTGGAATGACGAGCCAGCTGGAGCAGTCAGATCGGCTGAAGACCCTGCTGGGGCTGCCGACATCACAGAAACCAGGAGCCCTCTACATTCAATTATCTCCCTGTGGCCACAGCCACTGTGAATGACCCAAAATGATTTTTTAAAGCCTCTATCATCTTTCCCCTGAGCAGACATAAAGACATTTCTGAGTTCTCCCCACCTCCTCCCTGCTAACTGTCTACTGCACAGGGGCTATGAGTTTAGGGGATAGAAAATCATTTTAGTATTTGCCATAAAGTATAATTAGGAAGTCAAATTTGCAACTGCAAAAAATACTTCAATTAATTTTTTTAAACAAGCACAAGTGCTGTCTAGATTCCCCCTTGATGTGGATTATGTCTACCGTTTTCTAACATCCTTTCTAACACGGGTCATGAGAGCCAGCTGCCCAGTGCCAGATTTTAATCCAATACTGAAGGTCATGCCCAAATTGCAGAGTTCAACATCTCTTGCCTAACATTCTTAGACTAGATTTATCTTTGCATTTTTAGCATGTCTTAGAAACACGTCTAGGATGACCACACCACTAGAAACAAACAAAAATCTGCAAACTTAAGCGAGAGTGCCCGGTCTAGGTGATTAGCTGCTGTGAGTTTCTGCCATATTGGTACATAGGCACGAAGCGTGAGGCCTTTCTTGTGGTCTCACCACGGGCACAATCTGCCGCAGTCAAACCAAATCTCTTTCTAGTATGTAAGAGGGTAAATGAAGACAGGAGAGGAAAATCAGAAAGATCACAGCCACTCCAGCTAAACAAGCTAAATCAAGGAAGTTGCCATAATACTAAACATACTATGATGAAATGGAATACTCCAAACGCAGGCATGAAGTCAGAAAAGTGTCTGTCTTGCCCACAGTGGCGTCCCATAAAAGTCTGTGGGATGTTATCATTTTCACACCAGACCTGCCTGGCTCTTGCCTTACCTGCTTCCTCACGGTGGAGCTGCGCCTGCAGGTGACCCCGCCAAACGAGAGAGAGGACCGATCCAGCAAGTGGGAGGAAAAGGAAAATGGGATTAAAAACAAGCTGTGCAGTGGTTAATGAAACAAGTCCCATTATTCAGTTCAGACCCAGAAATGGCTACGAGACTCAATGAGTTACTTTCCAAATAAAGCCCAATAAAGCTCTTTTCACAAAAGCACAAGGTCTCTGCTTTTAATGTCTGCTACTATTCAAAATCAGAATAGGAGGGAATTGGTTCAATCGGCAGTAAAACTTATTTGGGTTGACAATAAGATCTCTCTGCTTGCACGGAGACACTAGTGAAATCCTGAGGGAAAAGAGGGAGCAGTTTTTCTGGGATTCAGAGAGTAGACTGTCCAGACTAGAAGGAACCTGGATGATCCTCTAGGTCAATGCTTTTCAAGCTGTGTTGAGCCTCAAAAGGCTTTTCCCCAAGGGAATCTGCCTCAGAGGCACAATGGCCCAAGCAAGGAGAGCAGGGCTGGCCTGTCCTGAGTGAAGGGAGGGACGAGAGCCTGGCTCCTGGGCTCCCTGGGCCCCTTCTACCAGCTGCGCCTGAGACTTGTTTGGAATCCTGGAGCTCCTCAGATCTAGTGGAATGCTCTTCCTGTCTTATAGATAGAAAGCTGGAGTTCAGAGAAGAGAAAAGAAAGGCCCAAGGTCACACAGTGAAATCACACAGCATCAGGGAATTCGGCTCAACTCTTCATTCCCATGGAGCCTTCAGCAGATGTGGGACCTCAGGTGAACTTAAACCAGGACTGGAGCACCAAGAAGATAGATTCCACAGAATTCCATTATCCTCGTTCTCTCCAGTCATCGAGTTAATGGGATCTTTATTGTAATCCACAACGACAAAATGATGAAAGCCAAATGAAGCTATTTCTAAATAACAAGCCTATAATTGTAAATGGCCTCATGATTATTGTGTGTGTTGGCAGATGTAAGTGGTTGATATAATGGGCTAACCCAGGGTCTCTAAGGAGTCCGGCCCATTAAGGCTCTTTGTCTAGTTAAATCAGCGCACTTTTAGGCATATGACAACTGTTGGCTGAATGGAATGCCTTGCTCTCCACAAGCTCACAAGTTTTCTCACAGCAGCTCCGTGACTGGGAGGGAAAATATTTGGCTGGGGTGGGGAAGGTGGGGAAAGATTGAGAGGGTTGCATAATTGTACATCAGGCCAGGATTTCTACCAATGCTGTTTGGCAAGCCAGTGCAATGTAATATTTCATTATCCAGCAACAGTCACTAATTAGGGGCTGTCATCTTTTCCGTGCATAAAAAAACCTCAGATCAAGTGCTATCTCCTGATCTTCCCTCTCCGGGTCAGACTTCCCAAAACCTACATGTGTAAGTCTAGCAGCTTAGGTTAGGTTACCAGGACCCTTCCTCCAGAGTCAAACATTTCTTTTCCTTGCAATGTAGGGGCTCTGGGGCGTCTCTGGGACTACTTCAACAAATGATAACTCCCTTCACTCGGTCCTGCTGAGCTCTTCCCCTAAATCACTGAACACCCATTTCCATTTGGGGCCATGTGGGGTCAGCGAGGCAAAGGGAAGAAGCCACCCCCGCCCTAGACCACTCCTTTGCAAAGCCATCCACCGCCTTTGTAACTGGACTACTTGGCTCTTTCCCGGGCTGGGAACTCTCCAGCCACAGGCCTCTCTTCATCCTTTCCCAGGGTTGTTCCAGGCCATACCTACCTGGCCAGACTGCAATCTGTCCGCTGACCTGTTGGAAAGACAAAAGCAAAAGGCACATGTTGAAGCACAAGGAGTGAAAGAGGGAGACTTGCTTCTAGGAATCACTGCGTCTGCCCGTCTTCCCAGAGCGCCACTGGGTCACAGTGTGACCGGCCTTCCGGGCAAAACAGAAGGAGAGCTCCCGGAGCCCCTTTCTGGGCAAGGTCTGTTTCTGATGGCGTCCCTAAGCCTTAGTGTGCCAACTCTGCTTGCCAAAGGGGTGGGTGTGGGGAACAACAGCAAGGCAGGTCAGACGCTACAGAACAAATTATTAGAACCTTTCTGGAGATGAAATTCAGCTTTTCTTCTGCGCATGCTGGGTGTGTGTGTGGTGAGAAGGGAGAAACAAGCGAATATGGAAGTTCCGGTTTTAAATTCATCCTGAATTCTCCTATTAGGTTAGGTTGGGGTGGCAAGGGAAAAATGAGATTTAATGCTGATATCGCTATCAAACCGCGTTCGCAGTCCAATAGTGGACCCCAATATTAAGTTTAATGGGTCACAGACAGCTTTACCAAATGGAATTGAAAAATCTTAATGTTTGTAAGAAGTATTCTTATGTTTTAGAAAAACACATATGCACGTGTACATGGGCCATGATGGAATCTGTGCTGCTGTCTTCCGGTCTGTACTGGACCTATATTACATAAACCAGGGGAAACAGGTGCTGAGCTGGGGAAGGAGAGACCAACTCTCACACTCCTCACGGCTCTTGGAGAGGCAGCGCCAAGGGCTGGGGGAGGGTGGGCTTTTCCTGGCCTTTAAAGGTTGCTAATTGTTGATTACAGTTCAGCTCGTCTTGAGCAACACCCTCCCCACCCCTAACAGCCTCTCATTACTAAAGGCTCAGCTTTCATCTGCAAAAATATTATCCTGAGCCACTATTTTCAACATCTGTCCCATTTCCATTCTGGAATATTCATACACATCAATTATCCCTCTGTGGCCAGAACAAGGGGCTCTGCATGATGGTGACAAATACACACAGAAGGCAGGGCTATGACAACTTGCAAACAGGAGGATCTGCAGCCACATTTTTCCTTATTGCTAGAACTTGTCATCTTTAGATGAAGGCAGTTTGCAGCACTAATGAATGGTCATCAACCTCTGTCCCTCCATAGCAGCACATTTGGTGCATGTATGTGTATGTTCAAACCCATTCACACACTCTCTCTCAGCTTGGTTCCTTATTTCACTTATGGGTTACGCTTCGATTATCTTGGCAAAAAGAAATCATGGTTACAACTTGTTTCAAGTAGTTCTGGGCTTTCCTGTGATTCCCCATGGAACAATCTGATAACCCAAGAGTAAAGATTTTCTATAAGCAAAGTTTGGAACTCAATGCCTAAATCTGTTCAGCCCGAGTCCCTTGGGTGGTGGGGAGGAAAGAGAACAGACGTTACCTAACAGGCTTTCTTCACATAAAAGAAAATGCCCGAAAAATCACAAGATCAAAGACATTAGAGATACAAGAATTAATCACCTGGGGGAGTCGTCTGGGGCAGGAGAAGGACCAGGCAAGAAGGGTGGGAAGGAGGCTGTGGCATGAAAAGCAGGGCTCTGATTCCTGGGGTCAACGAGCCAATGAGCACTGTACACCTTCCTATGCTTTGCTGTGTGTCTGAAGAGTGCTCAAGATTTTCTTTTATATTGTTAGACTTCTGTGGAAGCGCAGCTTTGCCTTTCCCGGTGTTACCACATCTGCCCTGCAGCCGCCCATTTCCCATCTCTAAGTGAGGAGGTTAGTGGGGCGGGGGGAGGGGCCGGGCGTTCAGAGGCATCCCCAACCTGGGAATCCCATTAATCATAGGCTGCTGAGAGACCTGGGCAGGGCGCCAAGAACCCCAGGGAAGCTTCTCTTTCAACTTTCCCCTTCTGTTTGACAGCTGAGAAGAGAAAGTCCAGAGTGCCAGTCCGGTCCCTGCCTTGCTACTTCCCAGGGTCTGGTTAAAATCAGCCTATGAGATGGTCCATTCAGCAGCTTGGCCTTGGCATGGCCAAGGCAGACAGGGTTGCCAGGTAGTGTCCGGACCACTCAGAGCAGAAGGAAACCAAGGCTCTAAGTGATGCTACAGGAAGCATCCGTCTGCCCACCACCCCTGCCTTCAGAATCCTCTCCTCTCCCCAGAACAGCTGGATAGCTCATCTCCCAGCTCCCTACCTTCTTGCTCCAGCTTCAATCATGCCACAGAGGAGCTGAGAGTTTTCACAAAGTGTCTGTAGAGTAAATAACCCATCTGCTCCTTTACCCCAGTCGTGACAGAGGCGGCGCAGGAGGAGGGAGACTGGGTAGACAGCACGTCCGCGCCATTTAAACAAATAGATGCTGCACATTAGTGCTTCATTAAGCACTGGCCTTTCCCCATTACTCAAGCAGTCGTCTGGGGCGTGTGCGTCCCCTCACACAGGCGCGTCAAGAAATGCATTCGTACACCCACATCGGGCCCACCGGGCTTCGGGGCGGCTCAGGGATAAGGCCCAGGGCCCGGCCTTCCCCTCAGCGCCAGGCCGCCAGCAGGGCACCCACACTCACTTTCTCCCAGGGTTTTCTGGAGAAGATCGTGCTTGGCTTGCAGCTTGGTGATGAGGTTCCTGCCCTCCAGGTACTCCTTCATTTTCTGCGAGAGGAGGGGGAGAAAGGGCAATCAGACTTCTCAAGACAAAAGACCCGGATGTGCAGCTGTACAAGTCCCTCTTTAAGAGGGCATTTGGCTTTCGACCCCATTTCCACCAGGTCCATTTTCATTTCTTTACAGCCTTGAGCACCTGGACAGCTGCTGGTTTTCATGGGGGATTAGTGTGCTTTCCTGGGAGCTTCACGTCGGCCAGTGAAAGAAGCTGACTCCTAGAGCCCCTCATCCATCTCTCTCAGTTGCACTGAAGAAGAGCAGGCAGGGTGAGGGACTCACTGAGCCCGGGTCTTCTTGGTGTGTGGACACACACCTGCCACGGGTCACTCCGCTGACACCCAGCCCCGCCCAACCCCTCCCAGGGCGCGTTCCATCACACCTGGAGCAATGCCAATGGCGGTACAGCATCTCTGTTTGAGCCTGTCTGAATTAGCCTCCTCCTCTATTCCGCATGGGATTTGTGTGGAAAGCCTGGGATTTCTGAACGCTCACAGGGCGAGGCTGCCACCTCCCACTTGTGTATACACATCGGCAGTTCCAAACACAAGGTAAGGTTATGGAAATGCAACCCCCTCTGCTCTAACAGTCAAAATACCATTGCTATGCTGCCTTTTCTGAGTTGACCTCTCTCAATCTTTGTCTGCCCAGTGAGAAACTAGATTTCCCTGGACAATTAATCAAATTTTCAAAACAACCCCACGGGCTACTATCATTATCTCCATTTTATGAATGAGGGCACTGAGATGTGCAGAGATTAAATACATTGCTCAAGGTCAAACCATGAGTGAGTGGTAGAGCCCGTATCCAAACATACGGAAGTGTGTTCTTACCCAGTAGGGGAACGTGCTCCTGTTATGGTACCACGTAGCAGAAGGAGGCAGAACAAAATGCACGGTATTAATTCTTTCTATAACTGTAGCAATTTAAGTTTTTAGAGCACGTTAGCACATATCCTCTTATTTGATTCTCACAATAACGCTGTATAGCACGTTAGGGAAGACATCATTATGTTTTCATTACAGAGAAGATGATCTCGGGAAGGGGGAGGCAAAGAAATTGCTGATTACTGCAAGCCAGTCAGTGGCTGTGGCACTGCCAGGCCTGGACCCCAGGCCTCTGGACTCTTAACGGGGTGCCTTTCCCTTTCTACCCCACAGCCGCTCAAGGACCTGCGTTTGCCTTGGTTGTCTCCTGCTGCAATGGTTCGTCTGCAGGCGGGGTCCTCTGCCCATGGCTAAACTCAGAAGCAACACGGCAGTATTTCCCTGAGTGCGATTGTGAATCACTGGTGACACGTGAGACATTTACGGGGTCAAGTAGAAAAAACATTTTAAATTGCAATAGTTCTTTCTTTTAATGTATTAAGCAAAAAGTATCATTACACATCAAGGCTTTGATTTTATGGCTATTCCCACTTAGGATGAAGACAGAAAAAAAAGGTGAAAAATGTGAGTTACTTTTACTCTGTACCTTTCTGTATAGTGTGATCTTTTAACCAAGAGTGGGTGTTTCTTTTCTCTCTCTCCCTCTCTCATGTGAAAACAAAGACAAAACCCTGCTTTCTCTGGGGGGCCCTCTCTGGCCCTCCCATGCTCACCCAGATGCAAATCTCCATGACAGCACACGCACACAGCCCTGTCACGGACGGTTTATTACTCATGTCTTTCCCTCCGGATGCCGCCTCCCCATGGTCCAAGACCGTGGTATTCATTCTTCTCAGCATCCCTGATGCTCAGCACTGTGTCCAGCACACAGCAGACACTCAATAAACGCTTGAAGAATGAGTAAAGAAATGAACAGTCTCACTCTCCTCTGGAGAGAACCGTCAGCAGCAGTCACAAACCAAGCCTCCGAGTGTGCCCCTACTCTCTAAATTAAGTATAAAACAAACAAAAAACAAGCCCTACACCAAATTATTTCTGTTGCTTTGCTCACGACCTGTTCCCTCTGCTCCTTTGTGCTTCTGCATGGGAACATCTGCATGAAAACAGGCTCCTTTGTCACCTTCTCCTTTCCATCTGCTCCAGCTGCCAGCTCACCTGCTGTCAATCTTCCCTGGGTGATACCCTAATCCCCACCAATGCATAATTGTGAGGTTTGGAGCAGCATTTCAGGGCCCAGAGGTGAGAAACCTGCAGGGAATCATCCTGAATCCCTCAAAGGCCCCTCTTTGGAGGTTATCCCAGGAGACACTAAAGGTTTCCTAATGAGGAAGAATTCACCAAGAAATTGTAACCCTTAAAACATGACCAGACTGCTCAGAAAACAGCCAAAATTCTGAAAGGTGATGGATGCAAATTCCTTCCTCTCTCTCATGTTTCTACTTGTAATTCCGGAAATCATTTTTTCATTCATGCTCACAGTTCACGAGTTAACTCTGGCTATCACTCGGTGAACCATTAAAATAAATAACAATCTGATAAAGAGGTATGATGGATTACCTTTTCAGGTTCCATTAAATCCTGAAGGATTAAAACTGTGTCAAGCTATGATCTGAATCCCTAAGACAGGGAACAATGGTCCAAGTTTTCCATCTCGGTAAATCGGGTTTGCGAAGGTAAGAGCTCCCTCAAGTTCACAAGCATGTTCTTGATCACTTCCGAGTCCTGCCCATAGTCAGCACTCATCTTTATGAGACAGAAGCTGGAGAGAGAACCTTGCCTCAACTGGTGGAGTTGCTGCTGACCAGACACAGAGAAAAGAACCGAGACAGCTGAAGGCAAGGGAGGAACAGGTGGCTTTTCAATGATGTCTGGAGACCAGGAAAAGAACTATTTATGTGTAATCTCAAAATCTCTTCTTTGGGCAATAAGGTCACTTTCCTTATTTAAACCATGTTCCAGTATTAGGTAATTAATTTTCTTTCATTCCACTCCCTGCATCCTGCTCCCCTCAACAAACATCCAACAGTAAAGCGATGACCTGGAGTATTCCTCAAATGGAGGAGAAAAGAAAGGCCAGTGTTCTGTTCTAGATCAGCAGAGTAAAATCAAATTCCTAAAGATGGTCTAACCAGTACCACGCCCTTCCTCCCCACCAATGTGACACTCAGTATGATCAAAACTGAGAATTCCTTCAAAAAGTAGAAAGGGAGGCAAAGAATCTATTGGGTGGTTTTGGAGTTTTGCCATCGCGAACCTTTTATTTAGTTTTTATGATCTCAATTTATTTCCTAATAAATTCCTAATTGGTTATTAACTGTCAGCAATGAGTTTTATTTATTGAAAAATTTTCTTTCTGAGCTCTCCCTCCCTGACATTTTGATTACAGTAAAACGAAAAAGTCTGACTTGGAATATTTCAGTCCTACCACTTACTAACTGTCCTAACCTTGGGCAAATCACTTAACCCCCAGTCTTAGTTTCCCCATCTGAAAACTGGGATAATTATCTTTTTCACAAAGTTGTTGACGATGAAATAGGGTAAGAAGCATCGCTGTGATTATTAGCACAGGGCCCAGCAACTAGCGGAAGGCAAATGCTCCTTATACCGGAACCTCCTGCTCAGTTAACCAAAACAATCCTTCCTTCAACTTGTTTGCTTTGCGCTAATACATAAGAAAGCTGAATCAAAGCAGGTTTCTGGTATTTAAAAAGAAAAGAAAAAAAGGAGGCACAAGAATGCTTTTCAAATTTAATTTTAAAATACCGTTTCCCTTTAAATACACTTTTACCACGGAGGTATAAAACTCCTGGACCTTGCTTATGCCTTGGATTTAATCTGTATGAAGCCAGAGCCATAAGTATCCACTGTTGCAAGGGGGTGGGGGGTGGGGGGAGTGAACTATGCCCAGACCATTCCATGCACAGAGATACACAGATGTCACTATAGTGGCTGTTTCCCCACCATCCAGGCAGGCAGAGTGATATTTTCCCTCCTCCTGTGAATTTTTGAAGCAGGAAACAGTTGTCATACAGAATACATAATAAAGCAAACCTTTAAATGGGAACACATCTCCCCCCTTTAAATGATGAGGCAGGGGCTCTCATTCATTTGTATCTGCTTTTTACCGAGTGACTACAGGAGAATGTACACATTTACCGAGTGACTACAGGAGAATTTACACATTTACTGAGTGACTACAGGAGAATACCAAAACAAAAAAGATCCTGGACCTGGGCGGCCGAAAGGCTCAGTTGGTTAGAGCGCGAGCTCTGAACAACAGGGTTGCCAGTTTGATTCCCACATGGGCTGGTGAGCTGCGCCCTCCACAACTAGATTGAAGATAACTGCTGCTGAGCTTCCAGAGGGGCGGCCGGATGGCTCAGTTGGTTAGAGTGTGAGCTCTCAACAAGGTTGCCGGTTCAATTCCCGCATGGGATGGTGGGCGGTGCCCCTGCAACTAGAGATTGAAAACGGCGACTGGACTTGGAGCTGAGCTGCGCCCTCCACTAGATTGAAGGACAACTACTTGGAACTGATGGGCCCTGGAGAAACACACTGTTCCTCAATATTCCCCAATGAAATAAAAAATAAAAAAAGATCTCGGACCATCAGGTCCAAGTCTAGTGGTCTAGAGCACCAAGGCTCCGTCGCCTCTCCTAACTATTACCTCACCCAAACGTGTCCCCAAGAATTCAAGCTCTCTAGTTGTGTTTACTTTATCAGCTGCAATCCTTAACCCCTGCCCCACTCCACCCCCCATACAAGATCCCTATACTTCAACCCCCATACAAGGAAGTACTTCAGAGAAACGCCAGTCTTACAAGGCTTTGACATGAGCAAGAATTGGTAAATAAGTGATGGTACGTCCATCCACATAGTAGAATTCTACAGAACCATTAGGTCTTTTTGGGCTAATATAAAAATAATATCCAAAGTAAATTAAGTAAAAAAAAGTGAAGAACAGCATGAATGGTACACTTGTATGTATGTTTCATTACATTGCTAATGTAATTCTATTGTAGGCTGTGCACAGGACATCTCTGCAAGCACACAGAGGAAACTGGTTTCAATCATTTGGCAGAGGGAAGGGAAGGTGGGGGTCAGGGATAAATAGAAGCTTGACTTTTTTCTGCATGCTCATTCAAAATCTTTGCATCTTAAAAAAAGCGATTTTTTAACCATCACAGTAGAAAAAGGCAATGGGTAAAAAGCAGACATTGCTGGATTGTGTGTTATAGAAGATGAGCGGTACAAAGCCAAGCTCAGGAGACGCCTGTCCATTTAGGGCAGAGAAGAGGAGAAAGCTGCTGAGCTGTCTGCGTCTTTCCTTCACCTGAGCTTCTTCAGCAGGGTGGAGAGAAAAGGACTGTGACCCGACTGTGACCAGGCGACCAGAGCTCCAGCTTCAGCTCTTGATGAATTCCTTGGACACGCTACCTACCCTTCCTGGGTGTTTTTTATGTTACCGTTCTTTCACATTTGAAGGTTTGTTTAGATGATATTGAAAAATCACTTCAAGCTTTAAAATTCCATGATTGTTTTCCTGGGACCCCTACAAATAACTGACCTTTATAGGTCATGCTTCAAATATCCAACTGAAGTCATCTGGGCAGATCAATCTGATGACAACCTAGCAACTCTCTGGGTCGCTAGGCACTCTACCTAGTAGTCAAAGCCACGACAAGGGACCTCTTCCCAACTTTCCAAAAGAGTTTCCAGGATGTGCTACTCTGTTCTGAAGGGCACAGGGAAACACATGGCAATATTTGTGGGAGCAACAAACTAAAAAAAGCCCACGTGCAGTTGTGTAGGCTTTGTATGGTTTGGCAAGCACAGGCAGCCATCGTGTTTAACCTGCACACCACCTTTTCATGAATGTCCATTTCACCACCACTCCAAAACCCTTTTATCATGGAAGGAATTATCTGACACAGTCCAAGCATCAGTCATGAAAATGAACTCTCTTATAAATCTGTTACGAAACAAGCCCAGACAAAAAATATTCCTGTTAGCCAAGGAAATCTGCACACAGTTTTGATAAGTAGCTCTGTGGCCACAAAAGACAGAAAATGAGTTAGAGGACATCAGTGCAGACAGAGTTGAAAGGGTGGGCAGGATGTGAGAGGTCACCAGTTTGAATATGGTTACTCCCGTCGTTATTGAAGGTCGACTCTGAATACGAATGTTATAGATTCATTTAAAGCCCAAAAGAAATTCTGACAGTCTTAAATACAGACTTTTAAGTCCAAAATTTCTTATTTAATAAAAAAAATGGAAATCTGTAGTATAATAAGATTGGGTAATTTAAGTACTGTTATCTAAGCGGTACAGACAGACCAGCCAAACAATCCTATTATTAAAAGCCTCTAGAGTGTTCAACAGCCTCCTGAGATAACGAAGCTGGGGGCAGCAACACAGCCTCATTACAGTCAAGAAGTTCTCTTAATGTGTAACCCACGTTTTTGCATGTTTTTATACTTTTGCACATGCTGCTTTTTCCTCAAGGATTACCATGCTCCTTGACTCACCGCCTCGTTTATTCATCCTTCAACATTAAGCACAAAAATCACTCTGCGTGTGATGTTTCTCCAACTCCATTCATGAACGTGTGCATGTATGAATTTAAAAAGTTTTATCTACATTTTTTTAATTACAAAAATCAATCTGTGATAACTGTTTAGAAATGTATGAAGTGAAAGTGGAAGTTCTCCGTTCATATGCCTGATCTCATCATTCTCATCTTCATTTTATATTCTCTGCACTCTCCGTTTACAGCACATAGTAGATTCTCAATAAACGATCAATGAATAATTTAATAATGATTAATAAATTAATTAATAATGGTGATGGTGATAACACATTTTCAGCACTTATTCGATCACTAACTACAAAACCAGGCAATGTGCTAAATATTTTGCAAAAATTAACGAATGAGCCAAAACGTCATTCTATTATTTCTTTGTATAGATTTTAGTATTTTACTCATAAATATATTTAAAGAGTATTATAATTAAGTGGCTTAAAAAATATTGTTTGGTAAATGAAAATAGATTATGAAACAATATGTACAACAGGATCCCATTTTTTTGTTAAGAAAAATATAAATGTATGCTCAGATACGTGTCTGTGTATGCATAGAAAAAAGACTGGAGGGGAATGCAGATGATTTTTATTTTCTTCTCTTTGCTTCTAAATTTTAAATAAGCATGTTTTATTTGTATAACAAGAAAAAAATTATTTTAAAAGAATACTACTGTTAAATTACTCCCTTTCAACAGTCTTCTTCAGGATTAAAAAAACAACGCTGTACAATTCTGAGCTTTACTAAGTAAAAACAAAAAAACAGATATATTTTTTTTTAAATGATAGCACCTCACTAGTATTCTTAGTGGAAGAAGGGCAGTGTTCAAAGAATTAAATAAATCGTTCTAGTTTGAGGAAAAATTCAATTTACTACATGCAGACTGCGTTTCTAGACTGAAAAACAAGTTAATTTCTCTCATTCAGAATCAGTATGCATATTCACTGGCTATATTTCATCTCACATCTGCAAACTTAATTTCTCCTTTCTTGGTCATCAGAAGATTAGGAAATAAATTTTGGTCCAGGCAATAAATCCTACTTGGCAAAGCTCAAAATAACTTAATTATAAAAAAGCAGCATCAAAAACCATCTAGCAGCCTTCCAAAGGGCTGCTAACACTACTTTAAACAATAAATTAATAAAATAATTGAGTCCATCTGTCTAAAAAGAGACTAGGAAATACAGGAACAACAAAATACAATGTTTTGGAATTCTTCGCAAACCAACAGTGTTGCACATTACCCGTCCCTTTGAATTTTAGCAATAATTACGTAAAATAATCATCAACAAAAATCATAAAATAACCACCTAAAAGAGACTACAATCTTGAAAAACAAGACACGTGTCAGCCAAAACATTTGGAGGCAGTTCCCAAGAACCAAGACAGAAGTCTCCCTTTCATGACCCCCGATGTCTGAAAATGAAACTTTCAAATAAAAGCCTATTAGGTGGTTAAAAAACCCTTAAAACAGAGAATCTTCTTGGTAGTGTACTTGGGAACATAATCTCTTGGGGGCCCCGTTAGACACATCTGGCTTGTAGATGTTTGTGCCTGTCAGTATAGGGATGGCCCTGATTACGCCCAGATCCAAATCTAGGACATTCAAAGACTGCCCTTCAGAGACGCTGGACCAGGACTCCAGTTCTAAATCTCCCTGGTGTGCCTGCAGTGCCTAAAGACGAGCTCTAAAGGCCACCGAGTTCCCTCACCGTGAAATAGAACTGCTCTGTCTCTTGCTGGTTGGCTCTCCTCTTGGCGATGCTGGGCTTGCTCATGAAGGTTTCTGAGACCGTGGACTTGACGGACTCCATCGAGTTGCTGTACTGGAAGCAGTCAGACACGTCAAAATCCTCCACAGTCACAATGTCCTGGATGGTCTGCAGAGTGGCCTCCATTGTCTTCTTGACCTGCCACGACAAGGGCCAACACAAGGCATGAGGGGCAGGCTGCAAAACAGCAGGTGATGGAGACACTTGGAGAAGAGAGGATGGGTTGAGGCCAGAAGGAGGGTACTGTCAGAGGGTGCAGCTCTGCCTCCCATCGGACGGTGCTAAGTGAGTAACAAACGTCATATGGACTCTGTTACAGGGAGCTACGCTCGCCAGCGAGGACATAACCACCCTCCTCGTGCTACATACTGGACCCAGCTCTTTTATTTAATGTTTACTTTAATATTAGCTCTTGGCTATAGCGCTAAGGGAGAGAGAGAATGAAATAAATCTAAACCAATGCCACCATATGTGAGCTAGTTAAAATGTGTGCCAGGCATAGTCCTGCCACGCCCGAGCTTGTGTTTCGTGAACAAATCAATGAACTTACTTCCCCATTTGCAAATTAAGTGACCTATCCCGTCCTTCCTGATCTTCTGGAAAAGTAAGACTTACTGAGATGCCAGTTTAAGAAGTTAAGTGAGCTCAAAAGAAAGGAGTCCTGATAATCAACTGTACAGCCCTTTTGAACTGGTTGTTAAAAGCGAATGTTCCTGTTAGCCAAGGAAATTTGGGCCCAGGAGAAAAGCCACCCTTTTCTAAGAGGACAGAGATGTTTGAAGTGTCAAAGTCAAAAGCCTCTGTTTGTTTGAAAATACTGGAAAAAGCCAGGCAAGAGGGGGTGGTTTCAGAGACACAATATTGTTCACTCAGCTGCCAAGTGACATTTTGATTAAATGTGTAGAGGGGAAAAAGAAAGCATTTTGCAAAAGCTCAAAATAGAGCTCAACCTTTGGCAACACAAGAGCAACTTCCTGGAGTTCAAGGGCAGGATGTAGCAGGGGGGAAAATCCAAGCCTACATTTGGCGAGGAAATGTTTGCAGCAGCCCGGACATTCTCTGCATGCTCCTTCCACTGCTCCCAGATGGGCGGCAGCAAGAGGTTTGACAGGGAAACTCAGGGGTGGCTCTTAGTCTCCCGAGCAGGAAACTCACCTCTTCGTTCTCAATTTTCAAGGTGGACAAGCGAGACTGCAGTTGCTGGCATCTCTGTACCAGCTCACTCTGGACAGGCTGCTGGGCACAGAGCTGGGAAGCCTGCCAAAAGCAAGAAATACCAGGTCAGGAAGAGGACACCATTCTGTTGGTGGTTCCAGAGTCCCATTACTGCTCATAAAATGACACGTATTCAAGCTGTAAGGCTCACAGTTTCTATGTTAAAACAAAATCTAAAGCCAAAGTGTGTGGACCTCTTTCAGGACCAAGTAGCACAAGAAAAGACTGACGAGTGAGACCGGTTTGGAAAGACCAGGTCTCTCTTTTTGAACCTATGTCCAGCTGGTGCTTGGCAGAGGCAGGTCTACACACGGTCTGCGGCTCCATGAAAGCCGGAGTTAGGCCAGAGAAGAGTGCCTTGGGAAGCCCCCGCTCCACACACACAATGCTTTGGCACAGAGAGGATTTCCTGCTAGAGGTCTAAGTGGCTACCTCTCTGGCCCCTCCTCCATCCCCCTTACTACACCAGAGCGAAAGCAGGAGAAGTGGGTCAGGAGGCTAACTTGCCGCTGTTGGCAGCCAGCATGTGTTTATAAATCTGGGCCATGAATGAGAGCTCTGACTCAATTAGAGAAAGTGTGAAGCGAGGAACAAATCCACAGGCTATGTTAGATAGAGGGCCCCAGAGGGCATGGAATCTGGTGGAACTTGGCATTTTCAAACAGCCATCCTGTTAGCCCAGGTCTTCACCAGATCTGTGTGGGAGAGAAGACCACTCTTCCCCCAAGGGTCACTGTCAGGAAGCTTTCCCCTGTCTGAAGGGATGGATGGTCGAACTGTGCTCTTCTGCTGGTGGCACGACTGTGGTATGGGCATGAGGTCACCCACAGTCCCCAGGATGACAGATGAGGAACAGAAGGCTGGCAGGTTGGGCGGAAGGACCCACACGGAAGCAGCTCCTGTCACCTTGTCGCCATGTGTCCCTTAGCCTCTCATCTGCAGAGAGACATCTGGATCGAACTGGCCTCTTTCTTCCCCAGCAATGAGTGGGCACATCCACATGCCTACAAACCATTCTCATGCTTGAAAAGACAAACCCTCTCTTCAAATGGAGGGGGCTGAGACTTGACCTTTTCCTCCACTGGCTTTTAAGCTCCCAACTAACTTGACCTCCTCCCCCGGCTGAGAGGCTGGCCTGAGCCAGCTCAGATCTGAAGAGAGCTGACTTCACTCTGGCTCTGGGATAAGCAGACACAATGGAGAAAGCTCAGTGGCCAGGATGGGTAAGTGCCAAGAGTGAAACTCTCTGGCTGTCTGATGTCACTGGTCAAGCATCCAGAGCCCCACCAGCCTCTGGGGGCACCAAGAGTAGAGCCAAGCACCTCCTCCCGGTACTTCTCAGAGCGCCTGGCATCAACTCAGTGCTGAGTGCTTCGGGACACCAGTCAGGGCAGGGCCTTGGCCAAATTCAGGGCTTTTGGTCAAAGTGCCACCTGAACTTCGGCTCTAGTTCAAAGACTTCCAGGCAACTCCCTCATGTTGTTTCTACAATCTACAGACAACTCATATTGATGCAGCTAGACTGGCTGCAGGGACCAAGAGAGACGTGCCCTCTCCTCTCCTTTTACTTTCCATTCATATAAAAGCTAGACTGGAATGTGGAACCTTTGCAAGATCTAGGACTGGCCCTGGCCCCTGCCTGGCTCAGCCACTCAGCCTGGCTCATATCACATAAAGGGACGGCCTGTGTAGAAGAGTACGCTATTGACGTTTAAAGTAGCCCAGACCTAGTGGGGAGGAACATGCCACCTCCACGCCTGCTCCTTTAAGCAGCAGCAGGGCTGCTGACGCACGGTTTGGCACGGGCCCTCTACCGGGGTGCAAGGTAATGCGTTCCAGCTGTGCTCTGGAATATGGAAGTGAGGCTCTGACAGGGCGAGGAGGGAGGCTGAGCACCCAGCATTGGATTCCCCCTTTATGGAGACAAGCTGTTTGGCTCGGAAGGCAACTCAGTCAACACCAGAAAACGTATCACTCCACTCAGCTGGTCCTCAAGTTCTACTGATTCTTGGGAAGAAATCCCAGTGGCAGCTGGAGGAGGGCCTTGGAAAGCAAGTTTGACCAGAAGCCAAGGCAGGTGAGGACTGGGGCTTCCTAGGGTTTGGTGACATCCCTTCCCCCACTCTAACTGCACATGCTGCCATCTCACTTCCTCATCTGTTCAGACGCTGACATTTCCTAAATCATAGCAGTGGAAACAAACTATAAACACTTTGGTTTTCCCCAAAAAGGAGAGGAAAGAAATCATCTCCACATTTTTGCATTTAAGACAGAAATGTCGCACTGTCCACAGTGGCCTACTGATGACAGCAAATCCTCTGGTTACACTGCAACCGCTGTCGTTCTGGGGCAGGGCTCTTAAAGAGGGTGTGGACGTTAATTCTGATAGTAGCACCGATCCTTGTGGAGAGGACAGTGTTGGTTTTCGGTCACCCAGCATCCAGCCCTCCTGCTGCTTACTTTGGCCTGCCTGAGTAACCAGGCAGGGGAACCTCCTAGCCACAGTTCAGGCCATGTGACTTGGATGGGGCTTTCCTCAAGTCTGGGATGGAGCGTGTGACCTATGCGTGAGCCGCCAGCTGCCTGCAGATACCGAGCCACATTGACTGACTCAGCGATGAGCAGGTCACCCAATCAGAACCAAGGAGATACAGTGCGACTTTTGTGGGAGCTTTAAAGAGGGAAGCAGATACCCTTCCTGCTAGATTTCAACCTAGAAGGAGACAAGGCTGGAAAATAGTCATCTTGCCCCCAAGGGATAAGAGCCTATCTGAGAATAGTGCCAACGCACGGCAGCAAGAGAAAAACTGAGTCTCGATCAAATTCCCACTCCTCAATCCAACCACACCTGGAGGTTCCATCCTGAGCTTTTCTATTACATAAGCCTATACATCCTCCCGATTTAAGCAGTAGGTTAAATGGCGGCTCCTGCCCACAGGGATAAGGTTCTCTCTGATGTATGCACAACCACCAGAAACGGAACCGGAGAGTCACAGGAACGGAAAGCAAGGAGCATCTCTTTCCTTTCACTTTAGTTTATTCAGGCCCTTCTTGTTTTAGTCACTGAAGGTGCGAAGTCCAAAACAGGGGCCCCCGTTCATGCTCTCTTGCCTGGGCAACCAGCACAGGCTTCTGCATGACAGTGTAGCTCCGGTCCTCTCTGCAGGTGCTCATTCATTTTGGTTCACGACCCAAGCAAAACTACACCTTCTATTGCCCAGGAGAGTGAGAGCCTTCTACACCCAGGAGACCGAGATCCTTCAGAACTCTGCCAAACCACAAAAGATCACCTCATTACCCTGCTTAGCCCTTCCTCCCCAGCGACAGCCTTTCGTGTCTGCTTCCATCTCAGCTCTCACTTCTTCCAGTCTCACCACTTGGACCCCTCCTTCCCTTTCACCATACCTAACTGTTAGTAGTTTTTAGAACACACCTGCTGTTTTTCACCTCCTTTGATCCTGGTGGTCCCTTTGGGTGCCCCTCCCTGTGTACATTTCTAACTCTCTCTCAACTCACCCGACTGCAAGCGCCCCAAGGGCTCTAATCCCAATGTCTGCGGCCAAGCCTAGTGGGCAGCAGACACTCAGTAGCTGTTTACTGAACGAGTGGAATGTGCCTCACCCACCTGACAAGAAGCCCCAGGCCTCGTTCTCCCCAGAGTAACGTGGCCTCAGTGTAGTGAAGCTCCTTGGGGAGTGTGTGGGGGGAAGAGGGCCTCACCATGTCCCCCATGTGGGGCTGGAACTCAAACTTCATAGGTGGGCAGAAGACATTGTTGTACATCTCCATGAGGCGCTGCTTGTCACTGGTGGCGTCCAGGTTTTCTACCGCATTCTCGATGGCGTCCAGACCCTCGTGCTTTGACTGCTCCAGATTCAACTCAGCAGACAGGAAGGTGCGTAGTGCCCGGTTCAGGCTGGCGTGGTAGCCTAAGTCACAGCACTGCTGTGGGAAGCAGACAGCACATGAGCAAACCCTGGACAGCCCCGAGGCGTGGCAGAAAGGGAGGGTGACCCCCAGGGCAGGCCTGACCATGTCAGTGCATCGGTGCAGTGGGAAGAAGGCTGATATTCTGACTTCCAAGAGCTGGGTGAGATTTCTCAGTTCTCGACTCCCAGTTCAAAGGTTACATACAACTTAGTGGGCTGTGAGGACTCATTAGAACAAAATACAATGATTTAATCACGCAATATTAGGTAAACATGAAAAGAGTGGAGAGTTAAAGGGAAACCTCTTATATTTTTGGGTTTCTCTGGGGATACCATTATAACAAAATTCAACCAAAATACTGCCCTTCCTTAGGGGTTACTGTGGTTAAGTCACTGCCTACCAACCAAGCCAGGCCATTTCTACACTCAGGGTTTGGAAACCGGAAGCACTACAAGAGCAGTTAACACAACAAACTCAGAACTCTAGGTGGGAGAAGAGACTGGAGGGCTGACTGTCTCAGGCATCACCCCCACCAACTCCTACTATTCTAGAACAGGCCTGAGCTGCAGACTAGGATTTCTGCACTAAAGCTCCTGGCCTACAGAAATATTTATCAGACCCAAAATTTCTCAACATAAATCTTAATGGGAAAATTCATGTAAAGGATTCTGATTTTTCTAAAGTAAAATGAAGAAAGAAAAAAGGTATGGAAGAGGCAATAGTGTAAAAAAAGCACTGGATGGGAAGCCAGCAGCCTTAGAAAAGCCACTTCCCATCCATGAACCTGTTTCCTCGACTGTAAAATGAACAGATTTGGTCAGGGCAGTAGTTTTCAAGCTGTGAAGCAGAGGTTATGGTTCTGTACCAGAACCTTCCTAGGCTGCCCTTGAGAAGGGGGTGAAAATGCAGCCCAACTAGGGAGGCTCGGAGCCTCCCATCCCAGCTTCAACCAAACCAGCTCTGCTCTTTTTAAATATTTAATATATTGGGGTTTTATGTACGGTCTGGTTTAAAGAAAGAATTCTTCTGTTAGAGAAAGTCTGACAATGCTTGGATGAGATATAATCCCTACGGCCCTCTTCACTTCAGCAGTGACATTCTGTAACTGTACGACTATCTTCCCCATCCCTCCCAAAGGACCCAGAGATCCCCATTCCCTTGGCCATCCATCATCCCCGCTATCATTTCAGCAGCTTTGAGATCCAGAACCTGAGGAGACACACCAGAGAAGAACCCATGGATAGAATAAGAACATCTGCTGATTGCCATTTCATTCCATAAGCAGGCATCAAATTCACTCTTCCCCAGGCCTTTCCCCTTCATCACGATCACACTGGGAACAGCCACTGTTGGAGAAGAAAAGGCATGTGATGTGCGCCCTCCTCCCAGCATCTGACAAGGCGCTCAGTAACAGAGTGCCTTGCGGGCTGGGCTCTGGGTTCAGTGCCAACAGTCTCTGGCAGGTGCCTGGCTGCAGCGGAAGAACAGCAGTTACAGCTTAACTAGAGGCGGAGGATGGAAAGACATAAATTCAGTTGGGAGGAAGAGCAAATGGGAGCTAGACAAAAGAGGCTGATTGGGGAGCTGCACGTGCAGGGGCCCTTCCTCCTCTGGGAGACGCTGCTGGTCTAACTAGGCTGCCCTTGAACCCACGCCTTCCCGACTCGCTCTGTTTTGACTCTGATGATGAACTCTACGCCTGTAAGTGTAATGAACAGAAGTGACACTACCCACAGGGCTGAGTGTGTGTGTGTGTGTGTGGTTTTTAGTACAAAAGAGAATTTAGGGGGAGGGAGGGTGCCCCCCATCAACGTTTACATACTTTTGGTGACTCCCCTTTTCTCTCCTCCAACCTAATTCACACCCTTATCACCTTGCATCAGTGCTGCGTTTGTCACTGCCCTAAAATACAGCTGTTATTATGCCACTCCCTTGCCGAGGAACCTGTAACAGCTCTCTTTTTTTCCCTAAATTAAAGTCCACTTTCCTCAGTTTGGAAAATTTTTAAATGCTTGTATATTTACTGAGTGTGCTTACTCTATGCCAGACAGTGTGCTAAGTGCTTTATGTACATTCTCGATTTTAATCCTCATAATAACCCCAATGAGATGGGTATTAATATTATGGTAATTTTCCAGACGAGAAAGCGGAGGCTCAGTGAAGCAAAATAAATTGAGTAAGGAAGGTTAACAGCCAGAACAAATTGTAGTCTCTTCAGTCTGACCACCTAATATCATCTCCCTTTAGTTTATTTTTCAGACCCTTCTGCTCTAATCCAATGACATACTCTTTGGTAAGGGTAGAGTATTGGAAAACCATAGGCCTCAAATCAGCTGTGTGAGTATGGGCAAGCTACTTAACCTCTCTGAGCCTCAAACAGGTTTGTACGTTGCTGTGAAGCCAATGACAGGCAAGTATGAGTCTGGCACCGTGCAGACACGTAAACACCAATCATCAATATCCCTAAAGCCACTACCTCTGCTCTTCAGCTCTCAGCATTTTCTCTTCCTGAAATGTTTCCCACTCCTCTCACCTGTTGGTATTGGACCCAATCTTCAAGATCGAAATCAAATTCCCAGCCTCTGAGAAGGAGACCAGCCCTGCAACCCTGGCACATATTAACCTTGGCCTCTACTCAGAACCACACTCATCGGCAGCCCTCACATGACACAGAATACACTCCCTCATGCTGTGACTTGCCATTTTGTATCACCCCCCCCCCCCCCCATGCCACCAGAAGTCAAGCTTCAAAGAGGGCTTGGCAGGTGTCTTACTCTATTTTTGAATCTCTCACCATTAGGCCTTGCTCATGGTAGGCATTTAATAAACATCAGTAGATTGAATGAAGCCAGGAGTGCAGATTCCAGGCTCTGAGGAAATAACCTTCTTAGGCTGAATGCTGATCTAAGTCAAGTGAGCGGATGTAGTACTGAAGCCTTTGTATTGCTCACTCTGTACGGCTACGGAAGGCAGGGAGCTTTCTTGGGCCGGTCCACTGCCTCTATTAAATAACTGTTCTAGCGCTTCTCTGTGCCAGTGAGTGGTGTCTGACTCACAACGTGCCTTCTGGCTTCTCTATGCCTCCAACCAACCAAGGAGATTCAGAATAGGTTTTTCAGAGCCTTAGCTATCCACACATCTGCAAGCGAATAGCTGGAAACTGAGGCTTTAGCAAAGAATCAATTTCTGGCAAGGTTAGGTAAATGAGATTTGAATATTTCATCCCTACTCCCAGCAGAATCCCAGTGAATCGAGGCAGCACCTCATTTTGCTCACGATGGGGACAAAGTATGCTTTCCACGGCGTCTGATGAGTTCTCTGGCCACACCGGGCTCCCTTGGCCATTCCTGGGTTATATAAATGTTTGATGAAAACTCCCAGGGGAAATAAAATTTTTATAAGAATTTAATGATAGCCCATCCAGATGTGTGATGACGAACTGACAGCTCATTAACCCTTTACCAGCTGATTCACCCCGAGACTCTAGAGAAGGCCTAGAAAAGAAACATGGTGTTTCATAACACCCACTTCAAGTTCACACAGATGAGAAAAGTGACTGCCCTTTTATAAAATTTCCTATTGAGAAAGTTAAGTCCTCTCGTGTGTGACTTGGGCACACATGGTGTCAGAGTCTCCACCATGGACGGAGCCTACACAACGCCCCAGCTGTGCATGAGCACAGTGCCCTGCCCTTCACTCATCCTCTGCTCCTGGGCTGAGAGCCACAGGAGAACGGGGGAGGGGCAGCACATGCCAACGAGCCTCCAGTTCTTAGAAGCCAGCGAGTCAGCTCAGAATGTCTTTCTGGCCTGAACTCAGGTTTTCCTGGTGTGTGTCAGAGGCCTCACGTGGATGCCTACAGTCCGAGTTTAAATCTTACACTATATTATTAAAAGAAGGCAAAGGCTAGTCCTCGTACACGGCATCAACAAAAATCACTTCTCTTCTCGTCCTCAGTGCCTTCAGCACACACTGAGCTTCAACCTGCTAAGCAGGGGGCATCACACAGATGGCATAGACTGGCACAAGATTCATCCCATGTCTTAAAGCAACTTCTGGATCCGGTCAAGATCAGAGTGCCAAGGTACCCAGGCTTACCACTCACTCCTACGCTGCTGGTTTATTGCCAAAGCATCCTTTGGGCCATTTTTATTGCATAGAGCAGCAAGAAAAAGGAAAAAAACTACTGATACACGCAGTAACGTAGATGGAGCTCAAAAACATCATGCTGGGCAAAAGAAGCCAGATACAGAAAACACATGTGAACGTCTACAGCAGGCAAAACTAATTTCTGGTGAACGAACTCAGAACCGCGATTGCCTTGCAGAGGGGAACTGGCTGGGAAGAGAAAAGGCGAACTTTTTGAGGTGATGGAAATATCTTGCTAGAGATAGAGGTTATAAGGCTGTATGAATTTATCACAACTCTTGAAACTGTCACACTTCAGTTGTTATACGTAAATTCGATCTCATAACAGTATCAACAGGCACAAAAAGGAAAAAAATCTTGGATTAGGAAATCTTCTTCCTCCTCCTTCCATTGTTTTCTTCCTTCAATGAACACACGATGTACTCGGCTCTTTAGTGAGCACTGTGTGTATGCATTATGCATGTGTGCATGAAGGTAAGGAGAAGCCTTGGTTCCTGACCTCATCGAGCTTACAGAAGAGACTCAGAGACCTTCCTCTGTTAGTAGGGCGGTGACTCTCAAACTTTTCTTGACCTCCAACTCACAGTAAGAAATACATCTTACATTGTCTCACACACGCACGCATGCACATATGTGTACAGAAGCCCATGGGTGCTAATATAAGTTTCACCAAATAAAACTTAACCTTACTAGTGTGATGTACCCTGGTATTTTCTTTCCTATTCTATTCTAGTCTGGTCGATTCTATTCTAGTTTATTTATTAAAAAAACCAAGTCAACCCCATTGAAGTGGGTTCATGACTCCCTAATGGATCAGGACACGGTCCCAGGCCCCCTGGGCTTTCCTCTATCGCTGCAGCTAGCCAGTGACACAGAGATGATCTGTTTGAATGTCTAGGAATACCTCTAGGGCAGAAACTGTTTTATTCCTTTTGTACCAGTGATGCTGAGCACATACTGAATGTCCCAAATAACTATTTACTGAACAGTTATGAAGCAGAATAATGTTATCAGCCTTTTTTAAAGGGGTAATTAATCTGACTTCATCTCAGAAAAACAAACAACAAATAAAATAAAACAAGAGCAATTTTACTACCCGTGTGGCCTCGACCTGCTCACAGTAACCTAGACCCAGGCTTTGGCTGAGGCTGGCAGGCTTCTTTTTCATGACACTTCACCTGGCATCCTGTGAAGACAGGCTCTGGACATACTTTTTTTTTTTTTTTTGAGAATAAGGTGCAACATAGCTTGCTTCTTAGACTGATTTAATTAAAACACCTACTCACATCTCATCTATGGATTGCAAAGGTTGTGACTAACACAATTGCCCTGGGGACGACAGAAAGAGAAAAGGACAAACCAGTAGCAGATTGTGGTGGACTACAGTCTGATTTTTGTTTTTTTTAACCAAATGTGAGATAAATAGCAGACACTGAGCATAAGAAAGAAGTGATTCTCTTCCTCATGCTGACAACAGGCCTTTCTCCCAGTGAGGAGCCCTTCCCCTGAGGAGGAGAAAGGATCCTGTTTAGGGCTCTGACCTTCATTGAAGGACAGTGTTCAGATTGGCATCAACAAGCAGGGAGAACAAAGAGGCACCTGAACAGGGCTCAGGGCTCCACTTACCCAGTGAGACAATGACAGCCAGGGCATTAAGAGGCTGAAACCTACTGAACCAAAAATCCCTGGCGGAAGGGAGACAGGGCTCTGTATTTTAGAAAAGTTCCCCAAGCAACTCTGATGTGAGGCCACATTTAAGTACCAATGATCTAGTCCAATTCTTCAGTTTGCCAGAGGGGGGAGGGCAAAGGGAGAGACAAAATAAGAGTTCCAAAACAGCTCACTGACAAGCCCCAGATTACGCAGCTAGTTATGTAACAGTGGACCTTAGACCAGAACCCCGCGTGATTCTGTGAAGGATGGCAAGTTTGTTTGTGGAGAAACCAAGGCAAGCAGGCAAGTATGTGAGGTCTGGCCAGAGGCTTGCAAAACCCAGCTGCTGCCTGCTGGCAGCCAGAGGCAAACGTCAGGCCTCAGACAGGAGACTAGCCAGGCTCTGCCTGAAACCCTGGAAACTGGGATGCTGGTGCTAAGTCAGGTGGCTCCAGGCCCCTCGCTCTGATGACAGGAGGGAGAGGTGAGAAAAGGTGCACCCATGCAGCTTCACTCAGGACTGGCTCAGGAGCTGTGCCAGATGGAGTCTGCAGGTGGGAGGGATTGCAGGACTAACTACGTATAAAGGTTGAGGGGAAGCAGCAGGAGAAACAAGGCCAAAGCTGACCCATAAGGCCAAAGTGAAAAAAACTTATCCCTTGTTCCTGCCCCATGCAAAACACATGTGCCTACTGTCCTGTTTCTCTCATCATCTTCGTGCCATGTAAAAAGTACAGGCCACGTGTCGGCGGCATCTGGATACCTTCCTGACCAGCACCCTAATTTGCAGTGTAACTTTGGGCAGGTAACCCTCTTGACCCCTGGATTCCTCATCTACAAATTGAAAATCGTCATACTGATCCCAAAGGGTGATATGACAATGAGACAATACTGGGACACATGAAGTGTTATAGAAACGAAAGGTAAGCCATTCTAATTCGTGAGCTCTGCCATTCACCTCCACGTGCATGTAGCTGATCTAAGGGAGTATTTCCTGGGAGACAGAAGTGCACAGTGGCTACGAGCATGGGTTGGTAATCACACAGTGGCACAAGCATGGGTTGGCTACAAGCATGGGAGGTACAAATTGTGCCTCTGTCACTTATTCGCTGACTCTGGGTAAGTCATCTGAACTCTCTGAATTTTAATGGTTCCCTTTCAGGATTCTAGTGAGGACTGAAGGAGATAAAGTGTAAAGTGCTTCTCCTGGCACCTGGTACATGGCAAGCCCCTGAGGAGTCATGGCTACTTCCTTCATAACTGTTCTCACAGTGCTCTGAGATGCCTGAGCAACAGAACTGGGGACGCCGGGCCAGACCTCTGCAACCAGGCAGGAGGCACCCAGAACCCCCGCTTCAAGCACTTACATCAATAAGGTCAGACAGGTCGTGGATGTAGTACTTGAAGACAGACGCATTGGTTGCCTCCAAAGCCAGTAAGTACTCATTCCGGGCTTTAATGGCCTTCAGCTTATTCTCTGTGTACTTGGCTTGGCGCTGGAAAGGGAACAAAAGTTCAATTTTACTTTTTTTAAAAGGGGAGATTGTGCTCTAAAACATGAAAGTACAGTACATTCGAGAACCATAATTGTGCTGCTACTCCCTATGCGTGTCTGCCTTAAATTGGGTTCTAATTCTGGTTAATGAGACTCAAGGGCATAATGTAGATCAATCCAGGACAGGTTAATGAGGCTCCCTACTTTAGATACGTGGCCCATTTTGGTTCTATCTGCAAATACCATTCTTCATCCTTGCACGGCCACCCTGATGGGAGTGTCACTACCTCTGCCCCTGAGTACCTGACACATGAAGCCAAACCCTGGGTCGATAGTCCCCTCCCAGGCTTAGGAAAGATCACTGCTGTTCCTTATTTATCTGCTACAGGTGAAAAGCTGGGAGCCCACAGGCCCAACTTCTTCCAATACCTCGGATTCCTTCCAGGACAGATAGCAAGGACTCACTTTTTGCCATTAGGGACTAGAGGAAGCCAGAGCTTCCTGCTCTTCACAGCACCTACTGGGAAATTCCTATCAGTCCCGACTTCCAGAATGTTCCTCTCCAGCCGTTACCAATGCCGAGGCACGTACCTTCTCCTTCATCTTCTCAATCTTCTTCACTGAGCTCCTCCGGACGTGCTTCTCCTCAATGCGGACGTTGGACGAGGAGTCTGGGGAGCGAGGGGTCTGCCGGTCCTCCTGCTTCACCGATTTGCCGATTTGCTTCTCCTCCTGCTTCTCCGCCTCCTTCAGCTTGCTCTGAGCGCTGATGCTGTCCGCGTTGTACATGTGGTATGTCTTCATGACCTGCAAGACAGCCCCCACCCCAGCCCAGAGGTCAAGCCGATGGCTCATTTCGCTGCTTTGCAGACTAACACTCAGCTGGGCCTCCTTCCCATGAAGCAATAGCCTCATACCCTGAAGGGGAAAATGTGGAAGTGTTTGGAGGGTCTCTAGCATCATATACCCTATTACATATTAAAGACCACTCCAAAGCACAGGAAAGCAGGATTTGAACGGAGCCAACATGTCTTATTATTAAAATGACTTCATGTCTTCTATCATGTATGATTTACTTTTATTTATTAACATTTGTAATCATTACTCTTTTATATTGGCCAAGTAATTTCTATCGCTTAGTCATCTTCCAATACCAAGCAGACAGCGAGCACCACCACCACTCAGACCCCAGGGAAACGCCTGGTTAGGAACCCTGAAGAGGGCAGCACAGCCTGCAGGGTAACGTACACTCTGTGGACCTTTCCGATATAGAACGGGGAAGAGGAAAAGCCTCCAAAAGCTCTTTCTAGTGGCCTACCGTCCTGGGGCTGTGCCTGGTCTGCTTACTCCAGATCAACGCTGCTCTCTCACAGCAACTAGAAAAGCAGCAGCAGGAATAATGGCAGCTCTCATTTCCCGAGCACTTACTATATTCCCAGCTTTGTACCAAGTGCTACGTACACATTTTCTCATTTCATCCTTGCAGCAACCCTGTGGTCTAGAAGACAACCCTGTGA
This sequence comes from Rhinolophus sinicus, assembly GCF_057876585.1. Classification (NCBI taxonomy): domain Eukaryota; kingdom Metazoa; phylum Chordata; class Mammalia; order Chiroptera; family Rhinolophidae; genus Rhinolophus; species Rhinolophus sinicus. The sequence goes on from NC_142511.1 coordinate 22,302,323, forward strand.
AGACTACAAACCTGCACACTAATTCGAGGAAGAACCTGAGAAGGAATAAAACCCCCAGGAAGTGAAGCTGGCGTTGCTGCAGGAAGGAAGTAGTATAAAAAGAGAGGGATGCAAGTTTCCAATTTTTTATCAAAGTAACTCTGTGGGAGTCCAATCCCTTTTCTTAAGAGGCAGGGAAGCCTGGAACTTGGGTTTGTTTCCAACCCTCCCAAACATACTACTTCCAGGCACAAGGTGCCTGCTCTTCCCCGCTAGAGTTTTCCGTTTCCACACAGGGAGCCTCTAACTTCTATGTGCGAGTTAAAAATGCTTGACAACAAACCAAGCAAGCTGAAGTTCAAGAGTGCTGACACTCTGATGCCATGAGATTTCTCTGAGATGGAGAATTAGAGAGTGTAGGAGCTGGGGTGTGTGTGTGGGGGGCGGAGGTGGAGGCTGAACAACAGAAGAGAGCAAGGGTATTAACATAAATAATAATCCCTACCACTCAGCACATGCTGTGTGTCGGGGGCTTTACGTACATAACCTCGTTTAATCCTCACAATAACTCAACGAAAGATGTGTTACCATTTCCACTTTTACAGATGAGGAAACTGAGACTCAAAGAGATTAACTCACACCCAAGGTCACACAGCTGGCAAATGGCACAATCGGGATTCAAACCCAAGTCTGTCTGACCACAAACCCCACATTCTTAGCCACTAAGCACTGGTGTTTCTCCTCTACGTGGGACCAGAACTGGATTTGTTGTGAAGAAAGGTTAAGTTTAGACAAGAGAAGCTTGAAAAGAGAAACTGGTTTCATTTATGAACTAAAGTTAGATCAGTGCTGTCAACTGGGGGTTAATTTGGCCCCCAGGGGACATTTGGTAATGTCTGGAGACATTTTTAATTGTCACACTTGGAGCTTGCTACTGGCATGTTGTAGACAGAGGCGAGGGATGCTGCTAAACACCTTACGCCAGGGTAGTTCCCACAGCAAAGCATTATCTGGCCCACAATGTCCATGGTGCCAGGGTGGACAAGTCCAGAGTTAGAGGGCCTCTGTGAGTATAATTCCTTCAGATCAGCTGGAGGTGGAGGAAGGAGTAAACAATACTGGGACACTGACAAAATCCAAGTACACTGGAGTTTAAATAATGTCTCATTTTGGATACAGGATGTGTAAAATCAGCTTCACCTTATTCTGAGCCTGACACCATTTCCCACAAGTAGGAGAGCTACTCTGTATATTCTCTATCCAGGAGAATTGATATTTATCATAGACAGCACTGAAACCTTTCTAGGTAATTCCAATGGTCTCCAGGTTTCCAGGTTGCCTAGGGTGCCAGAAAGAGGCACCGGGCTGCCTGGCTGAAGGAGGGCAGGCAGGGGGCTCCTTTTCCTCTCCTTTCACCTGAACGTGACCACGAGACTCAAAAGCTCGCGTGAACAGTCATAAAAGTGAATGATTTTTTAAGAAAGTGATTTTCTATTTCATGAAGATGCATACTCAATAGATAGGAAACACTATGATAAGCACAAGAGACAAAAAAGAGCTAGAAAAAAATAGTGCCAACCAGAAAACACATGACATAATACGAATCAACAACTTATGTTGCTCCTGTCCCCTAAAGAACTTAAAGAACTCTCTTCAAAAGAGTAAAACACTACCTTATCTAAGAAACTATAAATTCCTAAGGTAAGCACCACTTCTTTTGTGTTTTCTTCTCTTCTCCACAGTTGGGAAACATGTCATGTAGACAGTGGTAGTTTTATAATCAATGTTGTTGCCCAAATGACTTAATGACACTGAATCTCTCTGTGGAAACACAGAAGTGAAACCTATGTCCTCCAACTCAAGGGAAAACTGAGGTAACCAAAGGCTGAAGCTTGCATAAGTGATGTCAAAACAATTGGAGAAATAGGACTTGGAGAAATATACATAGTGAGGCAAATACAAACTAGGGGAAAAACTCAGAAATCTAAATTTAGAAGAGAATTACGAAGACAATTAACTTTACTTGGAAAAACTAACTATTGAATTCATGTCTTTAGCTCTGCTCCTTCCCTAAGCCACACTAAAACAATGAAAAAGAGTTTTCATTATTATTATTTTTAGGTATAAATTGAGGAAAACAGAAAGAATAAAAGTGGAAGATGAAAAGCCAGAGGCAAGTAGTAACCGACTTACTGAACGCTAAATCAGAAGTAGGGAGAGCCAGGAAGCAACAAGACTTATGTCACAGAACCCCTAAGAGGAATTGGTGGCAGTGGGATGAAGGTGGGGCTGAAAACCAGAGAAATCACTGAAAACCTGAGACTGAAATCATTGAAAACCTGAGAAAACATCAGACTCCCAGATCCCATCCCTCCCGCTCCGCAGTGGAAGATCAGCGGTTTATACTCTGAGGGAGGGTCTGTGGACTGGGGACACCGGCTGAGCTGAGGATGGTGATACTGAACTTAAACCCGGAGGAGCAACTGAAAATAATATAATGCATGTTGAGATGGCCCAGGCCTCTTCACAACTCGGCCCCCAGACACAGGAGGGAGATCAGAAGTGCCTTGTCTGAGGAATCTGACTATGCAAGATACAAGACCTAGAAAAACCGTTATCAAGGCTTCCCAAGAACATAGTCCAGTCAGATCACCCTACAGTAAAGGCCACGGTTGACACAGAACTTCCAGTCAGCTTTTCAGTGCCTCACTTTAAAATATAAGCAGGCCCTAAGATTATCAGGCTTTTAAGGAAAATATCTAACATGAAAGACCAAGGACCAAACAAGCAATTTAGAGGAAACAAAGTATACAGAAAGAAAATTTCAAAAACAATCCATCAATAATATCTCTAGAGAGATCAACGAGAAATGAGAAGGCATGCATCATGAGACAAGAACAGGATACAACAGAAAAAGGAACACTTAGAGAACAGTAAACAAGCTCTTGGCAATTAAGATTCAACGCAAGAATCTCTCCAGGGAGCCTGGCATCATGGCCGTCCTCTGTGCAGACATGTATTTTACTTGCTGCTTTATTTTTCTGTATCTGCTATTAAAAACTAAATGCCTTGCGTTCAGGGACATCTCTTACTTGTCTTTGTATCCCTAGGACCTAGTGCTGGAGACACAGGTAAGCAGAGCTGGGGGACTATTAACTGACACTGTTGCAAGACAGCAGGTGCTAAATACCAGTCTGAAGTGGCTCTGCCAGCAGACAGCTGCTACACCAAATCCAGGGGACTATACTCAGGGGGAGTACAGAAGCATGAAACCTCAGGGGCACCAACGGCCCCCGTGCTCCGACACCGCTTCTTTCTCTCTCAATTCTAGGGCTTCCTTGACTCTTCTTACTTAGCCAATCCATGGGGCTTCAATGCCACCACATACAATCCTTCCTGGTGTGTGTGTGTGTGTGTGTGTGTGTGTGTGTGTGTGTGTGTGTGTGTGTGTATAGGGGGCTTGCCTGGATTTTCCAGATACAGCCTCTGAGTACAACTGAGGCAGCGAATTCCACAGTTCCTTGGGAAGTAGTGTGATACAACTTCAAAGACATTCCTGGATCATCAGTTGTAAAATAAAAACCACTTAAGCCATGGCCTACTGCTCGTTATGGGGCAAAAAAACACATGGAGGAGAATGCACGCTGGGATTGTTCTCTGAGTAGCAGCTGTGGGAAGCGGCCCCTGGCACAGAAGCCAAGTCAGGGAAATCCAAGTCCCTTCAGACAGCAAAGAGGAAGGCACAGAGGGGCAGCTGGCCACTTGTGGTGGGAGTCTGGGCCTCTTACCCAAAGGCATCTGCACTTGGGAACACCTGGGCACTGCCCATTGGATCATCAAGGTTCAAAAGCACTTACATGATCAACCCTTGGGTAATCCATCTCCCAAAAAGTATTCATGGCCATTAGGGGCACATGCAAGGTAAGAGGAGCACGAATATGGTGGCTCCTTATAACCTTGATTTCCCTTATCCCAGGCCCCAAAATCACTTTTGTTGCCTATAGCATCACTGAAATGAGACACCTGTACGCCTTCCTGAAGAGCAAGTGAGGGGAAAGGTCCTTATAAGAAGCCCTCCCTTGGTACAGGGAGGGAGAGGGGGAGAGATTATGGAGCAAGTAAGTAGTTTCCCAAAGCCAGCATACAATGCTCCGAAGTTCCCACTTGGTGAAACCACTGTCCCATGTAGGGTGACCAATGGGTCTGGTTTACCCAGGGTTTTCCTGGGTCAACACTGACATTCTCACGTCCCAGGTAGCCCTTCAGTCCTAGGCAAACCACGGTAGTTGGTCACCCTAATGCCGTGGTGCTTTATTCAGAGCAGTCCTATGCTTTTCTCACCCTCCAGAAGAAACAACCCACAATTCTGTTCTCTGAACTTGCTAATGGCTTATAGAATCTGCAAACTCATTTGCCCTTAATTGTAGTCTGATATTTCAGGAAGTATGATTCCTCCAGTGCCCGTACCCCCCAGGATATGGAGATACCAGTACACGGAGAGTGTGGAGACCTGGGTCACGGAGGTTAGACACAACCTCCAAGATCACACAGCTAGTGGTGGACCCAGTAGAGTCTGGGGTGCCGAATCCAGGAGACCTAGTTACTACATCAGAGTTTTGCAATCTTGGTACAATTGACATTTTAGGCCAGATAATTCTTTGTTGGGGGTGGGGGGGAGCTGCCATGTGCAATTCAAGATTTTAGTCGCATTCTGCTCTCCAGCACTCCCACCACAATTGTGACAACCAAACATGTCTGCAGACATTGTCTAATGTCCCTTTGGGGAAAAAGTCACCCTGCTTGAGAATCACTGTACCAGAGAATCATTGTCTTCTCTGGAACTTTCCAGTGTCCTCTCTTCTTTTTCTTCCCCATTGCCTAACAGGAAAATATCACATTTTATTTTGCCCTTGGACAGAGCATGCGTGTGTGGCAATTCACCTAAAGGCAGGGAATACCACGCTCAGCCAATTCTCAGTTTGCACACCAGGGGGAAGATTTTGTGATCTGCGCTGTCTGTGGCCTAACATACAGTAAAGCCCTGGCCATGGGTGGATTGTCTGAAGACGGCTGTGTGAGGTACCAGCGAGCTCAGCCCTCTTCAGACCAGAGCAGCAAGTGCCACTTAACACAAATTATACCCTTTCACTTATTATTATTATTATTGTTTTAAATCTGAGCATTATTAGGAGATCGAGGACTCTAAGTAACACTAACAGATCCCCAGACACTGTTCTTCCTCTGCTGCTTTGGGTCCCACCGCAAAATTGGGGCGCTGGGTTTGAGTTAGTTTGGGGTTTTCTGGTTATCCAACCTACTCCTCCCCAGAAACAGCAAACAACAGAGCCAAGACGCTTGCAGGAAAATAAAAGGATTCATGTAATGACTACGTGTATCATTGTCTATCTTAGTGAATTCTTTGCAGGAGAGAGGAGTGATAATAGCTCTTCTTAGTACCTAGAAGATGCTCTAACAATAAAGAACAGAAGCAAAACAGTAACAAGGGGCTTCAGGAAACTCATCCAGTCTGAAAATGGTCCACACCAACATGCTTCTATTTTTAGAAAGCCTTAACTTCATTTGAAAGAAATGAAAACTTGGGAGCGAAACCAAAGGGTACTCTCTATCTACGTGGCTTCAGAGCAGGAGACTCATAGAGTAGAAATTCCAAACAAATTGCGCGTCACTGGAGACAAGTCTGATGAGTCCTCTACCCTATTTACTTGCTTAACAGTTGCCATGACAAAATGGCCACACCTAGAGTTTTGGATCAAGAACATGGAATTCTCTGATCTCAAATGCCTGGGATGCATGTTACCACTGCCTGTCTTCTCATGAATTAAAAAACAAGAAAAAAGAAAAAACAATGCAGTGAATAAGCAAGTGACATCTGATTTCAACACAGGAAATCAATTTCACCTCTGAAACAGGATGGGGCAACCCTGCAGAAGGACACAAAGGCCTGGCCCAGCGGGAGAAGGGGCCCTGGAAGGCTTTAGCTACACAATTAAATATTCCCTGTATGGCGTCAGGAATTTCTTTGGTGTGCATGTGTGTTTTAATTATACTTAAGGAAACGTGGCTGGGGAAGCATCACCACCACTCCCTCCCAGTGCAGGAAGAAACACTCCTCGGCCATAGGCATCACGTGCTTGAAGCACCAGTCATTTCCAATTAGATTGTGTCTTTTTCTCCAAGCCCGAAGCCTGCCTCTTCGCTGAGCTTTGGCCTTTATAAAAGGGGATTGATACAGGGGATCATGGGATTGATACAAAGCTCTCTCTGACTGGACCGGTCCCTCATATCACGGGCACTTAGGACTCTGTGCTTCCCTCTAAGACGCCTGCTTTAGTCTCAAACAGGTAGATCAATCCAAGAACTGATGCAAAACCTGGAACCATAAATCCTTTCCAACACGCACATATTAACGGGACATGGCAGGCTTTGTTCCTTGCCATTAGCTTCGGGGTCCCTGGTTTGCTAATGGGGGTCAGTTGTGCTGGCAACCTAGTCCTTGGATGGTCTCTAGCAATTATGCCCCAAATGAAGCTAGACTTAGCTGGCCCAGCTGAGAAGGGATCTTTTTGTGAGAAAGTGGGTTTTTTGGCTCATTCAGGTTTGAAAATAAGAGTGTGAAAGAAGAGATGGGTGGAGACACCCCCAATGGGGACCATGCACTGTCCTCAACCTCAGCTCAGTTCTGTTGCTGACGTGACTATAGCGACAAGCTGCCAAATGCTGCTTCCCACTGCTTGTTAAAGAGCCAGGCAACCCATCTGATTTACCGAGTAGAGTTCATTCAGGACCTTCATCAAATCATCTTGGAGCTGCTGGCCGACTTCTTTACTCTGCAAAGAAAGAGGAATGAAGGTTAATTGGGAAACAGAAGGAGGCAGGAGGTGGGCAACAAAGTCAAGAGCAGCATTGGCTTTACAAATAACACAGACTCAATTAAGGCCCATTATTTAATCCAGCAAATCAGATAACCACTCCGATCAGACCCAATTATGGGCAGATTACTCAAAGGTTTTAATAAAATGAAATGTGCCCCTTCTATAGCAAAGCGATGGCAATCGTGTAGAGGGAAAATGGGTTGTAGCCTTTGATTTTTCAATTGGTCTCCAAAGAGCAGGCCTGAAAACCACATCCTACTAGCAACTGTTGTTAGGTGGAACAAGCTTTCTAGGAGACACAGAGTCAAGCATTCCTGAGAATTGTGGAGGAAAGTGAGATGAGAAAGAGGATGAGACAGGAAGGAGTATATAAACATGTGAGGACTTCTAAGCATCTAACTAAGTAGGAACCTCCAAGCAGGAAGGAATTAGACCTCTTACTTGCTTTATCTCTACCCCAAACTCCCAGGACAGTGGTACCTCACAAATGACTGGTTGCGACATTAGCTAATGCTACTTGATTCTGATAATATATGTTAAGGGGTCTCCAACAGGTTAATCCCAAGCGGTGGTGGCTCTCAGGTTCTTTGTTGCTGCCACCCAGGGCTGGCATCTAACTACACAGAGAATAGTAGAAATAGAAAAGAATGAGGAACCAGGAAGGAAGAGCCACACCTATATACTGAGTGTTTTATGCCAAGCCCAAGAGAGCGGGGATAATCACTGACTGGCATCACTGGGTCATTGAGAGGGGAAGCCCTTGTTTTATCTTCTGCCAGCTCCTTCTAGTTCTTTTCTACTAAAAATCAGATACCAACAATGCTTCTAACCTTGGCCAGCTCGGCTCCCAGGCAAATAAAGGAAGAGGTCTTATAGGTCAGACACCTGATCACTTAGGATCTTGCTATTTTTCAAGACGTATGACTTTAAAAATATATATATTTTTCTGACAACAAAAGGAATGTTTATTGTAACAAATAAAACAACTGCAGAAAATGTCAAAAAACAGTAACTCGTAATTCCTACCATTAAGAAATCACCACTCTAGACTTTGTTATGTATTTTTCTAATCTTCTATGATTTCTATGACACTGAGATTACAACATACATACTGTAAATTTATTTAAACCTATGTTGTGAACTTTTCCCTACGTATTATTTTTCTATAACATCACAATAGACTATATTGCCGTAGCTCCTATTCTTGGACATTTGACTTGTTCGCAAGTTTTTACGATAAAACATGCTGTATTACTTTGTACATAACTTACGCACACACCTTTCGTTATTTTCTCCTAGAAGTAACACTGCTGAGTTGAAGGTTATTCATTTATACCATTAAATTGCACTTGAGAAAAACTGTACCAATTTAAAATACCACCAGAAACATGTAAGAATGCTGTTTTACTTTTTTTGTCTTGACAATTTGATATGTATCCTATTATAATTTGCAGTCCTTTGCTTCTAGCGAGCCTGAATTTTTTTTTACATGTTTATTTGTCATTTTCATTTGTGTTTTACTTTGCCATTTTTCTAATAAGGAATTAATTACGGAACATAACATGTGTGCTCTGTTGTGAGTCGACATGAATTCTCACATCTGGTAGCGTGGAAAGGGGTGGAAGGGGCTCTGCATTAGCGATCCGAGGAGCCTCCTAATCCCAGCTCCTCCACCATCATCAAGGATATACCTTCGGAGAAGTTGGTTCATCTCTCTGGACCTGTGTTGTCCTTTCCATCAAATGAAAGCCTTTGGCTTCAACAGTCCTAAGGTCTTTTCCAACCTCTGCCATTCTATGGTTCCTCATGACCTTTTGCGTGGCTACTTGAATCTGTTAGGTTTCAACACCAGCCACTTCAGGGCATGGCTGGTTAGCTTCACTCCATGGAGTAGAAGATAATGCGCGAGTTCTCCTCAGGGATCGAGATGCTCTACAAAACGGATGGGTGCAGGGGTATCTCGCCAGTCTTAAATTTACCATTCCCAATGTCTCTCATCCAACGACCTCAACCACTGGAAGAAGCCACATGAGGGAATGCCTTCCATCTAGGAGCTCACATCCCAGCCTCTCCTTCCCATTGTGAGCACAGCTGAGCTCCACTGAAGCAACAGAGGTCCAAGGAGGTGAAGTGAGGCGAAATGACTCACAACCCAGCCTCAGAGTCAGCAACAAGGGCAGGAAGTGACCACGAATATCACTTCCAAGAGCCCTGCCCTCCTGCCTCCGTGCCAACTCCTCCTGCCAGCCTCCCACCCTCCCTTACCACCTCCTTATGTTTAAATGGCCGAGGTTACAGGAGAAAACTCCCGGTCCTCTATCCTGTTGCTTACCCACGACTTAAATAACTTAGCCCCCAGGGGAGGGGGAGAGGGGAGGAAGAGAAATAACATAACCAATAAAACAGCATTTAAGCCCAGGCAGATGTTTCCTTTCATGTACTCCTGATTAGTCCGCGACTCAACTATTATCCCTGTTTATTTGAACAGGCTGCTGAAGTGATCCTGACTTTAGGCCCCCCCTGGCTGAGGGCTGGGCTGGGGCACACGTGCAGTTAAAGTGTCTGATAAAGCCCCCAGCAATCAGGAGCGATTCTGACGCAAGAAGACAGGCAGGAAATAGCCAGTTCCGCTCTCTTCACAGATGATAAAAGGCCACCCCTTCTCTGTTTTCGGAAACCTTAACTGTGTGCCTTTGGGACCGAGCACGGCCCCAGTATCCCAAGAAAGGCTTCTGTGCTGGCAGCTCTGGAGGGACTGTCAGGGCTGGGGAGCTACAAGGGGACACCACCCAAAGACAAGAGGGACATTTATTCCCGGGAACAACAAAACCTGGTGAGGCCAAGTACATGAAAATGAAGACTGAGGAGCCTTTCCATTCCCTATCACAAAAAGCACGGGGTTTCTAGGCAGAGAAGAAAGAGAATTTACAGAGCAGTCTGTGTGTGCTATCACACAGCCTTCATCTCTTTTCTTTATAATTTCTTGGAAGAGAATGAGTCATCTAAACACTGCAGGAAACCAAATAGAAGTCAAGGGAAAAAATTACTTTGGGCAAAGTTTTTCTCTTAAATGTTTGCATAGTAATCTTTGCATGGGGGGAAAAAAAGACGCCTAAATTTAGAAAAGAGATGTGACACAGTTAACAATGCTGGTTCTATGGGATAGGAAATGTAATGGTGTGCTCAGGCGGGGATCTTTTATTCTGAAACTCACCACAACCGGTTGGCCAGAGTGTGTTGGTGGTGGTGGTGTGGGGGGGTGGGGGGAACCCTGCCAGCTGCTGGGGCGAGGCTGATCGGAAGGCAGTGAGATTGCAACAGCTCCTGCCAGCTGTGCACTTACAAAATGGGTAGGGAATCCTCCTTTTCCAACAGATAACAGCACTGAAAACCGAACCAAAATGCACAGCCTCATTTCCACACGGCTGACGTCCCAAAGCCTCCTCACTCACCGATGGACATAGCAGCAGAAATGGAAGGAAACATGAGGCTACATGGGCAGGGCTGCCAGGACTCTAGGGTGGTCACTTATCTTGGGATGAATACATTTCCTGAGCTTGGATGGGTTTATCTACCAGCATGTCCCAGAGAACGCTGATTAGGAAAGCGTTTTAAAAGCAGTCCTCAGCATGGAGACACTACCAAGCTGTATTATTTGACAGGCACAAAATTATCCCCTATTTGTATGAAAAAAACACACACAAAAAAAACTGAGCAAGGCATGTCTCTGCCATGTGGTAAGAGCTAATTTCAGCCCTGTCCCAAGGCTGGGCGTATCGGCAGGTAGAAACAGGAGGGTCATTTAGTTCTCTGCTGATTAGCTTGTGTCAGCAATTTTCCAAAAAGAATTATCAAGAGTATAGATCTCCCTCGACCAGTGCTAACATCCCCTCCCCATCCCAAAGATACTTCTGAGACCAACTGTTAAAAAAAATTTTTTTAATTGAATTTATATTTATACATTTCAGAGGAAAGGGACATGAACCCTATATGACACTCTGGCAGTAGAAGCGCCACCAGATGTAGGGTGACAGTTTCAGGGAAACTCACTCACTACCTCAAAGAGGCCAAATTTCATGAGATGGAGATTTGCCTGAGATGCTTTTGGTGGGGAGGACAGGACTGAAGGGCGTGGTTGTTTGGCACCAGGGCCAGTGCCAGGTGATGGGCTCTGTGGCCTCTCCCCAAAGCAACTCAGCTATCAAAGCAGGGGCGCCGTGTGAAGGCTGTGCGTGCAGGGGAAGCGATCCTGGAGGTCAGGGCCCAGGAACGACTTCCAGATTTCCCCTTGGCCACACTACGTGTGTATATGCAGGGGGACTCTCTATGCAGCCTTCACTCACTGATGAAGATACCACAGGACGGCTCTAGGAAAGCTGTGCTCCAGTTATGACCTTATGGTAGTGCCGTGTTTCCCTGAAAATAAGACCTAGCTGGACCATCAGCTCTAATGCATCTTTTGGAGCAAAAATTAATATAAGACCCGGTCTTATTTTAATATAAGACCGGGTCTTATATAATATAATATAATATAATATAATATAATATAATATAATATAATATAATATAATATAATATAATATAATACAAGACTGGGTCTATAATATAATAGCCGGTATAATATAATATAATATAATACCAAGTCTTATATTAATTTTTGCTCCAAAACACGCATTAGCGCTGATGGTCCAGCTAGGTCTTATTTTCGATGAAGCACAGTATAATATACAAACATACTAAACTGCAATTTTTTTATAGAAAGGTAGGCTGGCAGCTGCCACAAGATGGACACCTGAAGTGTTTTTATCTTCTAATGATAAGGTAGAGCAGGATTTCAAAAAGTACATTTTAAAAATTGAAATCCAGTATAATGTGTGTGTTTATAATAGTACTTATTATGTGCAGTGCACTCTGATATTTCCTGTTCTTTTCTATTTTATTTTTTTATGTTAGTCATAACTCACCAATTTCAGTTTACAACTCCTTCATGAGTCATTATACACAGGTTTTAAAAGACTGGGTACACGATAATTGTGGAATCAATAAAGAAAATAGTGGTTAAGGACTGGAGCCCACCAACCAAGACAGGTGCTAAATAACTTGCCCTCTCAAGGTGGCTGATGGGATGCATTGAAGCAGGTTTAATGACTAGATCTTGGCAAGGGGGAAATGCTGGATTTTAAGGAGTGAGCAATAAAAAGTTCATTGGCAAATATTTATAGAACATCTATTATGTGTCAAGCACTTGTGGTTTGACTGGGAATATAGCAGTACACAAAACAGACAGTTTACAAGTTTGCAATCTGAGAAAGACGGGCATTAATCTGATGTCTGAGCCTGTCAGAATCCACTCTTCCCATTTCATCGGCATCACTAAAAATGGAATTTCTTAAGTTCGTTTTCTTGTTCAAAATCAACTTTTTTCTATCTTAGCCAAGAATTTTCCACACTTTATCCTAACTCCAGAGCAAGTTAGATGTTGAATCTAGCTTACCAGAAACAGAAATTTGATTTCAAAAAATCTAGCTATTATACAGCAAATCTTTTTTTCCTTTGAACGTGTCTTTCTAAGTTATTAACGGATATTTCAGGTTATACCAGGTTATACCGACACTGCTTCACTATAAGTGACCCCCAAAGCAGCCACATTCCAGTTTTAAAGAATGACTTGAGCGTGTCAGCCAGCATCCTACAAACTAATCTCACCTGTAGCTCCTTCACTCATAAGTGATTGGGGTAGTTCAACTCTTCCTGTAACAAGTCATATTTAAAAGAAAATGCCAGAAAACTGACACAGTCTGAGACCCAATACCTGTCTCAGAATTTGCCTTCTGAAATACAAGTGATTTCTCAATTAGATGCCTATTTAATTATCTGAAGAACTTAGTCTAAAAAAAAAAAAAAAAAAATCCTAAAGCTACTAAGACATGAAACCATCTAAAACTAGTGAAAGAGATCTTTCTGTCTTCCACGGTGCCCGGCCCACTGCTCTGTACACAGTAGCCATGAAATAAGTTGTTGAATCAATCAGATCAAATTTTAGTTTAGACTTAAACACTAAGCTTTTGCGTAACAAGACAATATAGTTGTCTTATAGATTATTAGAAGTGGAAACTCCATTAGAAGTTATCCACATGAACTCCTCAGGTTATAGTTCACAGATGAGCCCCAAAACTTGCAGTGACTTTCCAGGGTCACACAGCTATTCAGTATCCTGTCTAGGACCACGTGCAGTGTTAGAAGAGGGTGAAACACGCAGGCTCTGGAAGAGGATTTGTATCCCGGTTCCACTCCCCAGTCGTATGACCTTGGGTAAATTATTTAACCACTCTATGCCTCAGCTTCCACCTCTGCAAAATAGGACAATAATAAGATAATCTGTGTAAAGTGCTTAAAACAGAATCTAGCACCCAGTATGCTCAATAAACGTTAGCTATTATTTACATTAGAATCCAGCCGTCTCCACACCCACTTGAATGCTCTTTCCGTCACACTGCGCTGCACACTCATACACCCTCAAATCATGTGCATGGCCAAGGTAAGTGGAATTGGGATGGTTCAAAGTCAGGACTGCAGCTAAATCCCTCGATGGGGGCCTCAATCAACCCTCAGAGAAGAAGAATCCTTGGTTTTCCTTCTACCTGCCATTGCACAATCTATTCTCCCCAGTTTTAGTTAGAACCAAAGTAACATTGAGTCTGTAAGAAATATGCAGCTTCCCTGAGGGAAAAAAAAAGCAATAAAAAAGCAGGTATTTAGCAGAAAGGAGGAATTTGAGGAGGGGGAGTGTTGTAGAAAGAAACTAAGGAAGAAAGAATGACTTTCTATCCCTCCAAGGCATTAAACAGAAAAGATCCTTCTCAGCTGCACAACTGGGGCTTGGTTTTGGTTCAACTGGGTTCATAAACTGGAAGTCCAAAGGAAGGTGCTTCCTCCAGCCTTGGTCAGTGAAGGCAAAGATTGCCAAGTTCTGGTTTAATGAAAACCGGGAGCTTTCTCCTCTAGGGCACTTGTTTCAGAAAGCCATTTCCTCAGCAGAGGTTCTGGAATGATGGGTAGTGAGATTTGATATCCCGCTGTAATGCCAGTGGCCCTGGGAGAAAATCCATGCTTTGGCATGACGGTGAACTCCATGGATTCAGCTCCTACCTTCTGTGGACGTTCCCTATGCTCTGTTACCACTGACCAGAGCCTCTTGTCATGGAAACACAGAAATCAGACAAGACTGAGTCCCACTGGACTGGGGCGGGGTGAGGCTGAAGGCCCTCTGCTCTCCCAAACCTCAGATGGCACAGTCTGAAACACAGGCCTATACCAGTATGAATGTTCCTCCATGGTTGTTTCAATCTCTTGGAATGGCCTGTTCCAACACTAAGAAAACAAGCTGAAAGCAACATCCCTTAAAAGTAGAGACAATCAAGTCTGATACTTCATTTCTTAAATCACTACTGTGATCCTATTCTTGGCAAATTTCCATCTTTAACTCCTTCAGATAATGATTTCAGTGGGAGTGTAATAATGTCTTCAGGCCCTGATCTCTAGTACCGAAGCATTTCTTTGTTTTGGACATTTTATTATTTCATTACTTTTATCTTTCAATTACAGCTGACATTCAATATTATTTTATATTAGTTTCAGCTGTACAGCATAGTGGTTAGACATTTATATAATTTATGAAGTGATCCCCCTGAATAATCTAGTACCCACCTGGCACTACACATAGTTATAATATTATTGACTATATTTCCTCTGCTGTACTTCACATCCCCATAACTATTTCGTAACTACCAATTTGTGCTTCTTAATCCCTTCACCTTTTTCACCCCGCCTCCCCCTCCCATCAGGTAACCATCAATGAACTATACGTCGATAAGGAGGTTAGTATCCAAAATTTCTAAAGAACTTATACAACTCAACACCAAAAAACAAACAAACCAATTAAAAAATGGGCAGAGGACCTGAATAAACATTTCTCCCAAGAAGATATACAGGTGGCCAATAGACATTTGAAAAGATGCTCAGCATCACTAATCATCAGAGAAATGAAAATCTAAACCACAGTGAGATATCACCTCACACCTGTCCGAATGGCCATCATCAATAAGTCAACAAAAAACAAATCATTTCTTGGTCATATTGAAGATGAGTGATCTCCCCATTTCCCAGGCAGGAGATTAAAGGTATAGAAATTGTGTCTAGGTGACTGCAGCACCTTTGGGTAGACTGGGACTCAGGGGACAAAAGACACAAAGACAAACTAGCAACATGAGAGCACAAATCTCTCAGCAGATGTAAAATGAACTCTGGAGGAAAATCAATGGCTTGAAACTGGGCAAGAAGAAAAAAAAAGAAAAGAGCCAGAATGATAAGGTGTTTGTAAGCATATGACTTCCTACAATAAGGATTCCAGGAGCTGGTGGATGAGAAGAATGCCCAAGCGGCTGCTAGGTGGCCGGGAAGAGGCTGGAGAACAGGAGTTAAAAGAGCTCATCTGAAAGTTGGCAGAACACAGAGAGGAGGCTGGCCTGGTAGGAAGTTAAACAGGCAGCAGCACCGGTACCGGAAATGCCTGGGGCACTGGGAAAATCGCTGATTAAATACTTTAAGAAAGAGGAACCCAACAGCAAAGGCAATTCACTGAGGGATCTGGGTAGTTTTAGTACTTTTGGAGTTGCCTTTGCAATCCCACCGTCAAGAAAGAAAAAAGGCTCCAGAAGGTTCAGCTATGGAGAGAGCGTGTTCTTGGTACTCTAGGAGCAGAGTTGGACCCAAAAGGAGCCTAACGCCCACATGGGGAGACTGGGCAGTTCTTTACTGGCAGAGGATTAGAATGCACTTCTTTGGGGTGGAGAGCTGAGTCAGGACAACTTCCTGCAGTGGCCGGCATGTCTGCAGCCGCGTGTGCATGTCCACACTGTGTCCACATGCCAGCTAATCCCATCAGGCATGGTCCACATACATTTAAAAAAAACCTATAGCCTTGGAGGAGGGCACCTTCTGTCTTGCCAGGACTTCATCCCCAATGAAAAATCATTGAATTGTGAGAAGGAAAATGTTCAGAGTTTAGAACCGGCGATTTCCAATCTCCCGCTCTGATTTCTCACCTATGTGCTTCAATTTTTCCTCTTTAATTCAGGCTTTATAAATGTCCCAGGCATCCTTGAAGAGAACCTGT